>NW_005871100.1:4418037-4579453 GCF_000147115.1 Myotis lucifugus | reverse complement strand
GGCCCCCGGGGGGCCTTAAGGAGGCCCGTGTTTTTGCAAGGGGGCCGGCTTGGGGGCCCCCCTCCCCCCCGCAGGCCCTTTTTCGCCAGGACCCCCACTTGGAGGCCGGGGGGGGGTCCTGGGGTTCCTCCCCCGCCTTGGAAAAAAAAATAAAGCGGCAACCCCACCCTGGGGGGCGAACCCGGGGAAAATGGAAAACCTTGGGGAAGGCAGTTTCCTCAGTGGCAGGGAGTTGGGAGAACTAGTAGCGAGATTCCCGGGAAGAGAATTCTAGGACAAAGCAAAAAATCAAGAATTCGTCTGGGTTAGAAGTATTCCCTTTCCATTAACTGCCTACGCATTCCCCATCCCCCAGTAAAGAGGCCAGATGCTAACCGTGTCAGTTCTGGTTTTTTTTTTTTTAATAAATACGTCTAGGAGGACGTGTGCAAAAGGCCGGTCCCTGTCCACCCGACCTCTGCGGAGTCCTGGGCACCGGAGAGTGGAGCCCGGACACATGCTCCTGCACATCTGGGTGGAGGTGTGACTCGGGAGCGCAGAATTCCCCGAGAACTCGCGGGCTTGTAAAAGGAATCAGTTCTTAGCGTGGTTCCCCGAGCACGTCAAGAAGGTGCTTGTCCGGAAGACAGTGAATGGATGAATGGCCACATGACCAGGATGTCTTCCTCCCCCCCCCCACCCCCCACCCCTTCCCCGGGAGAAGAGGTGACAGCATCGCGACCGTAGAGCCCAGATGACAAATGCTGACTCTTTGATGGTTATTGTAAGATCTGCCAGCTTCTGGTCACCAAGAAAAGGAAAGGGGCTGCATTTTTTAAAGATATCTTTTCCAGAACTGGCCTAGTTATTTTTTCCCTTCGTGTAATATCTGTATCATCTTTACAATCTTCCCACCCTAAGTCTGACCGAATGATACAGAAAAGCAAAAGGAATTTTCCCGGGAAGAGTCTTACCTGTACAATTCTTCCCCTCCTCTCTTCTTAGTTTACTCTCTCCTTCTCCCCATTTCCCACTATGGAAAGATAAATCTTTGCTCCTGCAACTGTTTGATCCTCAAGGACCTGTCTCTCCCCTCTCCGTTCTCTCCCCTCGCCAGGGTTGTTTACCTGACCCTTCCCGGGTTTGCAGGGGCCTCCCCCCAGGCATTGTCTCCTCCAGCCCCCACCCGCTCCTGGCACAGGCTAGCGGCAGTGCTCGCTGGGCCTCCGAGTGGGTCCCGGCTCTGCCGCCGGTCTGTTGTGTGCACTGGAATATTGATTTTTCAGTGTGTGCGCGCCGGCTCCGTAAAAATCAATATTTCAGTAGCTCGAGCACAGCGCAGGGCAGTGTAATGGAGCCGGCCTGCTGATGTAACGTGCGGGGTCCACCCTGCGCGATTGAGGTCAGTCAGAAAATGGCAGAGTGTTTTCCTAGTTCATTGTTTGCTTCAGAGAGAGGGAAGGAGTTTGCACACCGTTGTGGACATCAGATTCCGGGACAAAGTCGCTTTAGTGCTGTTGGGCAACACCCAAGCCAAGTTAGAAAATGATATAGGCAAAGAGGGTGATGATGGAAAACCCAATTACCCGCTCCGAGAACTCCTACATAAAACATTGAAGGGGGGTGCGGGGAATTATTGTCTTCCATCAATTCTACCAAATTTCATTTACAATGAGAAAATTAAATAGGCTCACTCTAGGAAAGGGCTAAAGTTTATTAATAATGAACCTATGATTCACCAGCTTTTAAAAATATTTTTTATTGATTTCAGAGAGGAAGGGAGAGGGAGAGAGAGATAGAAGCATCAATGATGAGAGGGAATCATTGATCAGCTGGCTCCTGCATACCCCACACTGGGGATGGAGCCCACAACCCAGGCATGTGCCCTGACCCAGAATTGAACTGTGACCTCCTGGTTCATAGGTGGGTGCTCAACCACTAAGCCAGCTGGCCGGGCTAGATTACCATTAATTTACAGTTCCTCAAATGTGCTTCTGATTAATGAGGTTTCTGGTATGATTTGAAGACAAAACAATCGATAGTGGTTCCAACTTGGGGACTAGCCTTATGACATTTGCAGCAGATGTGGAGGGATGCTGGGCTTGGAGTCAGGCCGGCAGGTTCCGCCCAGACTAGTCTGTTGACCCCTCTGGCCCACGGGGGCTTTACTATAAGCCAAAGGGTTAGACTAAAGGACCTCTAAGTGCTCTCTAACTCTAACACCAATGACCCTACAGAAGGGATAAGATAACGGTTACAACCTTCAAAAACAAAAATACAGCTAAGTCGAGTTTATACGATAGATACACAAAGAAATAGATTAATGCCAGAACTGTTACAGAAATAGAAGGTAGATATATGTTCCTGCCATAGTTGTGTGTTTCATTTTCTTTTAAATTATATTCCAGTGCAATCTTAGGATGTCTAAGAGTTTTTCCTAAAGAAAGTATTAATATCACTAGAAAGGTGTTTATCACTGTCAATTTTAGAAATATTGAAACATTAGAAACAATCTAAGTACGTATTCAATAATAGGGAATTTATTAAATAAAACATGGTAATAGTATATTTAGTCAGTGGAGCACAACTATCTACTATGGCGGTACTGAATGCGTATTAACATAGTGTGAAAGATTTGCATTTATTGAAATGTATGTATTACTTAAATCTCTATCAACCTATCTATATCGCATAGTGGTGAAGGATATGGGTTCTGGAGCCAGGTGGCTTGAGTTCAAATCGGTCTCTACCACTAGCTCTATGGCTTTGGTCAGCTTTAAATGAGGTGTATTCATTTCCTATTTCTGCTGTAACAAATTACCACAAATGACGGCTTAAAAGAACACAAATATATTATCTTATAGTTCTGGTGGTCAGAAACCCAAAATGAGTTTCACAGTGCCAAAATAAAGGTGTGGACAGGGTCATGCTCCCTACGGAGGCTTAAGGGGAGAATCTGTTCCTTTACCTTGTCCTGGGGCCACCTGCATTCCTTGGCTTGCGGTCTCTTCCTCCATCTTCAAAGCACAGCTCTCCAATCTCTGCTTTTGCTATCACATCTCTCCGATGCTTACCCTCCTGCCTCCTTTTTAAAAGGATCGTGTGATTATGTTGGGCCCACCTGGAGAGTCCGGGATGATCTCAGCATCTCAAGATTCTTAATGACATCGGCAAAGTTCCTTTTGCCATGTAAGGTAACATGTTCATAGGTTCCAGAGATTAGAAAATGGACATTTTTAGGAGCTGTTATTCTATCTGCCATGTTGGACTCAAATCAATCACAGTGTCAGCAGAGTTGTGGTCCTTGCTGGAGACTTTAGGGGAGAATTAGTTTTCTTGCCTTTTCCATCAACTAGATTAACAGTGGTTCTCAACCTTCTGGCCCTTTAAATACAGTTCCTCATGTTGTGACCCAACCATAAAATTATTTTCATTGCTACTTCATAACTGTAATGTTGCTACTATTATGAATCGTAATGTAAATATCTGATATGCAGGATGGTCTTAGGCGACCCCTGTGAAAGGGTCGTTCGACCGCCAAAGGGGTCGCGACCCACAGGTTGAGAACCACTGATCTAGAACCTGCCTGCATTTCTTTGTTCCTGGTCCCTTCCTTCCATATCAAAGCCAGCAATGGTTGATGGCATCTTTCTCAAATTCTGTCACTTCCACACAATTCTTCTGTCTCCTTCCACGTTGAGGAACACTTGTGTTTGCACTGGGCTCACCTGGATAATCTTTCTACTTAAAGATCAGCTCATTAGCAACCTTAATTCCATCTGCTGCTTTAGTTTTCCTTTGCCATGTGATACAACATCGTCACAGCTTCCTGGGGTCAGGACAGGGACTTCTTTGGGAGGCTACTATTCTGCCTGCCAAATGGGTGACAATGGTGACAATCTGCATCATAAAAATGTGGAGAAGAGCAAACAAATCAAGACATATAACGTGTTTACAACAGTGCCTGGCATATGGTAAGCTAAGCACTCCATACTCATTAGCTCACAGTAAACTGTCCATCATAATTATCTATTACAGTTATTATCTGGAAATAAAATGCAGACTATAAACCATCATTGCATTGGAAGGTGGGATTAAAGCTGATTTTGACTGTCTTCATTTTGCTCATGTTTGTTTTTCCTCTTTCTACCATGAACCTATATTACTTGGGAACTTAAATTTTTTTAAAATAAAACCAAGACAAACCAATAAAGGCGGTTATCATAGTGTAATGAGAAAATAATTCGATTTGGGGTTAAGAAGTTCAGGTGCTCACTCATCTCAGTGCTGCTGCTGCTGACACAGATCCTGCAGAGGGCAGGTTGCTTTGCCCTCTGCATTTCAGTTTTTCTCATCTGTCATATGACAGGGAGAAGCTATACATTCACCAGGTCCTTCCAGTTCTCAATGCCATACACCTAAAGTTTTAAAGACCGACAAACTGATAAATGGTAAAGAACACGGCTTAGTATGTAAAAAACAAAAAAAACCAAAACAACAAAAAAAACCAAAAACACCTACATGTGGTATTTTTCTTTCATTGACTGGCTTTTTTCACTTAGCATAATGCTCTCCAGTTCCATCCATGCTGTTGCAAACGGTAAGAATTCCTTCCTTTTTACAGCAGCATAGTATTCCATTGTGTAGAAAAATACCACATGATCTCACTCATTTATAGATAATAAGGACCATTATAAACTTATGAACAAAAATAGATACAGAGGCAGAGCAGCATTGAACAGATTGAACAGACTGTCAAACTACAGCCAGTAGGCTGCGGGGGGGGGGGCGGTTAGGGGGCAGGAGCGGGGAGTAAGAGATCAACCGAAGGACTTGTATGCATGCATATAAGCATAACCAATAACCAATGGACATAAGACACTGGGGGGTAGGGGAGGCTGGGGGATTGTCAAGGGGGGGAAAAAAGGGAGACATATGTAATACTCTTTGTAATACTTTAAGCAATAAAAAAAAAAACATTAAAAAAAAAACACCTACAGAATCAATTAGGAAAATGACAGCCCTGTAAGGAAAGGCAGTGGGTACAAGGCAGAAGCAGGCATTTCACAGGCAAAGAAAAACAAATGGCAAATCAGCATAGGTAAAGAGGTTAAGCCTCATTAGTAACCAGGAAATGCAATTTAAGACTTCAGTGAGATATCATTTTATACCCACTGGGTTGGCAAAAATTCAGAAGTCTGACAACATAAACAATTGGAGATGATGTAAATGCATGGGAATGCTTACCCAGTGCTGCTGGGAGTATAAACTGGAACGACTACTTTAGGAAATAATTTGACATTAGCTCGGTTTGTTTATCGTGTAAAGTTGAACATTCACATACCCCGAGTCCAGTGTTTCTACCCCGAGAAACCCCTGCACATGGACACCAGATGTGTATAAGAGTGCAATGACATCGAAGCACTGAAGACAGCCCGCTGCAGAACGGATAAACTGTGGTCTATTCACATGATGGATTGTTATACAGCCATGAAAATGAATGAACCCCAGCTCCTCACATGGTTATGAATGAAGCTTAAAAACATTATATTAAGTGGGGGGTGGGGGGAGCAAGTTTCAATAGAGTACAAATGATGCCATTTTTATAGTCAAAACACCAGCTTAGGGATTCATAATAAGTGATAAAAAGCGAGGAAATAGGAAACAGAAAATGTAGGATAGTGGGCATTGGTGTGAGCAGAAGGGAATAAAGTGGAAGGGTGTAACTGGCAATGTCCTAGTCCTTAAATTGGACGGTAGGCTCAAACATGTCCATTTTATTATGCTTCATAACTTGCATACATGTGAGATATATGTTTTTGCATGTTTAACATTAGCTTAAAATGACTTTTTTAAAAAAAGAATACTGGGTAGGGGCTTCTGTATCCTGACCCAGGATGCTGGACCTCCTGTGGTTGATGCTAATCACTTAGATTTCGGTCAAACTCATAAAAGTGAGTCCTTCATTGCCTACTTGCAGTTCTGCTAGTTAGCCTTCGCAACAGCCACCTACATCTGGGCTTGTGCAACAGTTGTTTTCTGTTTATCTCCAAATGAACCTCATACTCCCTGACAGCCACACCCCTCAGGGGCAGAAGCAGTCCCTCCGAAAGTCTCTCGCAGCTTGTCCTCTGTGTCCCCGGACCCAGCCATCATTTTGGCACCTTCCACATTAGGAGCTGAGATACATGGTTCATAACTATCCCGCCCAACTCAGGTGAATTATTAACTCATGAACAGTCTTAGTTCATTGTACTCCCCATCATCCCCCCGGGATTATTTTGAAGCAAATCTCCAGTATCATGGGGTGCAGACATTGTGAATAGATCACCAAGATCAGCAATCTCAAAGACCATGAGAGCGTTATTAATGGCAATATTGAGTACAGTACCGCTTTGCAATATTACAAGCTATTTATTTTAATCAGCTAAATAAACAAGAGGCCAAAGTTCTTCACACTTACAACTACCTTTAACTTCCCAGCGGAGGGCTTTCTTGGATAAATTCAACATATGGAAAATTGCAGGACTTCATGGTTGAGGGAGCAATGGATGGACTTAACTTTTTGAAGGTTTATATTTCTTCAATCTTGCCATCAATGGAATATTGAAAGAGTCAATGAAATGACATCAAGTCTATTACAATAGTCATACCTGGTCTCTATAATCCATCCTACACAAACTTAACTTCCTAAAGCCCATATTGGGCCTATTCCTGTAATAAACTTGCTCTGCCTATTATGTGCAGAGAAAGCATAAAACCAGACACCGGAGGGGATTCAAAGATGAATCAGACAGGGCAGTTGTTGTGTAATAAAGAACCTGTCGGGTCTTTGTCCTGGATTCCTGGGAGGGGTTTTCCAACCCCTTGAAATTTTCCAACTGATAAGAAAGCCTTTGCTCTGCACAGCAGGGGCCTGGACCACATCGAGTTTGTGATCATGAGATGCCTGAATTTATGATAACAAGATGTCTGAATTTATGATAACGAGATGACTAGCGGTGGAAAGACCTACCATGTGATTAGAGGGTCGGGGCTTTGATCCAGGTGATATTAACCTGACCTCCAGCGAAGGAAGAGGGACAGTAGATTGAGTCTGACCACATGATTAATTCTTCGATCAATCATGCCTGCATAATGAAACTCCAATCAAAATCCCTGACTGGACACCCAAAGCTGGGGTGAGCTTCCTGGTTGGTGAGCACGTCAATGTGCCTAGACTAGGATGATGCGTCCTGAGTCCAAACTGAGAGGACACGGAAACTCGGCATTTGAGACCCTTGCTCTGGGTGTCTCTTCATTTAGCTAGTTCTGATTTATATCCTTTATAATAAAACTGTAATCGTAACTATAGTGTCTTCCTGAATTCAGTGAGTCCTCCTAGAAAATTATCAAACCTGAGGAGGTGGTGGGAACCCGTGAGTTTGTAGCTCGTTGGTCAGAAGTGCAGGTGGCCTGGGACCCTCCTGCAGGGCAGCTACACCCAGGACCACGCCCTTCACCTATGGAGTCTGCCCCAGCCCTGCTCTGCGGTTGTGGGCGAGAGCAAGGGATTGTATGAAAAGTAACCTCACAGGGTGATCTGATCATAAATTCCTATCTGGACAGGTCATGGTGGGTAGTCACGTCCCAGACATACAACTTCTTTTCTGACAGGCTTATCTTGGCCTTAAGCAAATTCTGTCCATCGTTGCTGTGCATCTAGGTTAACACGCCTTTGAAATGGGGGTTTTCAATCCCCTCCTTCTAAAGTGCACAAGAGGTAACCTGATCTTTGCCTTGCTTTCTCACATCTTCCTGTAGTCTTCCTGATGTTCCCTCCTCAACCTCAAGTGCATGAAAGAAACTGAAACTGTTATTCTCAGAATCATTTATCTCTGTCTTTTGAGATCTTACTTCCAGGTGCATCTTCCGTTTGGCTCAAATACATTTTCATAAAAATTCTCTATAGGTTTGGACATTTTTACACTGACACAGTATCGGACATAGATGCTAATGAAAATTAAAAGTGTCATGTGACAGTTACAGATGTGCTGTCAGAAAGAGAGACAGAAAGGAGAATTGCAACTGGGGACCCTGGAGGAGGCATTGGGGGGAAGGTGGCCCTGGCCTGGAGCCTTGAGAGATGCGCGAGATTTGGACACGCAGAGGAAGTAATGATGAACATTTACTGTGTGCTTCCTCTGCTCTGCACCAGGCTTTGCTCTACAAACAATAGTTTCTTTAATAAGCACAGTCCTGTGAGGTTGCACTGACACTGTCGCTGAGAGCACACGGAGATCAAACTGGCAGGAGTTGCACACCTGGTAAGTGGAGAACTGGGATTTGAATCTAGACAAAATGAGTCTAGCGCCCACACCTGTAACCGTCACACCTGACTGCCTTTCAGGGAGAGGAAAGAGCCTTCCAGGAAGAGGGAAAGCAGAGGCAGCAGCCGAAGGGAAAAGGAATCATGCCGGATCGGTACTTTGAATGCAGACTGAGGGCTCTCCACTGGGCTCAGGAGGCACTGGGAAACCAAGGGCGCTCGGGATGGAGCTTTGTGTGGGGTTCTGCGTACGTCTAGGCACGCAGCAGTGTGCAGAACTGCCTGGAACGCCTGGCTCCCTCCTCCACGCCGGGGCTGCCCCTCCACTCCTAAAGGACGGACCACCTTCACCTGTGCTCAGGCTGTGGTGCCACACTGGGGGCTCCAAGGAGAAACGCCGTCATTCTAATTTTTAATCTCCACAGCAACTGGCCTAAAGCACACTGTAGGCACAGGAGTACTTACGGGGTGATCTGTTGTACCATAGCAGTTGCCAATATCTGACCCTTTTGACCTACAAAAATAGCAATTTTTTATCATTTCACCTATTAAGACACTGTATTACATTATGCTCAGCGAGAGACTAATATTAAAATTCAAGTACATTATTATTAAAGGCATTAAAGTAGGCATTAGAAACTTTATAAGAAACTATTGTTTAGCCGAAACCGGTTTGGCTCAGTGGATAGAGTGTTGGCCTGCAGACTGAAAGGTCGCAGGTTCAATTCCGGGCAAGGGCATGTAACTTGGTTGCGGGCACATCCCCAGTGGGAGATGTGCAGGAGGCAGCTGGTCGATGTTTCTCTCTCATCGATGTTTCTAACTATCTCTCTCCCTTCCTCTCTTATTAAAGGCATTAAAGTAGGCATTAGAAACTTTATAAGAAACTATTGTTTGGTTAGAAACAATGTACAGAAATTAAATTAGTATATATTAGAATATGAAGTATATTGTACACAATACATATGTACATATACCTAATATAGATTGTAGAATATATGTGTGTGTATAAATAAATGTGTGTGTGCGCAATTTGATCCTGATGTCAAATCAGAAGCTCAAATTCCATTTAAATCAGGTTTATAAACTTGAATTAAAGCTCACTACATTAGATCAAAACTGAAGGAGGAGAAACAAGAAAATTAGATCAACTTCATTCAATAGTTGACACTAAATATAGTCTTTCATGGAGGATTCTTTCTCAGTGGGTAAGCTGCCTTCCACCAAGAAGTTAGGAAATTTTAAAAGCTCGGTATATGTCACATCACAGATGATGCCATCAGTTAAAGGAAGAAGACCAGCTGATGTGTGTGTCTCATAAGGCAAAAGAGACCTGCCCATTTATGAACCTCTTGCTGAGCTAATGGCTGGTTTCACAGAGGGTCAAGCGTCAAAGCTAAACCCCAGGGTGGCATCATCTGTGCAGCTAAACCAACAGAAGTCATCTGATGACCCAGACAGCGTAAGTCAAGCAGGGAGCACGCAGCCCAGACCTGCAGCCACCCCCAAACTTCCAGCAAGGAGTTTACACGGACACAAGAATCAAGCTCAAGAAGGGGGGTTTGGAGTAGATTGAAACCCAACTCAAAATTATTCCCAGCAAGTCTGTCTAGGGTTGAGTGTGTTTGTTTCGTTCAATTGAGCAGGAGAGTGTAAGAAACGATTTATTCCTGAAAGCAGTTCAGACCTGCTTGTTGCTTGCTGACTCTCCTAAAGCAGACCTACTAATAGGACGGATTTTTCCTAAAGATTCTTTTCAAAATAAAGTGCTCTAAACTAAATACTCAATAGAGATCATTGCTACTAAGCTAGAGGAAGTAGAGATGCTGGACTAGGCATGTAAATCCTGTGACTTCCTATTTGTACACAAAGGATGCTCACACACAAAGTCTGAAGAAGGTCAGACCCAACTGAAGTGGAAAAGGATCCCCTTAAATTAAAAAAATGTTGATCGAAGGACATCAGGTGTATCTTACATTTACAAACCGCTGGGAAATTCTGTCTCTCTCTTTCAGTCTCTCAATTTTGTGTCCCGTGGAAATGACAGTGTATTCCTAAGAGAACTGCTCTTTTGCACCAGGTTCTCAGGAGTTATCTATGAGAGGGAAGATTATCTTTCAGAGGAAAGAGAGATTTCGGGGCTCAGTTGTCCAAGCTGGATGTCTTTCAGGGACTTCTCTCCAGTTGCTTGCAATCTGACAAAACGCGGTGGCCCTGCCCATCCCCAGCGGCTTACTCTTGTTTTGCTCCCTCCCCTCCCTCTGTTCCTTCTGCTCCTCCAGGAGGAAGAGCCTATTTTCCCAGAAGCCTCTCTTGCCTGAAGACATCAGAAACCTCAAGGACACAGGAAGGCCACATAGCACAGAGCTCTATCGAGGCCAATACTAAGCTCTTAGAACCCTCTCCTGGTTTTCAGTCTACCTGCTGCCTCATTTCCTGTTTAGATTTCCATTGGGGCTAAGAGGTCTGGACTAGTGCCTATTTCTTGGCCTTTATAAGCTTTCTCCCTTCTTGTTTCTTTCCGCTCCAAAGAGCTTGCTCTTCTTCTTTAGCGATAAAATAATAATATAGCCACCCTTCAGAACTGTATGAAGTAACACACCAAACCTCACACTCAGAGCTTCCCACCCTCACCCCCTCCTTCTGACCATCGACATGGTATATGTTTACTTAATGTATTCTCCACACTCTCCCCACCCCCAAAACTGTAAGCTCCCTGAGGCAGGGACTTTGTTTTTCACTGCTGTGTCCCCAGAGGCCAGCACACACACATCCTAGGCATTCTATAAATATTTGCTCAATGAATGACTAAATGTGCCTAGGTTAGGATGATATAAACAAACTTGCAGAAAACAACTTTTCTAAGCTTTAAAAATTACCCAATGGGTGTTAAAACTGTCAGGGACTTGCTGAGGCCATCCCTCAACATAATAGGGGAAAAAAGACTTTTGCTCTCAGATATACCGTAGCCTGAAATTCTTTGTGGAATTTATTTTTAAAGAAACAATCTGTTAGACAAATATGTGCACCCTTTTTATTTAAAGAGTATAAAATACGGAGTCATAGCATCAAACTCAATGATTTTTTTTCTTTATATGCCACAACCACCACCAACCTGATATACCACGGAAAGTAATTTGATTCTGTTTTTGGAGAAAAGTCACCTCCACCAAAAATCTTACGATTAGCACATATGCCTTTTTAAGTAAAATCCTTTAAAATATTGACCACAGAATCACATGGTACTTTCTAAAAGGTTCTGAATAAGTCAGAAAATTTGTTTCTTCTAAAAAATGAAAGAAACCCGGCTGGAGAGGCTCGGGGGTTGAGCATCGACCTATGAACCAGGAGGTCACGGTTCAATCCCAGGTGGGGGCACATGCCCAAGTTGTGGGCTCAATCCCCAGTGTGAAGTGTGCAGCAGACAGCCGATCGGTGATTCTCTCTCATCATTGATGTTTCTGTCTCTCTCTCCTTCTCCCTTCCTCTCTGAAATCAATAAAAATATATTTAAAAAATAAAAAATGAAAGAAGAGGAAAAGGGAGGAGAATGCATTATAACCTCACTTAATCTTCCAGAATGATTCACTTTTTATAATATTATTTCTCCATGTATTTGTCAATGTCACAGGAAAGGGTCTGCTTTACAAACCTATAGAGCGGGGATAACTCTGCTCTAGATTCAGTCTTGCTTCTTAAATGTGAGTTGCACTATCGGAGTTGGCACTGATGCTCAGGCTTATTTCTACTCACTGGTGGGATTTTGATGGCACGAGTCAATGACGACAGCCCTCCAACCGGTAGCGGAAGCTTTTTGCATGATGCTGAGCTCCAGACAGTCCAGTGTTCTGCGCCTCCCATTTGGAATCCCAGCTCTCTTTTGGTTTAACAGGCACCATCCAGTTGCTTTCTCCTTGATGCTACAAGTAACAGTTTCAACAAATCTCATGATAGCACCTATCAGAGTTTTCCAATAGATAATTTACACCCAGGACCATTGCTCGCCCACATGGCACTTTTGTGCAAATGGGGCGGGGGGCGGGGGAGACACCCCTTCCTCTTGGGGAGTCAGAGAAAGACAGGGTAATACCAACTGTATTTTCATAAAGTTTAGGGAGAAAGTTAGGGCAGGGGAGGAAACTCGCTTTCCCTCCTCCTCAGCCCACACCTCCACCATGAAACAAGAGAGGGATTTTTCAACAATCAAAGTTTTTTGCTATTTAGTTCAAGTGCAAGATATAGCTTGCTAATAATAGTGAGTTTTCCTGGAAAGGCCAAATCTCTTCCAGAATAACTGGAACCAGGTCAACGTTTTGTGTGAGAAAGACGTTTTCAGAGACCAGGCACTTGATTTTGAAGTGCATGCTCTGCAGGTTGCCGGCCATTCAGTGATCTCTTACTTTATTTTAGAGTTGGTCTTATGCTCTGGGTTTGCCATGAGAATAAGAAAACTGCACTGGTGCTTTCTTCTTGATTTCTCCCGCCTGCATGCTCTTTGTGGAAAGAGGAAGACAGCAAAGTGGAGAGGGGAGAAACTGAGGTGTGAGAAGGGGGAGAGGTAGCTGCTCCTGGAATCTCAACAATATCTTGGCGAACAGGATGCATTTCTTCCTGGTCTGGGCCAACAGTGGTGATGGAGTATGTTCTCTCTCTCTCTCTCTGTCTCTCTCTCTCTCTCTCTCTCTCTCTCTCTCTCTCTCTCTCCCCCTTTCCTGGAGGCTAAAGGCACTGCCTGACCAGGGGAGTTATGCATGCTTTTTTACTCCCATTTCTCAACAATAATCAAAGCCAGCAGTGGGGAACCTCTGGCCCACGGGCCGCATAAGCCCCAAGAAATCATTTTGTCTGGTCCTACCAAGACATTAGGGGTGAATTAATTAAATGTTTGACCAAATATGGCAGGCTAATTTTTAAATTGATAATTTTGTATGGCCCGAGATTGATGTTATAAATATCCAAATGGCCCTTGGAAGAGAAAAGGTTCCCCACCCCTGCTCTGAGCACTTTGATGATGGTGTGCATTTTAGATGGCTGGGAGTGCCTGTTTCAGGCAGTCTTCAGTTTTGACTCTAAAGACAATCTATTTCAGTTTCTGCCAACTTCTTTGCCTTCACCTCATAGTAAGAAAAAAACTTTACATTGCAACCCTGTACACGCATACCTACATAAACATAGACTTAACTGAAACAAGAGTTTGGAAACATTTAGTCATATAACACATAATGAATTCTAATATTTTCTCTTTTCTTTAATGCTGATCACAACTGACTAAATTAATTTCACTAATAGGCCAGGGCCCACTGTTTGAGAACCACTGATCTATTTTCATTCCTTTATGTTATAAAGTAGGAAACTGAAGTCAAGAAAGGTTAAGTGACAAGGTTACACAGCTACCGCCTGGTGGCAGAACCAGGACTAAAACCCAGGTAGCAAAATCATCTAACTTAATTAACGACTAATAAGAATAGGTCTTCTTGCAAAACAATGAGCAGGTGCTGTGCCAGTACTGGGAAGGGTGCACGCTATTACCGTAACATAGATTTTTTTTTCTTTAATGGTGGAAAACGAAATCACTCAAAAAAGAACAACGTGGAATGCCATCCCCCAGGTTCTCACACATATATCATGTTCAGTTGCAAACTCCAGTGTAGAGAGCCAAGTGTTTCTATATATTGTTTATATAACTATATATGTGTTGTTTGTTTTACGAATGTTTTAAATTACATCTGCAACTTGGCTTCCTTTGGCTGGCTCTTGTAAACTTCCTGCCACTGACATCTATAATGCAAGAGGGGGAAAAAACAAACCCTGAACAACCAGTCCACCCAAAAGTCTTCAGCTAAGCCTGCTGGGTCAAAGAAGGGTTGGTGGGCATCTTTGTGACCAAAGGGGGGCCTCTCAGTTTCCCTAGGGGATGCGGCTGAGGTATGAACAAGAGGGTGGGATGCATCTGAGAGGAACAGCCATGCAGCCACAGTGTGAGTCTAGAACAGCCGTGGGCAAACTACAGCCCGCGGGCCGGATCCGGCCCGTTTGAAATGAATAAAACTAAAAAGAAAAAAGACCGTACCCTTTTATGTAATGGTGTTTACTTTGAATTTATATTAGTTCACACAAACACTCCATCCATGCTTTTGTTCCGGCCCTCCGGTCCAGTTTAAGAACCCATTGTGGCCCTCGAGTCAAAAAGTTTGCCCACCCCTGGTCTAGAAGAATCTCAGCAAAGCTGGACAACCTAACAGCCCATCATTC
Organism: Myotis lucifugus; assembly: GCF_000147115.1. Lineage (NCBI taxonomy): Eukaryota > Metazoa > Chordata > Mammalia > Chiroptera > Vespertilionidae > Myotis > Myotis lucifugus. Next base: position 4,564,914 of record NW_005871100.1, on the reverse strand, counting down.
TCAGATGGTTCACCCTCAAACGCTACCCACACAGTAACTGCCATTGATTCTGACCTCATGACCCCTCCAAAAGTGGTATTTCCATTAAGATAAGTTAGTCTTTAAGAACGAAGCCCGAAACTTCAGCAACCAGTAGATTTTCTTTCAATAAAGGCATGCATGTCTTCCTGTTCCACCTATTTGTCTCCTATTTAAAAAAAAAAAAAGTCTGCTACAGCCAAAGCAAATACTTTCTTTCTTACCAGCAGCAGGGCTGGTCTCTAACCTGCCCCGGATATGGAACTGAGGATGCAGCTGATTTTGCCCATGGCTTTTTCTTTTTCTTTTTTTTTCATTGATATGGTACCGTCCACCGGTTCACGTGTCAGCTGATGAAAGCAGGGATGACCTTTTCTAACAATTGGCCTCCTGTCTTTACACTGGCTTTCTACACTTGACTGGGAGCCTTGAAGATCACATTAAGGGCAACTTTCAACCTATTCCTGTGAAATGGCAACAGGACAGTAGGTGACACAGAAGTAAATGGACATGCACTTTTAGGTTGGGAGGGTGAAAGTGTCACAGCTTGTTTCTGAGCATGTTCCAGTGGGAGGCAAGCATGGTTTGGGGTAAACATACGGACCACATGCACAGAAGCACTGAAAAGTAGGCATGAAAGTTACATATGCAAAAGTACCGCAGAAATTCCTGCTATGATCATTACAAAATTACCTTGGAGTGTGGGTTTCTGGCTCACTTTCCAAGCTATGCAATTCCTTTCATAAAATCCCTCGGCGGCATTATGCCCGCCTCTTGGTCTGCATTACCTCAGCATAGCACAGTGAATGCTTTGTCTCTTCCCAGAACTGACTGCTAGGGCAACTTGGTAAGAAGCGATTCCTTTGGGGGAGATAGGAAGAATAGATCAGAGGGTTTGATTATAACCCTTAAGAATCAATTTTTAAAAATTGGTATATTTCTGTCTTAAATTGTGCCTAACTATGTTTTGGCAGACACATATGGATGACTCTTGCAATGGGCAGGCTCCCATACCCATATTTATGGCAATTATGTCAGCATGTAATCCATCCCACTGTCTATGAAGAGATCAACAATTGCAAGTTATCATTTCCTTCTCATTACATCGCTTTACTTCTTTTCAGAGACTGACATCGAAATTGCCATGGGATGGAGAATAATCAATCCTCAGAAGAAAATGAAACAGCAGCTCTTATAGCTGAGGAGAAGGGTGGTATAGGTAATGTTTCATTTCTCATCTTGTCTTTGGTTGGTGCAATGCAACACAACAGATTCAGTATTACCAAGGAGGAGGCATTTCATAAAGATGACTACCAGTATGGCAGGGAAGGGGTGCCATGAGCTGGATTTGCTACTGATGACACTAGTAATTCAATGGCATTAAAAAAAAAAGAGTACCATTTCCAAAAGGGATAAGTACCTTTGAAGAAATAATATTGCCTTTTGTTTGACTTTCATGGTCCAGTTCATCCCCAACACATAGGTGCAGTAAAGAACCTGTATCCGTAATATGAACAATAACTTCCTTTAACATCAGTCCCAGGTAAAATGAAACCGGCCAGGAAGAGCACGACAATCTCTCTGATTTTAATAGTTAACAATTCTCCAAAAAAACAGACTTGTGATTGTAGTTCTTCTAGCAAGTTGGCATTTATATATGGTCTGTGTCCAAAAATTTTACTTGTATATTTGGAATATAGAGTTTCAAGTATAGGTGCCCACATATGCACTATAAAAATGATAGGTTCCCAGACCAGCCCATAGACATCTATTTCATCATATTTTGCCGATGGTGTTGAGAGAGACAAAGAAGTATGCAGGATTCAAAGAGCAGAGGTCTGCCTTCGGAAGACAATCTGTGGCACAAGATCCAAAAACAATGTCCTTATGATTTCTACCACTTCCAGGAAGGGAGGGAGGGAGGGAAGGAAGGAGGGAGGGAGGGAGGGTCAAATCAGCCATGGTCTCCAACCAGGAAACAGACAAAGCTGAGTAGCAACTAGGGGTTGGTGAGGCATTAGCAGCAGCAGAAAGTTACTACCACCCTGGAGTGGAGGGTCAAAAGGAGAAAGTGTTAATAGAATCTGGAAGCCAGATGCCCTGTGGAAGCTGGAAGCACAATAGGCCTGTTCAGTGGGGCCTGGGGCCATGGAGGAGCTGCCATAGAGGACATGCGGGGGGGGGGGGGCGGGGTGCAGAGAATCTATGGATTCAGAGATTCAGATAATAACAAGGAGAAATACCATGGTTTCTCTCTTCTTCCCATCATCTAGTCACCATTGGTGCCTTCTATTGACCTAACCCAGCCAGAAACCAGCTGACACAGGATCCTAGGAAACTCAGCCTTCAGGGTCAGCTTTCTGCAACACAGAGTAAAGCAGGGAAGGGCAAGGAATGAATCTGAGGGCTTACAGGCCAGGTCTGGCACACTAGCCAAACAACTAAAAGGAGTGGTGGTGGTGGGGGTGGTGGTGGGGGCAGGGGGACTAATCTCAGTCCTAGTAGATTGAACAGGAAGCGGTTGCTTCTTAGTTCTCAGAATAAGGACCATGCATGATCTACACGAAAAGTCAAATTATGAAACAACAAAGATAACACTACCAGACATCAATATGAAAGATGCCATAACATAAACTATGTCACTTGCCTAATGGATTATCATGAGATGGGGTGAGACCACGTGGGCCTGGAATTGACTGGGTTCTAGTTCAGACAGAAGGAAGACTGGGATGAAATCAGGGCTTCTGGGTCAGAGCAGGCACCATCAATGGAGACAAACAGGTGTTTTACTGAGTCAAATGCTACACACTCACAATGAAACCTGAGGTAAGATATTGGTCTGCTTGGTGGGGGAGGGGAGCAGGCAAATAACCCATGAACCTGCCACAGATGGCCCTCCCCTCGGCTAGAAGGCACACTGCAGGGCGTTTAAGGACCAGGCAGGTGCAGGAGCATTGTAAACTTTGACAATGAACGGAAAGACAAAAAGGAGCTTGCAGGGCGGCAGGTTTCTGCAAAGGATCTGGTTTGAAAACAGAGAAAAGAGATACTAGAAACTAAGAAATGGTGATGGTTGTATGGCAATGCGCATGTACATAATACCACTGAACTTGTTCTCAAAGAAATGGTTAAGATGTCAAATTTTATGTTATGGATATTTCATCACAATAAAAAATGTTTAATTAAATTTTTTAAGAAGATATTACAATGGCCAAAAGCCTGCATGAGATAAATCCCCTGCCAGTCTTCCCCTTCAGTCCTCAAGCTTCTCAGGGAGGTATTTGCACCTCATTTATCTTAGAATTCCCAGGGCCTTGAACAACCTCTGACACTTAGTAGGTGCTCAGGGCATAGGTGTTGAATGAATGAATGGGCTGAGGTGAAACCGCGTCGAATCGGTGAGAAGAAGCACCCTGTAGGACGCATGGAAGATGCTCTGAAGTGAGGTGGCAGCCGTGGAGGCTGCTGGAAAACCCCAGGGGCAGCCAGACCTGTGTGGGCAGCTGCCCTCAGAAAATGAGATGGTGCTTTTTGAGCAAATATGCAGAGTCATAAATAGCACAGGCCTATGCAAATGGCCACAGCTGCACAGTCAACACATTCCTGCCCACCAAACTCTTCCCAGCTGTCCCTCTGCTCACGGTGGGCAGGGGCTGCCACCCCGAGTGGGAACCCACTGGGTGGGAACAAGATCATCACCACTGCATTAAGGCTTTATAAGGCTGTTTGTAAGGGTTTTGCCCTGAAGAGCCCGTGCTTCCAACATTACCTGCCTGTGAAAGTGTCCCAGCCACTGAGCTGGTTATAAGAAAACGTTGAGAAATGACCACTGTGTCAAGTTGTTAGGTAACATACAGCATGTTTCCTGTAGGGGTTTTTCATGTGATCCTCTATTTCTAGGTGTACCTGACCTTCTCCTTTAGAGAGAAAGGATTAAAACCAGCAATACACCATCGTTTTCTGATCTGTATGGCCCCCTTCACACCACTCACTGGGGCCAAGATGAGGGTGAGGCCTTTAACAAAACCAATGAGAAGGCGATGCTGCTTACTAGCATTTTGAGAGAAAGAACCACACCCTGGTCATATTTGTCTCAAGTTCCCTTTCCCATCGGCAAGAATTTAGCCCAGTGCCTGCCTGACTCAGAGATTCAACTGTTCATTAAATGAAATAATCCTGAACAATTCTCTGAATTAAATTTTGAAAAAAATCGAAAGCCACCAAATACAGTTATAATACCAATTCTACCATCACCAACAACAATTTAAATGTATTGAAGGCCAACTGAGGTCCAGGAACCGGACTAAGTTATAACACAGGTGACACACGGCCTGCACACTCTGACAAGTCACAATCCACACTTAGGAACCTGCACTGAATGTAACCAAAGCCTCAATCTTATTTTTATTTATTTATTCTCTACCTTTCTCCGTAAAAGATTTGAAGTGACTGCCCTAGCTGCTTTGGCTTAGTGGATAGAGCGTCAGCCTGTGGACTGAAGTGTCCCAGGTTTGCTTCCTGACAAGGGCACATGCACCGGTTGCGGGCTCAATCCCCAGTAGGAGGCCTGCAGGAGGCAGTCAATTGATGATTCTCATCATGGATGTTTCTATCTCTCCCTTCCTCTCTGAAATCAATAATATATATATATTTTAAAAGATTTGAGGTGACTTACAAGAATACATACATCAAAAGAAGACTTTAAGAGTGTTCTAGTTTCCTGAGGTTGCCATAGCAAAGTTCCACATGTTGAGTTGTGAGAAGTTTGTTTCTCAGTTCCTGAGGCCAGAAGCCGAAGATCAGGTGTTGCCAGGGTTGGTTCCCTCAGACAGATCTAGGGAAGGACCTGCCCCAGGCCCCTCTCCTTATTTCTGCTTGTTCCTTGGCTTTTGACAGAATAACTCCAATCTTCACATGGCATCCTCCCTGTGTGCATGTCTGTGTCCAAATTCCCCCTTTTTATAAGGACGCTGGTCATATTGGATTAGTGCTCCACCTACTCCAGGATGACCTCATCTTAACCTGCACGTCCAATTTCCAAGTAAGTCCACATGCTGAGGTACTGGGAGTTAAGACTTCAGCAGATGAATTTTGAGGGGACACAATTCAACCCATAACAATAACTGAGAATAAAGAAATTGGGGGATTCCCAACATACAAAATACACACTTTTGTCTATCTTCCTAAAACCTCACTAAATTAATAAAGTAATGATAAAAGTTGCTAAAGAGAGGAGAGGTAACTGACCTGGCAGAAAAGAATGAAGTGACAGCCCCAGGCCAATCCACTGTGCTGCATTTTATCATTCCCCAGAACTCCAGAGACTGGGAGACGCCACGTGCCAGGAGAGGCAGGGGTCAGGCAAGAAGCTCAGGACAAACATTGGTTTAAGTTTGGATTCAGAGACATGGGGCATCTTCCCCACCCCACACATACAGGTGACCATGTTTCCCAAGCAGCTTCCTAAAAGAACTTGGAGATTTCTTCTTGGAGAGATTGAGTGGAAATGCCCAACCCAGAGGACACCAGGCTTATAAGAGACTGGAGTAGGGGATAGGCATAGCGCTAAAATCAGGGATATTAAGTGAAAGCCCACATACCTATGGAACTCTCAGTCTTAGACTACGTGCAACCAGAAATGTGAGGACAAAGTCAGGAGGATGGAAGATTCTACACCGGAGACCCAAACAACCCCAGGGGGGTATCTTGTGATAATGATATTTCCTTATTTATCAGGTTCCCCAACAAACGGCTGGCTCTCCACCTGGTTCCTATGGTGAGTTCTACCAATCAATAATTCTTGCCCATGTTTATAGAATTTCAAGTGAGCTTTTAGGGTCTCACTCTTTTTATTATTATTATTATTATTGATTGATTGATTGATTTCAGAGAGGAAGGAAAAGGGAGAGAGAGATAAAAACATCAATGATGAGAGAGAATCATTGATGGGCTACCTCCTGAACAACCCCCACTGAGGACCAAACCTGCAACCCAGGCATGTGCCTTAACCAGGAATCTAACCATGACCTCCTGATTCATAGGTTGATGCTCAACCACTAAGCCACACTGGCTGGGCTAGGGTTTCACTTTTAAACACAACAGGACAACCGGACACTAGAAGACAGCTTTGAAACCCAGACATGGAGTAAACAAAGACACCAGGAGGAAACGGGGGTGGGGGGGTGGGGGGGGAAGGAACCAAAGAACATTTTTTTTTAAATACCTGGCAATGTCTGCCCCATGAGTGTATCAAGGACTAAAAGAATGTACACCAAACAGTTAAAGGGGTGTGTTTCGAAGGACAGTACTCTAAGAGATCCATAATCTTCTCCTTTATGCTCTTCTATATTTTTGTTGTTGTTGTTTAGTCTCCTTTAATCTGCAGCCAAACCGGTTCCAGCGAAAGAACATTTTTTTTAAATCAGTAATTAATATCCTCAGAGAGGTAAGGAAGAACAGAATATTGATAAAAAGAGAATAATTAGAGAACAAGAAAGGCTGATTGGCAATTAAAATATGACAAATTAAAAATCATTCAGAACATTAAAAGGTAAAGACAAGAAAATCATTCAGAAAGTAGAACAAAATGTCCAAGAGGTAGAAAATAGAAAAGAAGAGGTAAGAAAATAAGGAGATAAGAAAAGAAAAAGAACAATTTGAGAAGTCCAACATTTGAATAACAGGAATTGGCAAATAGAGGTAAGAGAAATGGAGGGAAGAAAGTGATCAAATAATAATAGTAATAAAAGCAAATTTTCTGGAACTGAAGGAAACGTTTCCAGATGGTAATGGTCCACTGGGAATCAAGCATGATGAATGAACGAATACTCAGAACCAAGTTTCATCATTGTGAAAGTTGAAAACACCAGGACTAAAAAAAAGATCTAAATGCTCCCAGAGAGACAATACAGGTCACATAGAAAGTATTGCAGGTAAGACAGTGTCGTAGTTAAGAGCATGGACTCTGGAGCCAACTACCTGGGCTTGTAACCCAACTTGCTAATTACATGACTTCGGGAAGTTACTTAACCTCCCTCACCTTAGTTCTCCATCTCTAAAATAGAGATAATAAGAATTACTCCTTTATATATGGGATAGTAGATATAAAACACTTAAAATAGAACCTAGCTCAATAAAAATGTTATGTAAGTACTCATTTCTTTCTTTCTCCTGACTTCTCAACAGCAACATTGGAAACTAGAAGACTAACTTCAAAGTTTTAGAGGAAATTTTTTCAAATCTAGAATTCTATACCTATTAAGCTACACATCAACTGTGAGGACATGCAGACATAAGTCGATCATCCTGGGATGGGAAGGGAGCACACTTCACACAGTCTTTGTGAGCAGAAGGGGCAGAAGATGATCAAGTCTTCCCCTTCCCAGAACAGACCTCAGGAACTGTGCTCTTTTCCAGATGTATAAGGAAAAATTAGAACTTGAATGTCTATGTTTTAAAAATTCAATTACAGCATATTCAAACCATAGAATACTATGTGGAGATAAAAAACAAATGTAGAAGGTATATATGAATTGACATGGAAAGTATTCTTCTCCCATGAAAAGGTAGGCAGTGCAGAGATGGTGCAGCTGCTAAAGAACCAACCACCTTCTGTCTTCCCAGACTGCCATCCTCCATGATCACAAGATGACAGCTGTCCTCCAGGATTCATTTCTAAGCTCTAGGCAGGTATAAAGAGGTAGGGAAAAGTATAAAAGGCACAGGCTAACTGAAACTTTTCTTTTCAACCAGGAAGATGATAGTATTTCCAGAAAGCCCTCCCCATGTACACTTTTGCTTACATTTCATTGGCCAAAATTGTGTCATATGACTGCTGTGACACAGCTAGCTGCAAGGGAGCCTGTGCAATTTTGTTTCTCAGTTGGGCACTGTTGCTGCCCTGAATGCAATTAAGGGTAAAGACCAAGTAACTGGCAATGTCTGCCCCATGAGTGTATCAAGGACTAAAAGAATGTACACCAAACAGTTAACGGGATGTGTTTCTAGGGACAGTACTCTAAGAGATCCATAATCTTCTCCTTTATGCTCTTCTATATTAATTGGAGTTCTATTGTTCTGTATTATTATAAATCCAGAACCTCAGGACCCAACCCCGGACCTACTGAATCCCAAAACTCTGGGACTAGTAATCTACTACTAGGTTTACTATGTCTCAAGGTGATTCTGAAATGCAGGAAGATTGAGAAAGGGTGTACTATGTCACTTTAAAAAGTCAGCAAAAAGAAAAAGACATTTGCATTTTGAGAGAAAAAAATTGCAACAAGGATCTCTCTCAAGCTCACCAGCGTTTTTCAAATAGAGCTACCCATACAACCTAATTAATGAATGTGTCAACTATTTCTTCCTTCTTTTGAATCACTAACATTTATTCTGGCCTTTAGCAGTAAGAGTTTTCCAAAGCTGACATTCAGAAAAAGAGGGGGAAAAATCAACCTTGTGTTTTGATTAATTTCTCTAGATTTTTCTTGTGTCTCATCTCCCAAGTTTACAAAAACTCAATTAGGTTTATGGTAAACATTTTTAAGTACAAAAGGGGGGAAAGAATATGGAGTGGAAATGCGGGAAGAGAGAAACAGGTTTCAGGGCCACATAAATTTGGACTATTAAAGAAAATGGCAGCTGAAACTGGAAACTACTGCCTTTCTCTTCTAAATGATGAGAGGGTAGAGGAGAAAGGATGGCAATACCATTTTGACTGGGAGATGAAGGCAACAATTATATTAGTTTTCATGGATTTCCAAAAGCCTGATGATAACACCTATGTCTTTCAGCATCAAGAAGCAGCTTTTTGATGTTGCACAAACAACATCATCTCATTTTCTTCTTTTTCTTAAATATATCTAGCTCCATTTTAATTGTCAGGGGACATATAAATGATGATGTAAAACTTGTAGCACCTGAAATGGCATGTCATCAGATTGAAATTAGAAAGTTCCAAGTCACCATTTAGAGAAAAACTTTTGTTTCTTGCAAAAATTTCACATCCTTAATTAGATCCTGAATTATATCATTGTAATCACAACATGCAAAACAAACCCAATACTCACATTTTATCAATCAGACAATGTCACTCAGAGAAACAGTATGTGAGTGACTGTAAAAGATTAGAGCTTCACTTGGAATTTTAATGATTGAATCCTTCTGTTGTGAGATTTCACACTAAGAATTAGGATCTGAGTCAAAGCACAGATTTCCAGGTGAGACGTGCAGGGCCTGGGAGATGTCAGCCGGCTCAGAGGTGCTCGTCCTGGCTGCTCATCATGTCATTTATCTTTTGGGTGTCAATGAACCTTCAATCACCTGCATGGTCACTACATTTACTTCATGAATATAAAGTGCTCTCAAAAAATTCTAGCATCACAAACATCCTGGTGGAAATGATGACTCCCAATTCTTGCTTCTTGCCTTCATTTTTCTAAAATAAAATATTCTTATCCATTCACAGACATTTAGGCTACTGAATGGTACAGCTGACAGCACTCTTAAATACGGTCACATTTGAGCAGACAGAGGTAAAACAAGCGAGAAGCATTGAGGTTGGATAAAGTTAAAATTAAAGACGTCTCACTGTAGAGAACCATTTGACTCTCTTCAATACCAGCTAAGAAATACCTAATCAGAAACAAGTCCCTTTTGCCTTGTAAGTTGTCTATACCTTTTTCTACAATTTGATTGAATGGGTGATCATCAGAAAGAATAGATCAGTCTGAAGGAAAGATTGGCAAAAAGAGAATCACAGAGGCAAACGCTGGTGGTACTCACATTAACCCTTTCCAGGGTTTGTTTTTTTTAATTAAAACTTTTATTTATACAAACGGATGACAGCACGCTGCCTGCCCATCCCTGTGTCCTGCTCCAGCATGGCAGAGGTCCAGGCGGGGTGGTCCCGGGGGTCCATCCTGAGGCTCAGCTCTCACTGGTCTGCGCCTCATCATCACTGTCAATCAGATACTCCTGTATCTCCTGCAAGACCGAGGCCCTCTGGCTACGGAGCTGGGCCTCACTCAGGATGTAGGGTGGCAGGGGGTCCAAGGAAGGCAAGTCCTTCATGTTCACACGGCACCCGTAGCATAGCTGCTCGATGACACTGGCTCGGGGGTCCTCCCTCCCGCAGGGCTCAGCCCCCCGGCAACAGCCCTGGGCCCTGCCCACCCCTGCAGAGCAGCAGGGTGTTGTGGGTGCCTCAGCTGGTGGGGTGGGGGGCTGCATCTGGGAGAGATGTGAGGTCTGGGCCCCAAAAGCCGTGGCACTATCAGCAGTGTCGATGTCCAGTGCACACATGCACCATTCCAGGGACAGTCAGTCAGACTTAACAGTTAAGTATGTGGGCTTTGCCATCCAGCAGTCATTTGGGATCAGATATTTGAACCTCATGTCTACTAGCTTCTACTTGCATTGTAACTTTAGGACTTTCTATCGGCCCCTCTATACCTCAGTATTACCATCTATAAAATGGGAATAATCATAATTCCCATCTCATAGGTGAGTTGTGGGGATGAAATGAGATACCATATAGTAAGCTGTGTTAGAACAGTGCTTGGTACATGGTCAGCCCTCAGTACCATCTGTATTATTATGTCTGTATAGTTATTTCAGTATCAAGTATTGCTATTTAATAAATACAACTTAGCCCAGTTAGTAGGGCTCAGTGATTGAGCTTCGACCCATGAACAAGGAGGCCACGGTTCGATTCCTGGTCGGGGCACATGCCTGGGTTGTGAGCTTGATCCCCAGTAGGGGGTGTGCAGGAAGCAGCCAATTGATGATTCTCTCTCATCATTGATGTTTCTATCTCTCTATAGCTTTCCCTTCATCTCTGTGAAATCAATAGAAACATATTTTTAAAAACAAATGCAATTTAAATGTATCATTTAAATACTTTATACAATTTAATATTAAATTAAAATCAATTTAATTAAAGTTGAATTTTTAAAATTGTACTTTCCTTGGGGACCACTGGAGTGTCTTGAACATGACTCCTCTCCTCTTTCCTTAGCAGATATCACGAAACCTGAGAGACTGAAATAGAGCAAAGCTCCTACGGACACGTTGGGGGAGACCAAGAAGAAATACACGTACTTTGGCAGAAATACCTTAAGGTGACCCCAACGGGTCAGCTCCCTGTATAATCCCCTCCTCTTGAGGGTGGGAGAAACCTGTGACTTGCTTATGACCAATAGACTGTCTCTCCCATGACTGGAGAGAGGAGAGAGTGAGAAAGAGAGCATAAGAGAGTGAGCACTCCATCTAGAGCCACACAGAGACTCTTCCTTGCGAGTGAGCCTTGAAGAAGCAAACTTCCACCTTGTGCACTGCCTACAGAGAGGACCACGTGTCAGAGGACTGAGAATCGCAGGCAGCCTCCGCTGACAGCCAATAGAAAGCCGGGGTGCTCAGACCTGCAGCCACAAGGACGGGAACTGTGCCAACAACCTGAATGAACTCGAAGCCGATTCTTTCCCAGAGCCTCCAAGTGAGAGCGCATTCCTGCCAACACCTTGCTGACAGCCTTGTGAGAATGAGCAGGGGGCCCAGCTAAGCTGTGTCTGGACTCCTGGCTCCGACAATGAGATAATAGTGTGTATTGTTTTAAGTTGCTAAACGTGTGGTAATTTGTTACACAGCAATAGAAAATAAATACACCTGCTTTCAACTGTGGGTCAACTGTGGGTTAAATTGTGTCCCCCAACAGATGTTGAAGTTCTAACCTGTGAATGTGACCTTATTTGGAAATACAGTGGAACCTCAGATCTCGAACTTAATCCATCCAGAAGGCTGTTCGAGATCTGTTTGCAAACTGAATCACTTTTTCCCATTAGAAATAATGTAAATTGAATTAATTTGTTCCAGACCCTAAATGATGAAGGTATAAAAGAACAAGGGCAGTCCAAGAAGTGCCTAACACTCCCCTGGCTGAAGTGGTGAGTATGTGTGGGAATGAGGCCCAGTGGGCTGATATGGGCTGGGCTAAAGGGTCTGAACTGTGTTCTCAAAGCTTGAGAGGCACTAAGGAACCTTACAGAAGCAGCTGACATGTTCCAATTAAGGTGGGATTGTGATAGAGGATCCGGAATCGTGGTCATGGCAGAGGGAATAGATAGGAGAAGTCATGTTTGAGAGATACTTAGGAGGCAGAATTGGCAGAACTTGGTGAGTTGTGTTGGGGGAATGAGGGGGAAAGAGGAGTTCAGAATGATTCCATGTTTCTCTTGGTGACTATGTAGGTGGTGATACCTATGGGAAGAAATGCAGGTTGGAGAGAAGATGAGGTTAGTCACCACCCTGGTGGCCTCTTCCCCTCTTCTTTGCTAAGAGAATCCAAGTCTTGTTCACCCTCCTCAAAGGGGCCATGACTTTGTGGAGGTTGGATCCTTTCTGAGCATCCAAGCAATTACTCTCGTTAGATCTAAATCTGTGCTGTCCAATATAGCAGCCACTCGCTGTACATAGCTATTGCTTAGTCAAAGTGTAGCTAATCCAAATTGAGATGTGCTGTGAATGTAAAATATATACCAGATTTCAAAACTTAGTATAAAGAATGTAAAATATATTAATAATTTATTGTGTGGATTATGCTGAAATAATTTCTGCCATGGATGTTGTCATCACAGTGTGATGCCTGGAACAATGGCAGCCATTTGGGGCCTTGAGGACAGCTGGCATAAGAAAACAAACCCGCCTGGCTGGCATGGCTCAGTGGTGAGCGTCAATCTATGAACCAGGAGGTTGTGCCCAGGAGGTTGCATGTTCGATCCACAGTGTGGGGCATGCAGGAGGCAGCCAATCGGTGATTCTCTCTCATCATTGATGTTTCTGTCTCTCTCTCTCCCTCTCCCTTGCTCTCTGAAATCAATAAAAATATATTTAAAAAGAAAACAAAGCAGAGTAGAAAGATAGAGAAAAACTATATCCTTGATGAAAGAACTGAGCCTCTGAATCCATGGAATTTTTATGTTAACAAATATACTGCCAACACCTAATTTCAGTGGGTTCCCTGTGACTTGCAGACAACAGCATCCTAACTGGTCCATCGTGGCGCCATCCTCAGGAAGCTGTTATTTCTGCGTGTGTTATCCCCCCACTTCATTTATATTCAAGTTTTCCTCTGAAAAATAAGGGGGGGGGGAATGGAGAAACAGTTGGATAATTCTGTTGTGATCCATTCCAAAACGCCATCATTTTTTGTGTCTGGGGGGTGGGGGGGAATCCCTAGTGGCTGAAATGGCCTCGGAAGGATAACACTTTTCCTGATTAATACTCCTCTTTTTTATTTTTCGGGGTGTCAATAAGGAGTAGGCCTGGGTCGGGCACTAGAGGACTGATTCATTTCTGTGGTAACACCTATGCAGCTGCCCTGAGTGCTGTGAGTGGCGGGAGAGGCCATTTCTCTGGCCAGCTGCCAGTCTCCTGGACACGCCGAACATGGCAGTCATTGTCTCTGAAAGCAGCTCTACGTGGCTTCACGAAGGAGGCCTGATGCTATAATCACAGCCCGCTGCATCGGGGGAACAAGTTTTAAAAATCTAAATCACACAACTCTTTTCTCTGGTCTGGATTACATACTAATATGAAGATTTTCGAGTCCATGACTCTGACCCACCAATCAACTGCTCTATTTATCTGTCCTCCCCAAGGTCTAAGTATAATCAGCAGCCAACAACAGACACGAGCAACTGCTGAGAGCTCTGGTCAAAGCCTGAAGCGCTTAAGAGGCGAGGAAAGGGGGGGTTTTAAAACAGTGTTGGCTGCAGAGAAATGTGTGAGCTCGAAGCAGAAGAGAGAAAATAGGAAAGGTGTGGAATGTAGTGCTGAAGCTGAAAGGGACCTTTGAGCTCATGCAGTCCAGCCCCTTCCCTGAAACATGAGGTCATGGGGCCCAGAGAGGTGCTCTTGGCTCCTTCCTCCTTTTCTTCTATGCGAGCTGTATGCTGGCCCTGGACCGTCTACCAAACCCAGGGCTGAGAGGGTGGGGGACACAGCAGCCATGCCCTCCCGGGCCTCTCAACACCAGCTGTCACGGTCAGGAACAAACCTAAGTTAGGGTGATTTATCTTTGTTCTTATTTTGATTTGTTTTTTTCCTAAGTCACCACCTCCCCCGCCTCCCTCCGTCCCAGATATGAATCAGTACTGGTTCTCAGGCTAGTTCTGTTTTATGTCTGTGCTGGTGGGGTTGGTTACCATTATATTAAGAAAACAAAGCTGTAAATTTTTGTTCAGATATTATTCTAGGGAAGCTTGCTTGATCTATCTGTATCTCTATCTCTCTATCTCTATCTCTCTCTATCTCCCCTTCCTTCCTTCCTTCCTTCCTTCCTTCCTTCCTTCCTTCCTTCCTTCCTTCTTTCCCTCCTTCTTTCCTTCCCTCCCTCCCTCCTTCAGATAAACATCGAATGCATGCAATACTAAAATAGTATATGTCCCAACTATTGCACACATTCATTGTTTATCTGAAATTAAAATGTAATTGGGTGTCCTGTATTACATCTGGCAGCCCTACCCCAGACCCACTGAGGAGCTCGTGTGAACTGAACACAGCAAAGGAGACCCTCTCAATCTATGCTGTGTAGACCCCTGTGGATTGGAATAGAGAGGAACAATGCACAGAGCTATGTTGTTCTTTTTTTTCTGGACTGTGTGTGTGTGTGCTATTTAGCTTATAGTAAGGCTTTTGTTAATGGATTTACCACTGATTCCTTGCAACGTAAAAGGTACAGAACAGAATATGGGACAGTGAACAACAGAGCTAGGAAGCAGATACAGCCGCAGGAAGGCGTGGCTTGTTTCAGATTGACACAGCACCCCAGCAGACCTTCTGCTAACGGAGGGCTGTTCTTTCTCTCCGCACAAAGGAAAGGAGTCCTAAATATGATTTTGGGGGGGGGGGGGGCAAAAATGGGATAATTAAATAAATTAAACTTTTCCTTGGACTTTGTGAATAAAAGAAAAGCTCACATTTCTCACAAAACCATATTCAGTTCTTTCAGTCTCACAAAATACCAAATTTCATGAAGAAACCAAATTATACACATTTCAGTCTGATCCTCTGATGTCCATTACATGGTTTCAGATGTGTAAAGAGCATTTAACAACTTGCATATATTTCAATTTTCTCCAAACGTTCCAGTTCAGAGCATAAGTTTTCTCCCATGGCTTCAAAATGTCAAGAAATCACAGAGGAATCTGCTGAGAAGTGTCCAGTAGCTTGGCCTCCAGGAGGCTAAGGGGAGGCGCTGGGGATGAGAGGGGCCCCCAGGGCCAGGAGACCGTTTTGCGTGCAACACAGGCTGGGCCTCCCCAGTGGGGAGGACACCAAAGCAGGAGGTGCCCCGCTTTGCACGGTGAAGGGGCTGCAGGGCACCGAGTTCATCCCCGGTTGTGAGCACTTGCTCTGCAGGAAACCCAGACCTGTATGTGTCTTAACAAGTCTCCCGTAACTGAAAACACCTTTAACTGATGCAAAACAGAATATTGCTAAGTATGCACCTGTGAGTGTCTTGATTTGTTTTTGAGGCCAACGGGCTGCTCATTCACAACAGTGGTTGTTCCTTTTTCTGATGCAGCTATTTCCAAGGTCCTTCGGGACACTTCACATATTCTATCTCATTTTCTTCACAATAACTTTGGTTTGGGTATTGACATTCCCTCCTTGAAATTGGATGGAGCGGGGAGGTGCCTGAAAAATTTAGTGACCTACAATAAGTTAGAAGCAATGAGCCTCCTATCCCCCTGTGAGGTGGAAAGCAATTCAAAACTTTAATTCAACTGGGAACTAAGGGAACTACAAGGATCACCACATTCTATTTACTATCAGCATAGCCAACATCTGTCCTTTCCCCATCAACAGCATTGTTCCACACTTTATATTCATTTTTATTTATGTACCTCTTTCCAAAGAGAATCTATGATGCTTTTATAACACACAAAGAAAAAATATATATAACGTTAATGTAATATATTAAAAAGCATCTAATACTCTTTTGTTCTTGCATCTAAGTGCATAGAATTTTCTAAAGCAGCAGCTTAGTGATGGGTCACCCGATAAAATGCCAACTCACACACTGCTCAGTATTGAGAAGAAGGACCTCAAAAACTGGGGCTGCAGATGCTGGTTGAATAAACGATGAATACAAGCAGAGAATGAACATACGCCTAAAAATAAGGCTTTACGGGTACCTGCAAACACGCACTATTTCTTCATCGCAAGGAGGACACTCAGAGCGTCTGCCTGGCGCCCTCACAGAGAACGGAGCAGGCGCTTTTGTCCTGGAATTCCCGGCAAAGCTCAGCCTCTTACCATCGACTCATCTCGGATTTCTCATAACGTCTAGCATTTTCCCCATGAAGCCAAGATCCTCCCCCTGGCCAGCTGCCCTGGATAGAGGTGTAAGCATCCCACGGCGCTAACACATTCCTGGGGAAATCATTTAGCAACTCAAATGCTGTGACTTGCGCCATATTTTAACTGACTGTGTCCAGTGTCCTCTAGTAACAAGGAAGAAGGGGTTCGGTAGGGAGCCTATTGTTTAAAGAAGCCCCTTCAGTGAAGTTGTGTACTTTATATTTTCTTTGGTATTAATGTTTCTTAATTTCCTAAGCAATGCGCACTTGTGATAAGTCAAAGAATACGGCGGTCAAACAAAAAGCTGGTAACCTTCCCACCCACTCCTGGCTCATCCCTGGTGATTAATATCGACAGTGTGATATAATCCTTCCACGCTCTTCTCATAAAAATAGAGACAACTACACACCCATACTTCCTTACGGAGGGTTTGCTGGCATTTGAGTTCTTGTTTTCATTCTATTACAACAAGTTCAATTATACATATTAACCTCTCATTTTTTTCTCGCTTAGCTACAGTACAGTAACCCCTCCAGTTCCAGACTTCTGGTTCTCTCTCATTAGGTTTGATAATGGCCCCAGTTACCAACTATCCCACAGGGGACACAGGTCCTGATCGGTCAGCCATGTCCCCAGGTGCAGAGGGACACTCCTGTTCCCCTTGTCTGAGCTTTTCCCACCACACACATTGCTGCCAGGCACCTTCTCCAGGGCCATTCCTGCAGGCCCAGCCGCTCTTGGGGGCTTACTTTCCAGGTTGAGATGTTTGCATCCCAGTTTTCCTTAAAATAATGAGAGCTCACCTTATAGAGCAGTGGTTCTCAACCTTCCTAATGCCGCAACCCTTTAATACAGTTCCTCATGTGGTGACCACCAACCATAAAATTATTTTCGTTGCTACTTCATAACTGCAATTCTGCTACTGTTATGAATTGTAATGTAAATATCTGATATGCAGGATGTATTTTCATTGTTGCAAATTGAACATAATTAAAGCATAGTGATTAATCACAAAAACAATATGTAATTATATATGTGTTTTCCGATGGTCTTAGGCGACCCCTGTGAAAGGGTCGTTTGACCCCCAAAGGGGTCGCGACCCACAGGTTGAGAACCACTGTTATAGAGCATAGAAATGCTTTGAACAAACTACTGTCTCTCTCTCCGCCTCCCTTTTTAAACATATTTTTATTAATTTCAGAGAGGAAGTCGAGAGGGAGAGAGAGATAGAAACATTAATAATGAGAGAGAATTCTTGATCGGCTGCCTCCTGCACGCCCCCCCACCAGGGATTGAGCCCGAAACCCAGGCATGTGCCCCTGACCGGAATCAAACCCAGGACCCTTCAGTCCGCAGGCCAATGCTTTATCCACTGAGCCAAACCAGTGAGGGCTCTCCCTTTTTAAAAAAATGCATATTTTTTTAATTGTTTTATTGCTTAAAGTATTACAAAGAGCTGTAGTTTGACAGTCTGTTCCAGGCTGCTCTGCCTCTGTATCTATTTTTGTTCATAAGTTTATAATGGTCTTCATTATCCATAAATAAGTGAGATCATGTGGTATTTTTCCTTCATTGACTGGCTTATTTCACTTAGCATAATGCTCTCCAGTTCCATCCATGCTGTTGCAAATGGTAAGAATTCCTTCTTTTTTACAGCAGCATAGTATTCCATTGTGTAGATGTACCACAGTTTTCTAATCCATTCATCTACTGATGGGCACTTAGGCTGTTTCCAGATCTTAGCTATGGTGAATTGTGCTGCTATGAACATAGGGGTGCATATATCCTTTCTGATTGGTGTTTCTGTTTTCTTGGGATATATTCCTAGAAGTGGGATCACGGGGTCAAATGGGAGTTCCATTTTTAGTTTTTTGAGGAAACTCCATACTGTCTTCCATAGTGGCTGCACCAGTCTGCATTCCCACCAGCAGTGCACAAGTGTTCCTTTTTCTCCACATCCTCTCCAGCACTTGTTGTTTGTTGACTTGTTGATGATAGCCATTCTGACAGGTGTGAGATGGTACCTCATTGTTGTTTTGATTTGCATTTCTCGGATGATTAGTGACTTTGAGCATGTTTTCATATGTCTCTTGGCTTTCTGAATGTCCTCTTTTGAAAAGTGTCTATTTAGGTCCTTTGCCCATTTTTTTTATTGGATTGTTTATCTTCCTTTTGTTAAGTTGTATGAGTTCCCTATAAATGTTGGAGATTAAACCCTTATTGGTGATAACATTGGCAAATATGTTCTCCCATGCAGTGGGCTTTCTTGTTGTTTTGTTGATGGTTTCTTTTGCTGTGCAGAAGCTTTTTATTTTGATGTAGTTCCATTTGTTTATTTTCTCTTTAGTTTCCAATGCCCTAGGAGCTGTATCGGTGAAGAAATTGCTTCGGCATATGTCTGAGATTTTGTTGCCTTTGGATTCTTCTAGTATTTTTATGGTTTCCCGTCGTACATTTAAGTCCTTTATCCATTTTGAGTTTATTATTGTGTATGGTGTAAGTTGGTGGTCTAGTTTCATTTTTTGCATGTATCTGTCCAATTTTCCCAACACCAAAAAATGCATATTTTTACAGCAATGGAGCTGAGCACCAAGGAACTGCAAGCAGCTCTCTGTCTGGGCCGGGGCAGCAGCTGCTCCTGGCTGGAGGCAGGAAGCGGGCGTCCCGCAAAGCTCCGGTCACCCCGCGCCCTTCCACACTGAACAATGTTCCCATCTGCCGGCTCTGCGGCCGGTCTGTGAACTTTCACTCTTCTGGAAGCTTCACAGGACACATGAAAGTCTGAACATGCAGCCTCAGAGCCGCATCAGGAGTGGAGTCCTCCATAAACTATAACCTACGTATCCAGCCGGGCTTCGTGTATTCGCTGCGAGCAAGCTCATAGCATGTCAGGATATCAGAGCTACATGGCTCCTACACCTGATTTGGAACCTACATCGCCCCAGAAAATGATCCTATTTATCGCTACTCTGGCTGTGATAGGAGAGTTGTAAGACTTAGGAAATAAAAACATAACATTGGGGGGATAAGGACACATTTGTAATTTCTTATTCAATAAAGGGAAAAAAATCATAATAAAATAAATAAATAAATAAATAAATAAATAAATAAATAAAAACACAAGATGCCCAGTTAAATTTGAATTTCAGAAAAACCACAAATCATTTTTTGTTATTTTACTATGTCATATGTATATATTTTACTATGTCATATGCAACAGATATTTTATTATAATATTGACATACACTGAAAATTATTCATGGATTATCTAAAATTCAAATTAGATGAATTTGTATTTTACCTGGAACCCTATATAATAGAAGAAATTTGTTCCCTGCCCCTGTAGTATAGTATAGTATAGTATAGTATAGTATAGTATAGTATAGTATAGTATAGTTTCTCCCTTAGGTAAAATAAATAAATATATATATATATATATATATATATATATATATATATATATTCTATTTCCAGACTATTGGTCAAATACATACATATGTGTGTGTGGTGTCTGTGTTAGTTATTTACAGTCCTTTAGCCTCATTGCCAGGAGGGCAGGTCCTGGTCATTAGAAGGTGACTTGTTTGCTAAAGGCATGAGGAGGTGCCTGACCAGCATGGCTCAGTGGTTGAGTGTTGACCTATGAACCAGGAGGTCACATTTCGATTCTAGGTCAAGGCACATGCCTTGGTTGCAGGCTCCACCCCCAGTGGGGGAGGGGGGTGTAGGAGGCAGCCAATCAATGATTCTATCTCATCACTGATATTTCTATCTTTCTCTCCCTCTTCCTTCCTCTCTGAAATCAATAAAAAGATATTTTAAAAATAAATAAAGACATGAGGAGGTGAGGCTGCTGAGCAGGAGAGGAGAAACAGGTGAGGGGCAGGTTGGGGTGGTTTCTCCGGCAAAGCTGATGGGACAGGTGGCGGCGGTGGGACAGGCTGGGAGAGGACAGAGAGCTGGGGAGAGAAGTCCCGCCCAATGAGGTGACTTTCAGAGCGCCGTGCAATGAGCCCTCACCACCAGCAAAAGCAATCATCTTCATAAAAGCATTTATTTCTGCCTGATGCCTTATGGTTCTACTTGGGGAACAAAAAAATTTTAAAAAGCCAAATTCCTTCTCCATGGTGGGCACAGGCCAAGAACTCAGCCTGCCCCTGAGGCCCAGGGATTACCTGGGTGACAGGAAGAGAAGGAGGCAACGTGGGTACCTACTGCCAATTGACAGCATGAGCCAGGCATCGGGCCTCAGGCGCGGACACCTGGTGGCTGAGACACGCTTCTTGCCCTTGAGGACCTCACAGTCCAGCCAGAGGACAGACCAGTGAACAAATAATTACAATAAAGTGCTGGCCCATTGCCATCAGCAGGGACATAGTAGAGGTGGGTATAAAATGCCTTCAAAATGTAGCTAAAGAGAGTCTAGCATGTAACAGATTAAAAGTATTAGGACTAAAGGAGCAAACATTAGAATGTAAAAAGAAGGGACATTTTCCAGCTAACTTTGGAGTCTCTGAAGCACCCATGACGAAAACAGCTTCTTCATCAAATCCAGCTTTTATCTCCAGGTTGAACTGTAGCCCCTCTGTTTCCCACTTCAGCAGTAGAACATTTCATTCCCCCTGGCTGTCTCCCACACCTGGCGAGTAGAGCCACTTTAGATATTGTACTGGCCTCTCCAGGGGAACAAGGCTACATTAATGGAAGAATGTTGTCCTTACACCCTCGGATCTTTGCTGTTACTAAGAGACCCAGAAAGCAAAGTTTAAAAAATAACATTAAATTAGATGACCTGGCTAATATCCTGTATCTGGGACAAATCTGTGGCCTTGGTTTAATCTGGGTACTCAGCCCTGGCACAAACGCTGACCATGACCCTTCTCTTCGTGCTTCTCTGTGTTGCCATGCTCACGTGTATGATCTCCAGAATGCTTACTGCTGCTGTGCAGCCATCGTCTCATCAAATGAACTAACAAATGACCCTCCAGCGAGAAGAACCAGAAAACCTGGTACCTGCAGAGGTCGAAAGGACCACCCCCAAACGCTGGGGCACAGTTGGGCTCAGGCTGCTGTGGAGATCTGGGTTGACGGTGCCTCAGAAGGTAATGGTCTGTCCCCCAGCTCAGGCTGGAGAATGGCCACCAGTGGGCACCACCGTGCCTGTCAGATGCCTGAAGCCCATAGCTTAATTGTTAAGACTAACCATTCTGGCCCAGGAAGATAAGGCCTTAAACCAGTCAGTCCTCCAGCACTCATTCATCTGAACTATCAATTGTTCAACCAGCCATCTTCTCAGGACAAACAGGCTGTTCATCTGGGCAAACGGTCCACTTGTCAGGACTGTGGGTCACTCAACTGGGCAAATCCACTTGCCTATCCAGTGACTGTTTATCAAGTCTCATTTCAAAGCTCTCCTTTTTGTCGTGTCCACCAGCCCTACACCGTTTCATCATAAACCTTGCCCAATTCTAATTCCATTGCTGGATTTAAAGACCCACCTTAACCTACTTGAAGTCAGACCACAAAACTCTCTGAATCTCCTTTGCGACACTAGTTAAGACCTCACCAAAGTGATGTCTTCCTTTATGACAGCACATAACACCCTCGGCTTGGTTTGGTCAGCCGGTGAGCCTGGTGTTCTTTGAGGAGAGTCAGCACGTGATGCCATTGTGGGCGCAAATGAAGAAAACTCAAGGAAGGGTCTCCTTACAGAAGTGAGCGCAGGATTATGGGAATAGGCAAGGGATGCTGAGGCACCAGGGACCAGCAAAGTGGAAAGCCATTGTCGCCCCTGTGGCTGAAGGGACAAGGGAGAAAATAGTGCCCCTGGAGCCCAGGGGGATTGGGAAATGTAGGATTTGGGGCCACCCTGCAAAAACTGCAGTTTGGGAAGCGCACATTAGGTAAGCAATTAGGGGCACAGGAGGGGAGCAGCGAGAAAACTTCACCACGGCTCGCTTCTCTTGCCCTTAAGTTGCCTGCTGGTTCCTCCTATTGACCAAACCAATGGAAGCCATCAAGCAAGGGGCCTGGATATGCAAAAATCCACCTTTTGGGGGGCAGAGAGGGAGAAAATGGTTCTGTGTGAATGTGTGGCTGAGGAAGTGGGGTGAACAAATAGAGACTAGCCAGTACATAACACAACAAATATTTGTTGAATGAGTAAATGAATACCCACTAGGTTCCAGCAAGGTGCATGGTAAGTAATTAATGTTTGTTAATAAATGAGTGAATGAGTTATTCTGACTATAAATTCTTTCTTAGGCTTTTGGGCTTGGGGGGGATCATAATCAGTACATGTCAGTTTTGTTCCTTTGCTTGTAACTTCATCTAAAGCCAAGATCGATAAGGAACTCAAAGAATAAGAAAAACTGGACATGCTTTAGAGATTTCATAGATATTGTCTGTGGTATAACTTGGCTTTAAGCCTGGACTTAGGAGTTGATGGCACAAATAATTCTTCACCCCACTCCCTAAAATGTCAACAAACCAAGGCTTTGTATGTAGGGAGCTCACCATAATTGCAAAAGCTGCCCAGGTCACATTTTGGAAGGAGCTGAAAAGGTTAGCAAATTTGGAAAAACCACCAACTAAGCTGCCAAAACAATCTTTTTGTAATAGTCTGTTTCGAATTATATAGCCTAAAAGAATGTGATCTGATGAGGATTAAAGCCAAGAAAGCAAATTCTTGGAGCTATCTTCCATGTGATGGATACGACCCATTATAACCACTAAAAAGCTCTAGTTCCGAAATCAGATAGCCCTGGTTTTAAATCTCATACTATGTGACTCTGAACAAGTCACTGACTCCCAAGCCTCAGTTTCCTCATCTATAAAATGGGAATAATATTCCACATTTCTTTTGACCATCAGCATTCATCCTGACCCCTTTCAATCCTCTTCCCTGTTTCCCAGGACTGGGAGCCAGGTAACTACATGTCCCAGAGTCCATTTCTTTCCTGGTTCTTGATAAGAAATACATTCTGACAATGATATGCATGGCCTTGTGCAGGATTTGGAAGTTCAGGCTTTAGCAGATGGGAAGTTTCACAGCAACTTCTAAGTTTTCTCTTTCTAGTTATCAGCCTGGGTGCTGGAGAGCAGCTATGACCAGCTATGGCCAGGGGCAGTAGTTGGCCGTAATGCTCCTGATGTGGGTTGATAGCAACTTCTTTTGCAACATCAGCCTTTTCAACTTTTTAAAATAAGCATCTAATTCCTTCTGTTAAATCCATGACTAACTTGGTTTCTGTTTTTCTAAGGAAACCCTGAGTGAGACCTGCCAGTGTTAAGTTTCATGCCAAAGAGTGCCTCTTGCAGAAACAACCCTGGAATTCGCCACTCCAGGCTCCGTCCTGCGGTGTGTGGATAACTGTGTCCGATAAAACAGGAGACTTTGGAGTTCTCACCGCAAGGAAGAAAAGTTAGCAAGTTTGTTCATCATCCTGTTGCCACTTCAAGTAAAATCATGTATTTGGTTAATATGGCCATTTTTAACACCTTGATTATAGAATATCATATAAAATATAGGCCAAACTAGGTTTCTTGCTAAGAAAAGTACAATTTATAAAATGCAAACATATATTTAAAAACATATTTGAACATATATTTAAAACATATATTTTAAAATGAATGAAGTTTTCATTTAGCAAGAGCCACTAGTAGCCATTCCTTAAGACAGAACCTTGAGCTTTAAATGATTAGTCCGCTCAATAGAAATATAAGTACTCTACATGTTTGTTTATTGTTCTCCTATCTAGTGTGGCATGTTGTACGTAACGTAACAGAAATTTACTAGGAATTTTTATATTGTTTTCATTAAAGACAAAAGAGAGTCTGACAATTTGTTATAAGCACAGCCATTCTCTGCCAATTCCGCAGCGGTTCTCAACCTGTGGGTCGCGACCCCTTTGGCGGTAGAACGACCCTTTCACAGGGGTCGCCTAAGACCATCCTGCATATCAGATATTTACATTACGATTCATAACAGTCGCAACATTACAGTTATGAAGTAGCAACGAAAATAATTTTATGGTTGGGTCACAACATGAAGAACTGTATTTAAAGGGCCAGAAGGTTGAGAACCACTGCGCTAAAACATAGTGGAAGGTGGTCTCCCCCGTACCACATCCCTCCTTCCCAAGCCAGCACTTTCTATACATGCTAGTTAGTATATATTTGAAAATATTGCAAACTACAAGTGTCCCCAAAAAATGTATACGCACTTTAACAGCTGATTGTGCAATGTTGAAAGTGAATGTATTTTAATAAACACTGCCTTTATAATCAATCATTCAAGGTGTGGGGTACATTTTGGGGGACACCCTGGATGTTAATGCAGCACTCCTCCCCATCCTGGATGAGACTGAGATCTTCTGAAGGCAGGTTTATCCCTCCTGGGAAACTCTTGGCATGGTCTCCCGCATCCTACAAGCATTATTCAGGAGGCCACACCCCATAGGCTTGCAGAAAGAACCACCAGCTGAGCCTCCAGCGCTGCTTCCTTTAGTGCCTCGTTTTTCAAAGCCAAGTCCCGTCCTCGCTTGCCTCAAAAATCTAATTAATCTTATCTGTTAACTAATAAACTGATTACCTGGCACTGTGTAAATATCCAAGGTGCTCCCTAAAAGGTAAGCAGCGGTAATGGTCGAGATCAAAGCCTCAGGTGTGGGCGCTGCTATTATGGTTCGAGGGTCATGCCTGTGTGGGAGGAACAGTAAACACAGGCCGGCTTTGATCGTGTCACTCCCAACTCAGAACCTCTGTTGGCTTCCCACTGCCTTCAAAAGCCCACACTTCTTGGTGGACTCGCCTTCCACACCCCTGCCACCTGGTCCCAACTCACCTTCCCAGCCTTACTTCCCACTACTCTCCGCTCCTCTGAACAAATTCTCCAAGTGCACTGCACACAGCTCACCGCTGTCCCCGGGGCCTCAAAACCTCTCTTCTCCTTCCTCTGCCTCTCGTCCTCCCGTCCCTGCTGCATCACCCAGCTCGGTCCCTCCTCTTCTCTGAACCATGGCATAATGATCCCTTACTCTGTGCAGTAAGAGCAAATAAGAGAGGGCGCTTCTTGTACACTCACTAAGCATTTCACATGTATTATCTCAATTCTCAAAACAACTCTAGGGGTGGGATTATTTCCTCCTTCCTGTGGATGAGGAATCTGAGGCAAACACTGTAGTATTTTCAGACTGCATGATTGAACTCCCACATAGTATTTACAGCTCACGTACGCTCCCGAAGAAAATCTGGCTAATTTTCTTGTAAAACAGCTGGAGGAAATCTGTAAGATTTCTTGAACAAAGTAGTCAGTACTTTCATAATTCAATATGATTATCTCAAAGTTGCAATAGTATATACGATATAAAATGTTTTCTAGCCAATAGGCATATGAAAAAGATACTCAACATCACTAATCATTAGGGAATTGCAAATCAAAATCACTTCAGACTCATTAAAATGGCTATTATATTAAAACATGTATACACAGAAAATAACAAGTGCTGGTGAAAATGAAGAAATTGAAATCCTTTTGCATTGCTGGTGGGAATGTGAAATGGTATAGTCCCTTCCCCCAAAATAAACCATATGATCCAGCAATTTCGCCCCCAAAAATTGAAAGGATGTTCATATTCATAGCAGCATTATTCACAAAAGCCAAAAGATAGAAACAACCTAAATGTCCATCAACTGATACCTGGATAAACAAAATATGGTATATACATACAATGGAATATTATTCAGCCTTAAAAAGGAATGAAATTCTTATACATGCTACAACATGGATACATGTTGAGGATCATGCTAAGGAAATAAGTCAGTCACAAAAGAATAAATATTGTATGATTCTACAAATATGAGGTACCTAACGCAGTCAAATTCATAAACACAAAAAGAATGGTGGTTGACAGGGGCTGGGGAGGGGGAAATGGGGAGTGTTGTCTAAAGGGCACAAGGTTTCAGTTTGGGATTGTGGAAAGTTCTGGAGATGGACAGTAGTGATGGTTGCATAACAACGTGAATATACTCAATGCCAGTGAGCTGTATACATAGAAATAGTTAAAATTATAAACATTATGTTATGTATATTTTTCCACAATAAAAAATACTTTATGAAAATGCTTCCATATCATGTGTTGGGTTCTCAAACACCCTGTAGGGAAGCAGAGGAGATATTAAGACCCCCTATTGCTAAGATACAGAAAACAAGGGTCCAATAACTTGCTCTAGACGCACCCAGAATCCCCTGGGGATCTGGCTACAGTGCAGAAGCCGATTCAGTGTGTCCGGATGGGCCTGAGATTCTGCGTTTCTACCTGCCTCCAGGTGAAGCTGGGGGTCTATAGGCCACAGCGCTGGTCAGGCCCAGGAAGCAACAGCACTGACACTCAAAACCTGTTTCTTTAGACTCACGGTCAAGGATTCCTTTAGCTCTTCCTGGGAGTCCCTCAGAAATCACTCCACCCTCACAAGAAGCAAACGGAGAAAAGGCCCATTGAGAGTGCAGAGCTCATCTTTTTATTCTCAGATCTTTTTATTCACTCCGATTTTTCCAAATGACCATTATCAGACTCCCTGTTCTTGTGAAAGCTCTGGACACACAGGGAAAACCTAAGTTACACTCTCCTCTGATCTTACCCATATTATTTTTTAAAGCACTGCTTGTATGTCAGTGAAAAGAAAATTATAATAGAATTTAATTTGGTTGCAAACTAGCTGAACTATTTAAAGCTTTCCTTAGCAAGACTTGTTGTCAGGTATATTCCCCCTAGGGCAGAAGTTTTCCCCAGAAGCACATTAAAAATACTTAGTATACTTTTTATAATGTTGATACCTAGGACCCACTCCCAGAGAGACTGATTCAGTTGGGTTTTTGTTGTTGTTGTTGTTGTTTTTAAGATCTCCAGATGATTCTAATACCTGTCAAGGCTAGGAACCATTGACCTAAGATGAAATAACAAACCCCAAATTTAAGATATTGAATAAATAACATTAGTCTCCATTCTTGGTTGAGATTACCAGGCATCAGAAGAAAAATCTGGTATATTTTATTTGCTAACTGTAAATGCAAATGAAATATTTCAGACACTTTACTGGGTCTAAATTTACTTCAGGAGCAAACTTTATGCAAAAGAATGCAAGATTGTATGTCCCTAGCAACACGAAAGTTAATTTTAGCACCCTGATCTCCCAATTAGACCCACCAGTCTATTTAAAATCATGGTTGGACTTACTGACTTAATTCAAATCCATAGCTCTTTTACTTCCCCTGCTGTGATAAAACTTGCCACAATAGCCACATTGATAGTACTGTTCTTGTTGATTTATCATCATTCATATTCAGCCATAATTTGGATATTGCCAACAAACATTTCCAGCCAAGGACACTTCAGGATAATGCATATAAATTGTGCCTTATTGATCACAGAACATCGGCTGGCACTTAAATATGTTGACATATAAACATGAACACAAATTTGCAAATTTGCATTTATGATTGCCATAAAATCATAATTTATAATAAAATGAACACTGTTAATGCTTTTTTATCACCTTCATAAAGATAAAGTGATATAAGCAGGAGTTTTAATTACAAAAACTATGAAAAGAATGTAAAATCCTGAAGTTTATTTTAAATGATTTATGGAAGAAAAACATTATTTTTCTTTTACCCGTGACACCATTTAATTGCATTTTGCCACTTTATGCTGAAAGCCAAATTTGCCAAATCATAATTACTGAAATAAGAAATTATAATACAATACAATGAAAGAGTGTGTTCTTAAGATGTGTGTGTGTGTGTCTTTCTTATATTTAAAATGTCAGGAGTCCACAGTCAGATTAGTGCAATTGATTTCTTGGGGCATGTTTCCCATAGATTGGCATAAGCTAAGCAGAGCATGCTTGTTAAATAAAACACATGGCCAAAGTCTCAACCCTTGTCATGAGGTGACTGTTGTTAAAACTCTTTTAAGAGTGAAAGCTGCAGTTTTTCCCATAGAAAACCAGATAAAGCAGGTAAACAGTGTGCAGGTGTTGACCTGCCCTAGTGCTGCTCAAAGTCTAGGAACGAGCCAGGTGACCTCATCAGAGGGCGCCCTTCCGGACTCAGGGAAGTGCAGAATGAGTTTCCAGGAGAAACCTAGCAACCATTCGCTCCCAGACACACATTGAGAAGCTTCCTGCCATCACTTCCTTTGCCCTGTTCCCGCAGCAGGGGTGTGTGATAGCCTAGGACCATGCAAGGAGGTTTAGAAGACTATATGCCACGTATAGTATATAACAAGAATAATATTTTGAAAATATTAATGGTGTGTTTTCTATTCCACTCCCACGGTCACATTCCCACAGACAGTCTGTACAGAGCCCCAGGAAAGGGGGAGAGAAAATGTCCCCCGGGAAGGACAAGAATACCACCCAGGGGTGGATGTGCCAGACAGGATGGGAAGTCAAAGCAAGCCCTCCATTCAGAAAGAAGGTTGATGGGGCAGAAGTCAGGGGAGCAAACTGTCAGACCCACGGGTCCTGCTCCCTCGCCCCACTCTGGACAGAAATTCTGGCCGGGGGTGGAGCCAGGCTTTAGATAGATTTGGTGTAATCTCACCATGTCATTCTTCATGGGGAACTCCAGGAGGCAACCCCCATGATGGGTGTCCCTAAGCCAGGCACTGCAGTAAAAATGGGGCCTAGCAAAGCCAGGCAGAAAAGTGTCTCAAGTCAGTGTCCCTGCACCTCCCAGGCCTGCCAACAAGCTGAGGAGCTAAGGGGTGAGGCAACTCCACCAGAGAGGTCGATTAGAGATCGAAATTGAAATTCAGAGAGACCTGCTGAGCCAGTGAGAG
The DNA here is from genome assembly GCF_000147115.1 of Myotis lucifugus. NCBI lineage: Eukaryota > Metazoa > Chordata > Mammalia > Chiroptera > Vespertilionidae > Myotis > Myotis lucifugus. The sequence goes on along the minus strand of NW_005871100.1, from coordinate 4,535,689 downwards.
CCAAGGTGGAGGTCTCAGGAGAGCAGCAGGCCGGGCGGAAAGGCCTGAGGGAAACGGCTCTGGCCCTACGCCCATGTCATGAGATCTCGTCCACTTTGCACCAGACCAGGGTTCCTCAACCTCGGCACTATGACCCTTGGGCCAGATAACTCTTCGTGGAGGGAGGCTGTGCTGTGCATCGTAGGATATGGAGCAGCATCCCTGGCCCCTACCCATTACATGCTAAGAGCTCCCTGACTCCATTTGTAATAATAAAAAAAGTCTGCTGACATTGCCAAGTCTCCCCTGAGAAACAAAGTCACTGCAGATTAAGAACTACTGCACTGGTCCTCACCTGTTTGGCTCAGTAGATAGAGGGTTGGCCCTCAGACCAAAGGGTCCAGGTTCGATTCCAGTCAAGGGCACGTACCTCAGTTGCAGGCTTGATCCCTGGCCCTGGTTGGGGCACGTGCGGGAGGCAACCAATCGATGTGTCTCTCTCACGTCGATGTTTCTCTTTCTGTCTCTCCCCCTCCCTTCCATTCTCTCTAAAAATCAGTGGGGAAATATCCTCACTAGACCTAAAGACCGTCTTCTAGTGGAGGACAGGGATGTGACCTGAAACCTGAGCATCTAACCCAGAAAGAGCTATTTCAAGCTGAGCCCTGAAGCCCGAAACTAAGATGCCATCACTGACATCCCACTCACCCACCCTGAACTACCCAGCAGAGTGAAAGCCCAAGAGCAACAGCAAATAAAGGACAATAGGAAATATTAACTTTGGGAAGTGTAGGTGATCACTCCATTTTATAGATGAGGAAACTGAGTCTCTAGGAGGTTAAGTGACCTGTTCAAGGTCACACACCCAGTTAGTGCAAAGCTGGTATTCAAACCTCAGTGAGGCCAGCTCCAAAGCCATGTTCATCCGCATAAGCTAGGCCCCATTACAACTTAATCTATATTTCAGCAGCATCTCCAGCAGATGTGAGCTCCTGTGGGGAAGAAATGATATAGGTCTGGTTTCAGGCCAAGCATTTAGTTTGCTCTCCATAAATATTTGTTGAATGAATGAATGAATGAATGAATGAAAGCCTCTCCTCTACCTTGGGGCTAAGTTGGGCTATTTTCCAAGGCCAGGCTGCACCTGGGAAAACAAGAATGGAGATAAAGGCTCCACAAAAGTTGACAATTGCAGGACCAATGTTCTTTCTCAAAAGGTCCTTGAAAGAGACAAGAAAGTGTACGGCTGGCTTCCAGTCAACAGCACCCACGTGTATGCAGAGATAAGCTCCACAAGTCCACAGGAAAGGGAGAGATGGGAGGGAGGGGGAGGAGCCAGGAAGGGGATGATGGAGCCTGAGCACAGATTTGGGTTCGATGTGGAAGGACTGACAGAATGAATGAAGAAGAAAATCCTAGGGTTGAGTTGGTACAAGAAGTAAGAACAAAGAAGAAAGGGTGAGAATGAATAAACCAAGGAGAGTCCAGGCCAAGGGAAGAGATGAGTCTGGCACAGTGAAGAGCTGATACTGAGAAATAAGATTGGGAGGGAGAACAAACTGATGGGGAACTTGAAGGTCAGGCAAAAACGTTCAAGATGATATAGCAGATTCCTGAATAACAAAGCAATGACCATTAACACTGTTTGGGGGTTACCATTTGCAGGCACCTCCCAGAGAACTCTACGGTGATTACCTCATTCGAAGAAGGCTGGTTTCCCAGCTGAGGAAACCTGGAGGAGCTGAGTAGACCCTGAGACTTTAAGTCACATAAAGTCACATAATCTATGAGTGATAGAGACAAGATGTTAATCCAGGCTGTATGCCCCAAGACCCCTACACACACTCTTAGCCACCACACTACTCCACTTCCTGGTATGTGATCTGATGAAGGCAGTGTTAGCACACCACTAAAGTGCAGGTGGAAGCATCAGGGTTCCTTCTCAGGTCCTTAACCTGAGCAATAGTCACTCATTACGTCCGGATGGGGTGTAGGCAGTAGTGGGAAGAAAGATTTATGGCATATTGTAGCCAAAGCTAAGGCTTAAGAGCTGTTTGCTAGACAACTACCTCTGGTGTGTGTAGATGCAATTACATATTAAGCCTCTTTGTTCCTTGGTTATCTGCATCTCTTTCACATGTTCATCTTAGATTTAACAGCACTAAAGGGGGGCATGTTTGTATTATTTCCTTCCTTACTGCAACCTCAGCTTAGCACTCTCACTGAGCATCTTGATGATAGAATTGTGCGACCACTGATTGTAAAATGTGGAGCCAGCATGATTCTGGTTCTTAGAAATGCAATCAGCATTGTGGCTGGTGAGAATAAATGATGTGTGTGTGAGTGTGTGTGTGTTGGGGGGTGGGAGGTGTGTGTGGGGGGGTGTTAGGAGGTGAGTTGTTTGAATGTTTGTTTCATTCATTCACTTAATCAATCTTCATTCAAGAAATATTCATTGAGCACTTTCTATATGCAAGGCATTGTTCCAGGAGGTTGGGACACTGTGAATTAAACAAAGATCCCTGCCTTCATAGAGCTGGCATCACCAGGGGAAAGACAGACAGTAACCATAATACATAAGTAAATTATTAAGTGTGTTAGAGGTAGTAAGTGTCTTGGGGGGTGGAGAAAGGAAGGTAATAGATCAGGAAGGGAGCAGAGGAGGCATGGAGTCATTTGTAGTATTAAGTAGGATCATCAAAGAAAACATTTGAGCAAAGACATAAACATGGGAGAGAGCAAGCCAGCTGGATATGGAGGGAGGAGGAGCCAGCCTGGTGTGCTTAAGGCCCAGCAAGGGGGCCAGTGTGGCTGGAGGAGGGGAAACTTGGAGCCTCTGGTGTCATGACAGGCCATAGCACAGAAGATTGGAGGGAGGTGCATACTAAGGCGATTTGCAGGCCTTTAAGTGAAATGGGTAACCCCCTGCCAGGCCAAAAGCATAGAAGGGCTATGACCTTTCTTAGACATAAGACTAGCCCATAGCAGGCAAGGCTAAGCTATTGGGATAATCCAGGAGAACGAAGGTGGTGGCAAAAGCCAGAGTAATCATTTTCCCCCAGTGTAGAGCCTGCTCAATGTCATTCCAAAAATAATTGACAGGGTCAGAGTCAACCAAAGCAAATTCTTCATGATGAGTCAGCACGGGGGAAACCAACACAGGGGAAGACATATTGTCGCGCACTATGCAAATAGCGACCAAACGAAGAACCAGACACTCAGATCCACCTGGTTATGAAAGAGTGCCCCCACCCCCCAGACCGCACTGCGGGCAAACAAAGCATTCACACCTGCATTCCCTGAAACTTCAGTCCCTTCACCTGCTGAAGCCTGTGGAAGAGACCAGATTTGACTTTTCACTGTCCCAGCATCTGTCCAGGGGGGTTAGTGTTGTGTCCATTTCCTCTCCAGATGATTCCTACCCTCGTGGGAAATGTCTTGGTTCCCAGAGAAGTGTCTTAATCTGGGGAAATTCACTTTGTCCTAACAGGTTGCTTTAACTAAATATCTAAGGTATCATTTCGCTAAACCACATGGGAAGTATTTTGCATTCATATTGTGTTTTTTGCCACAAGTCACAGTAAATGCTTCTTTGCATTTTCATGGTTCCCGGAGCAATTTCCTCTGCTGGGGTTTTTGTTATGAAATGTTTTATTAATTTTAAAACTGGATTCTTTTGTGAGATTGGGGTGCCCTGGTGTTAAAACACTGGCTGAAAGGTATTCCCTAGCAATGGGAACACACTCCCTAGTTTTAAAAGGAAGGTCCACTTGGTTCTTGCTTACACAAATCACCTACAACTGACAAAGCTGAGACTACAGAATGCAATGCAAACACTTCCTATTTTCCACCTGATTGTATGCTGTGAGTCCTCGTTCTTAGATTATCCAGAATTTATTTGATTTGTCCACTCCTCTAAGGTTGAAGAGCCTCTAGTCCTCTTCCTCTTGGCTTTAGAGGAAAAGGAGAGATAACCCTGACTTTTTAGGACCTTTTATCGTCTCTGCTCTGGTTCTTTACCAGCCTCCTGCTCTGGTGAAGCAGCTGTTGGGTGGGAGTGGGGCTTTGGAAGTTTGATGGTGCGATGAGTAGGAAACTCATTTTCACAGCCCTGGATCAGAACATGGGGTCTGGAGTCAGTTGGGTGATTCAAGTCTCGGCCTGGCCATGTACTTGCTGTGTGACCTTGGACCAGTCACCTTACCTCCCGAGCCGGTTCTCCGAATCTGTAAGGTTGGGTTAGTAAAAGTGCTGGCTTCACAGGCTTGTTGGGAAGATTCAGTGAATCCTCACGTTTAGTTCATGGCCTGGCACATAATAGATGCTCAGGGAACACTCATTATATTGGTTATCAGTTCTATTTTACCATGTGGCAGTTATCAGGCAAGAAATCAAGAGACAGCTGAGACTAGGATGGGCAGCAATGGAGGAATTAGGGAATGTCATCAAGAACCAAGGTATGGCCCTGCCTGCATGGCTCAGTGGTTGAGCATCGACCTATGAACCAGGAGAGGTCGCCAGTTTGATTGCTGGTCAGGGCACATGCCTAGATTGCAGGCTTGATCCCCAGTGGGGGAAAAGGGAGGCATGTGGGAGGCAGCCAACCGATGTTTCTCTCTCACCCATGTTTCTATCTCTCTATCCCTTTCCTTCTTCACTCTCTAAAACCAATGAAAATATACGTTATGTTGTTTTAAAAAAAGCAAAAATATGTCATTAGAGACCAAGGCTATGATCATCCACACCCTTAAATTCCCAACTACTGGGTATGCGTGCAAAAGTTGAACAGTGAAAAATCTGATAAGAAAATAATCAATTCACTTGAAATGTGGTGTTGGGGGAGAATTCTACAGATACCCTGGGCTGCTGGAAAGACAAACGAGTGGTCTCTGAAGCAAATGAAGCCTGAAACATTGCTGGAGGCAGAAATGACAAAACTGAAGCTGCCCTACCTTCAGGGACATCCTGAGAAGGGAAGGTTCTTTGGAAAAGACAATATTGCTGGGAGAATAGACGTCAGCAGGAAAAGAAGACCAAATTGAGATGGTTGATTCCATAAAAGAAGCCATAGGCATGAGCCTACAGGAGCTGAGCAGGGCTATTGAGGATGGGACATGGTGGACATCCCTCAATCATAGGGCTGCCAGGAGTCGGAGCCAACCCAACGGCTACGTAACACCGTGAGCAGCACCTGTGGCTGCTTGATGGTTGGTGTGGGCAGAACATGAGGCTAATTTTAAGACATGAAATACCCATGATCCTCCACTGACCAGATCTTCTCTTCCTTCACCCAACAGTACCAGCCTCAGTGGCAGATGAGGCATAGATGTCTGAACAGAGAGCAGGGGCCACATATAGAACAGTCAGGATGCTGTCATTGCTACTGCTGTTGTTTTGAATTGAGCTTGTGTCGTAAGGTGGGACCCCCCTGGTTCTCTGAGTCCCACATTCCAGCAGCTTCCACATTCCCTTTCATGCCTGGCTCTGAGGACTTCAGAAGTCTGGCTCCTCCTCACTTCACTGAACACCCAGGTGTGCCCATTTCCTGGTGGGGAACCTCTAAAGGTCAGATGGTAACACAATCAGGACTTAGAAACCTGTTGTATACTGGGTGTTACACTATCTATAATTTATATGTTATCTCATTTAATGAGCACAGCACCTCTCTAGACAATCATCTTCCCAAATTATAATTTTATAGTTGAAGAACAATCACATTTCTGTGTCTTCCATGGCAATTGCACCATTAGGCCTCCAGGGTTCCTGACCTCTGAACTCTGGGGCATAGTTCTTCTAAAGTCCCACCACTATGGCCTCAAAGGAGGACTGGCTTGCCTACCTCCTTGGCTTGTAGCGAAGGCGTTGGTTAGGTTGTAAAACATAGGTGACACTTGGACTGTGGAGGTAACATTCCAAGAAGGGGAGGGAAGTCTCTCTTACCTACCGAGAAGGCGTTTTCGCTGTGGTTTGCAGCCGACCTCAAATCCTGGGAGTGATTTTTCTCCAGCCGTGGAGAAGAGGCCATTCTTCTTGCTCATTCTCCTGTAGACGCAGGTTGATGTCTTGCCAATGCAGCAGGATGCGTCCCTGCTCCGGATGGGCAGGGAGCCATGAAATGCAGTTGTGTGTTTGTCCAGGCACGGAGAGTTGAGGAAAAGCCCTGAAGCAAATGCGCAGTTTCTATCTCTCAAGTGCCCGCTGGACATCCAGGGCCTCTGACTTCTTAGCAACAGGACACACCTGAGGCAAAATTCAGTTCAACGCAAGAACCTGCTTTTCCAAATCTATAGAGTCCTGCTAAGCATCAGGCTAATTCCGCAACTAATGTCACGGGTCCTCAGCGCAGCGGCCTTTCTTTGGGCTGTCCCATGCATCCCCTCTCCTGCTTGTGACCCTAAGAAAGCCAAATGGCTTCTTGTATTTTTATTTTTTTAATACATTTTTATTGATTTCAGAGAGGAAGGGAGAGAAACATCAATGATGCGAGAGAATCATTGATAAGCTGCCTCCTGCACGCCCCCTACTGGGGATCAAGCCACAACCTGGGCATGTGCCCTGACCTGGAATTGAACCATGACCTCCTGGTTCATAGGTCGACGCTCAACCACTGAGCCACACTGGCAGGGCCAAATTGGTTTTTAACGTCATCTTATGTCAATCTTACGCTGGAGGGAAAGTCTGCTGCTACCAGCAACACAACCGGAACATCTCTTGATTACTTCCCAAGTCAAACAGAAAGAACATCTGCATTATCAGGAGCCTCTCCCATGCGAGCCCACACACAAAAGCACGCATCGTCTTGTTCATAAAATCAGACTTTAGTGAGTCCACTGGTGAGCTTCGTTTGTGAATTCAGACCGTAGTTAGTGATTGTTTTTCCTTCAAGCCACTGAGCTTGAATTGGATAAAGAGTATGACTCATGAAATAGGTTTTATTTAAGGGATCCGGGGTCTTGATTTTAAACACATGCTTATAAGTATGGGAATGCTGTGGTGGGGAGGGGAAACCATACAATCAGAGGTGAATACTCCGATTAGAAATCCAGAAAGCATTCCAACTGCCGGATTCTTGCTATTGTTGGCTGGTGCTATTCTGGGGGTGGGGGAAGTCATGCAGTCTGTCCAAACTAGCCCCTGTAACTAGCTTCCCACAGGATTTGCTTTTTTAACGTAACAACAAATGCTCATACATTCAGAAGCAAGACTTAAACACTGTGTCTTTATTTTGGTCAGCCAGGCAGTGGCTTGCCGCCGCCCTTTGTCAGCTCTGGTCTTCTAGCCTTACCAGTGGGGAGAGTTGGAGAGAAACCCTTCATTTTTGCCTGGAACCTTCCTAACTTACATCCAGTTCAGCAACATTCAAGGGTATCTTCTGACAGATGCACAGACACATTGCATTCCCCGCCCCGCCCCCAGGACACATGGGTCTGGCTGGTGTACAGTGGTTAGCCTGATGGAGACATCAGTTAGGAATCCACATAGAGTGTCAGGTTCCGATGAAGCCACCAGGCAGGGAGCATGTTTAATGCCACCTTAGACCTCAGCATCCGGAATGGAAACCTTAGAGCTGCCCACCTCTGCAGACATCCTGGATCCAACGGCACTCCCTGCGAACGCCACCTTCTGAGTGCCCACAGCCTCCACTCCAGGCAATGAGGACAAGCCAAAGTGAGAGAGACCAGGGCATTGGAAGGAGGTTTTCTGGGCTATATCTCCTCCCATTCCCTGATTTGAGACTTTAGTTCTGAGTCCTCATTTGAATGCAGGCGAATGAGACCATCTTTCATGTTTCTTCCAATTCCAAAATTTCATTCCCTTTTATAGACTCTTAAGTCTCAGAGGCCATGCAGGATAATAATAATAATAACTCTGCCCCAGAGTTCAGAGGTCAGGAACCCTGGGAAGGAGGTCTGAAGGCATAAGGGTGTAATTGCCATGGAAGACACAGAAATGTGATTATTCTTCAACTATAAAATTATAATTTGGGAAGATTGATTGTCTAGAGAGGTGCTGTGCTCATTAAATGAGATAACATATAAAGTATAGATAGTGTAACACCCAGCATACAATAGGTTTTCAATGATAGATGATTGAAATAATGAATATGTGAATGAAACTTTGAAGGAAGCAACTTACCCCAGGGCCTCCCAGCTGGCAAGGGGCAGAGCCAGGTTGTGGCCCTACATACTCTGGTTTCATGTCTAGTGATCATTCCGCTGATCATCACATCTACTGATATGGCCCCAAAGTGGGTTGCCTGCTAGTTCTTGTGGTTCCTCCCAAGAAGACGTTCTGCTTAGACAGTTATTACAAATTATCTGATTCAAAGTGAGGCATTTCATCTTAATGTTGCAATGACTCAGGTGGTTGGCAAGACTTTATAATGTCCAAATTGTGCACAAGTCACTTGCACTTTGCTCCTGGATCACGCCAGCATTCATACCTTCACTTCCTCCCATTAAGCATTTATTGAGTACTTCCTTTGAGGACAGCACCATGCTTACGGGTATTAAATGTTGCATGAAGGTTCATTAAAGAAATGTGGAGTCCATAGGCACCTAGGGAGATGAGGCAGGCATCTGAACAGTAAGGAGCATTGCAAACATTACGTACAGGGCCAAAGAGAATCCTACAAATCAGTGCCACGGTATGGAACACCAAGAGGAGGGAGCTCCCTTGGGACGAAGAGATGAGCTACAACTCTATCTTGAAGGACTTTACTGGAGGAGAGAAGGACATTGTGAGACGGGGAGAAGCCTACATCAAAAGTACAGTTCTCTGCTCACCAAAATGGTGCTGATACTTGGAGTTTTTGAACATTATCAATATCTTCTTACACAGTGGATCTCAATGTATAGCCACCTGTATCAGAATCACCTGGTTTGGGGCGGGGGGTGTGATATAATAAATAATATATTTGGTCTCTGTCCCTGGTTCTTTGGACAGAGCTCCTATAAAACTCTTAGAATTTCCTGAGTAATAGGAGCATCTTTCTTATTCATAACAAAATAACAAACCCCTTTTGAACCATAGCTGAGCTTGTGCTAGCAAGGCAACTCTCGGTGGGCCCTAAATTTCAAGGGAAGGGCTGGCCACAAAGAAAGACCACGCCTGTGATTAGAGGATTAGAACTTGCGGCCCCACCCCCAGACCTCCAGGGATGGGGAAAGGAGATGCAGATTGAGTTCAATCACAAATGGCCAATGATTGCATCAAACATGCCTACTAATGCAGCCTGGATAACAGCTCTTGAATAAGATTTGTGTGGGGGGTGGGGGGGGGGCAGGGGTTGGAGGGAGCTTCCAGGTGTATGAACACATTCATGTGCTGGGAGGATAGTACATCAGAGCAGGCATGGAAGCTCAGTGCCCCCCTTAACCTTACCCCATAGACCTCTTCTATGTTATTTCTGAGTTAGTCTTTTATAAAAAAGCATCCTATATAATAAAATCCTAATTGTTAAGTATCCAGTTGTCCGGTCATCTGTTTAACCAATCAAAGCATAATATGTTAATGATATGCTAAGGCTGCTCAACCGCTCGCTATGACGTGCACTGACCACCAGGGGGGCAGACACTCCAACTGGTAGGTTAGCTTGCTGCTGGGGTCCAATTAATTGGGACTGAGCAAGATGGGCCAGACATGCCCTTGAGCCCTCCGGTGGTTCCTCCCTGGCTGGCCAACCTCCCACATCCCTCCCTGGCCCCAATCATGCACCGGTGGGGTCCCTCTGCCTGGCCTGAACCCTCTCACAATCTGGGACCCCTTGGGGGTTGTCGGAGAGCTGGTTTCGGCCCAATCCTGTAGGCCAGGCCGAGGGACCCCACTGGTGCACGAATTTGTGCACCGGGCCTCTAGTTAGTTATAAGTATAGGGCTTTCCTGAGTTCTGTGAGTCATTTTAGTGAATTATTGAAACTGGGGTGGGAATTGGGGATGAGGTTTTGGGATCTTTGAATCTATAGCCAAGTGGGATAGAAGTTTGGATAACCTGGGGGCCCTGGACTTGCAACTGGCATCTGACATGAGGGCAGTCTTGTGGGACTAGGCCCTTCACCCTGTGGTGTCTGACATTAACTGCAGGTAGTTAGTACAGAATAGGAAGATCAGCATCAAAGAAATGGTGTGGAACAGCAGCATCAGGGTCTTTGTTTAAATCCCGGTTGCTGGGCCTGTGGTGTGAATTGCTGAGTCCAACGGTGGCAGGGCCAGGGAAGCGCCCCCTGTGAATCTGAGCTAGGCCAGCTTTTGAGAACCACCGTCACAGCTATTGCTTCGGCAGCCTTCATGTCAAACCCAGAGTTCATTCTGCCAAAGGCACTAGGCTCCAAGCTGGCAGTTACCCAGCTTGTCAACTGTGCTGCCTGCCTAGAGTCAGAGAGGCTGACAACAGACACTCTGGAGGGGGAGCCCTGCCATTTCCGGAATCACCTTGGGCAATCCAGCTCCCAGGACCCCCTCTACACGACTCCTTGGGGAATTCTGTGAGGCCAACAGGGAGAGGAATGGAGCCCTCAATTTAGTCCCTTCCTGAATCTTCCTTGGGTTAGGAAGACCCTCTCCAACCCTGAGACTGCAGAACCTCTATGTCTTTAAAGCAAGGGGTTGTGTCTGGAGCCTTAGAGTGGCTGCCCCTCCCTGGGCTGAATCGGCTGCGTGGGAGCCCATGAACACAGACCCCCTGGTGGCAGGAGAAGGTTTCCTAGGCCCAGAGAGCAGGGACACACAGAGGTTCCTGTCCTCTGTCAACATCATCTACCTGGGAGCATGTTCTTACAAAATAAGAGCAAAATGAACAACAAAATCATCCGCAATCCCACCACAAGAGGCTGACCACAGTTGGTACTATGTTCATAATTCCTTTCAGTCCCCCTGTACACACGGTAGAAACATGGTCCCTATGGTTTCCAGGCAGTAAATAGAAAAGCACCATGTTTCTTCTCCAGGATTCCTCACATAAGAACATGCCGCGCTCGGCCCAGCTGGTATGGCTCAGTGGTTGAGCATCGACTTAAGAACCAAGAGGTCAGGCCAGTCAGCCTGGTGGTCAAATCCCTCTAGTATTAACTACAACAATTAAGGCTTAACTAGAACAAGACTGCGCACAAAGACCACAAGGGGGTGCACCAAGAAAGCATAAAAGATGCGGAGACAAAAAAACATGACAGAAATGGAGGATATGGAGCTAAGAATCGCAATTTTGAGGGCTTGCAATAAACTTGAGCAGAGCCTCACGAAAACTAATGAGACCCTCGATGCTACGATAAAGAAATTAGAAAGTAAGCATACACGGACGGAAATAAAGAATATTATACCCAATAGCAGACCAGAGGAGCACAAGAATCAAACCAAAGATTTGAAAGCAAAAAACACCCAACTGGAAAAGCAAAATGAAAAAAGAATCCGAAAGTGTGAAGATAGTGTAAGGAGCCTCTGGGACAGCTTCAAGCGGACTAATATCAGAATAATAGGAGTGCCAGAAGATGAGAGACAGCAAGATATTGAAAACCTATTTGAAGAAATAATGGCAGAAAACTTCCCCCACCTGGTGAAAGAAATGGACTTACAGGTCCAAGAAGCGCAGAGAACCCCAAACAAAAGGAATCCAAAGAGGACCACACCAAGACACATCATAATTAAAATGCCAAGAGCAAAAGACAAAGAGAGAATCTTAAAAGCAGCAAGAGAAAGAGACTCAATTACCTACAAGGGAATACCCATACGACTGTCAGCTGATTTCTCAACAGAAACTTTGCAGGCCAGAAGGGAATGGCAAGAAATATTCAAAGTGCTGAATACCAATAACCTACAACCAAGAGTACTTTATCCAGCAAAGCTATCATTCAGAATTGAAGGTCAGATAAAGAGCTTCACAGATAAGGAAAAGCTAAAGGAGTTCATCACCACTAAACCAGTATTATACGAAATACTGAAAGGTATCCTTTAAGAAGAGGAAGAAGAAAAAGGTAAAGATACAAATTGTGAACAACAAACATGCATCTATCAACAAGTGAATCTAAGAATCAAGTGAATAAATAATCTGATGTACAGAAGAAAAAAAAAAGAACCAAGAGGTCATGGTTCAATTCTGTGGCCAGGACACATGCTCAGGTTGCGGGCTCAATCATTGGTATTCTTTCATCATTGGTGTTTCTCTCTCTCTCTCCCTCTCCTTTTCTCTCTGAAATCAATAAAAATATATTTTTAATAATAAACAAAAAATAATTTTATAAAAGAGCACACTCAGTGTCCAACAGCTTTTGCTCCTTCTGTCGTGGCAAGCTCACTCTCAAGAAAAGCCTTTTTAGTTTTTGCATCTTACTCATATAACATGTATAAAGTCTCTCCCCATTATGTGTTTGATGTGTGCAATTCTATACTCTTTTCATACAAAAACATATATGACCTACACCTACATTGTTATTAGTCTACAAAAATGGAGTCAGAATGTGGAGTCTGACTTGGTGTTTTAACCTACCAACATGTTGTGGATACCATAGATGTTTTCAGTGAGGAAAAGAGAAAGCAGAAATAAAAACTGGGCTGGAAAGTGAAAACAGCTTCTTTAATCTGGATGCCAGGAAGAAAGTATGTATTGGGTTCGCTATGCTAATTGAAACCACAACCCAAGACTATTATATACTTTGTCCTAAGTATAGGATTGAGAAATGTAACCACGTGGGCTGCCATTTCTTAAAGCGCCCAGAACGAATAATAAATGTATGGAAAAGAGACCAGAGAAAAGGTTTACGTAGTCTTAATCCCATATCGTGCTTCAATTTGGCATCATAATTTTACTTTTTTTGTTCAACAGACCACACTGCTAGAAAATTGTGAACTGCCAAAGATACAGATTTATCTTCTCCTTTAAAGAAATACAAAAGCAATCAGTTCGTTCTAAAAGCACCAAGTTTCTTCTTGAGTGTCAATGTGCCAGGCTCTGTGATGGGAGATGGGCTACATCAGCGAATAACAGCCAAAGGTCGACTCCCCACTCCTCAAAGCCAGGAGAAAGTGGTGGGGCTGAGACAGCTGACTGTAGGCATAACCAATAGTTAAATCATCTAATACGTTAAAAGGTAATATGTGCCATGAGGGGAGGGAGAGCAGCTTTAAAAGTATTGGAAGTTGGCACTCCATTGAGACGATAACCTGAGAAGACGTTTAGCAAAGCCCTGAACACGGTGCGGGAGTGGGCCAAGCACTCCCAGGGAGAGGAAGCTGCCTGGGTGTTTTTATGGGTTGAATTGTGTCCTTCCCTCTCCTTCCAAAAATAGACATGTTTCGGTCCTAACCCCTGGCACCTGTGAAAGTGGCCTATTTGGAAACAGGGTCTTTGCTGATGTCATCAATTTAAGATGAGGTCATTGGGATGGGCCCTGGCCCAGTGGCTGATATCTTCATGAGAAGAGGGAACTCTGGACCCAGACACTCAGGGAGAACACCATGTGGAGACACATAGACACACAGACACAGAGGGAAGACAGCGTGTGAAGATGGAGGCAGAGCTTGGAGTGATCCTGCCCCAGGCAAGGAACTGAAGCTGAAGAGGCAAGGACAAGCACCCCCGACAGGTTCTGGGGAGAGCATGGCCCTGCCACCACCTTGATCTAGCACCTCTGGCCACCAGAAGTGAGAGAACACAGTTCTGCTGTCCTAAGCCACCTGTTTCAGGATACAGCAGCCACAGGAAAGGAACCCAGTGTTCAGGGCACAGAAGGAGCCAGTGTGGCTGAGAGCACAGGAGATGAGGTCGTGGAGACAAGTAGAGGATCACTCAGGACCTAGCCACTCACTCAAGAGCAGAACTTGGGTTTTATTCTAGTGAAATGGGATTGTGGGCAAAGGAGTAGCAAGATCTGACCTGCATTCTCAAAGTCTCTCGGTATGGCTGCTGGGCAGAGAATAGGCTGAGGAGTCACAAGGAGACCAGTTCGGAGGGGTTTGCAGTAATCCTGGTGAGAGGATCTGTGGTTTTCCCATATATTTCAAAGGTAGGATTTCCAGATGAGTTGAATGTGGGTTGTGAGAGAAAAAGAAGGTCAAGGATGTTAGCTGAGGGTAGCAGGCTAGCCAGTGTGGCTCAGTGGTTGAGTGTCAACTTATGAACCAGGAAGTCATGGTTGGATTCAGGGCACATCCAGGTTTTGGGCTCCATCCCCAGTGTGGGGCGTGCAGAAGGCAGCTGATCAATGTTTCTCTCTCATCATTGATGTTTCTATCTCTCCCTGAAATCAATAAAAATATATTTTTTTTTAAAAAGGAGAGTAGCTTATCTTATCTGATGTGGCATGTTTATCACTCAAGAAGCACAGTAAAACCAAACTAACGAACAAAAAAGAGACTACAGACATGAGGAAGTAAGTTACCATTGTTGACACTGCCCAAGTGAAGCTTTGAGCACTTGATACCTGACCCTAGGACCCTTGCTTAAGCATCAGGGGGCTGTTTTTAAAATAATTCGGACTTTTGAGAAATCATGGGAAAACCACCTTTTTTTTGTAGTTTTCATTTTCTCTGGGAAACAAGCGTGCAAATACATGGTTGTCCTTATATCTTTTCATGACTTAATGAAAAAAAATCATTTCTAATATACAAGGTGACTTCTCTGACTGTAACAGAGAATAGTAAAAAATCTCTTCTGTGATTTTACGATGGTGCTAATGATGAAGTAAATCCAGATAGTGATGACTCAATGAGCTATAGGGCACCTGAGTTCAGGAAACATCTATGAGCACCTCCTGCTGGTGCTGGGAAAGGTTTGCAGGGTGTAGAGATAAGCAGGACATGCCCCGATTTGGGGAGAAAGGGCAGAGAAGTAAATGCACACAGACACACACAAGCAGGGTGGATCGAGTGTAAATACAAGTTGTGGTGGGCCCAGAGGAAGAAATAATTCATTTTGTTTTGTTGTTGTTAATTCTCACCCAAGGATATTTTTTTCCGTTTATTTTTTTAGAGAGAGTGGAAGAGAGGGAGAGAGAAACATTGATGTGAGAGAGATACATGGATTGATTGCCTCCTGCACACCCACGACTGGGACTGGGGATCGAACTTGCAACCCAGGTACATGTCCTTGACTGGGAATCAAAGCCATGACCCTTCGGTGCCACTAAGAAACACTGGCCATGGCAGAAATAATTCATTTTCAATTGAGATATCCCGGTATGTTACATATTGGAGATAATATTTAAACTAAGTCTGAACATATAAGCAGCCTTGAGAGTCAAAGAATGGGAGAAGCATATACCATGCTGTGAGAACACCTTGAGCAAAGACAAAGAGGCTTGAAAATAAATTGCTTAAGGATGATCGGTGGTCTGAACAGAAAGCAAGTGAAAGGATGTGGTTGGGAAAGAGGCATAAGAAGCACCAGATACATGGACCACTGTCTCCCTGTTCATGGCCCTTCTCAGCTAATGTGTGGGCTGGCCAGCAACCAATCATGTGCTTCGTTCGTCTCATGGTCTTAAATTAAGAGACCCAGAGGCTACAGCCTAGAGATGCTGGCAATGGCCCTTGAATTGAAATGTAATGAGGAATCAGCCATTGCAAGCCAAGGGTGGGTAGGGAGAAAGACAATGAAAGAAAGAAAAACAGAAATGGATCTGAAAGATGCCAGAGTGAGCCACATGAAGACATGACCAAAGAGCAGTTGTCTGACAGTTTTAACGCCTGGGAGGCCCAGATGTTTTTCCTACCATTAGGTTTGATGAGATTGTCCTATATTTTTTAAATAAACCATCTTTCACCTGAGATCATTAGAATGGGGTTTGGCTTCTTGCCACCAATGAGTCCTTAAGACAGGAATTATAAGGCATAGGGGTCACAGGAGAGGCGTTAAATGCTGTGCTTCAGAGGAAAAATTCTGTTTCTGTAAAATTCTCCCTATTATCTCTTCACAGTAGAAATCAGGGTGCCACCTCCCAACCATCCTTTTCCCCAAGTCCTCTCCAGGTCTGTTCCTTGCCCCATCTCTCATGATAAGAACTATAATTTTGGAAACTATGTCTCTAAGCTGAGCAGCTCATCTATTGGGCCTCGGGACCAACCAATTTTCTCCCAACATGAGGTTAGCATGGTTGGCCCATATGGGCATTAACAACTCACATATATTCATGTTGGCCACAATCCTACTACATCACTTCACCTTTTTAATAGCATATGCCCTCCCCTTCAATGTCCCAGATCACATCCCTTCCCAGTTTTTTCTCTATCTAGATCATCGGTTCTCAACCTGTGGGTCTCGACCCCTTTGGGGGTCGAACAACCCTTTCACAGGGGTCGCCTAAGACCATCCTGCATATCAGATATTTACATGACGATTCATAACAGTAGCAAAATTACAGTTATGAAGTAGCAACGAAAATAATTTTATGGTTGGGGGTCACCACAACATGAGGAACTGTATTAAAGGGTCGAGGCATTAGGAAGGTTGAGAACCACTGATCTAGATCAAAGCCTTCTACCTTTGCATGGCTTATCCTATGATCCAAAGTAACTACTTGTGGACTTGACATCCACCAGCTATTAGAATAAAACTCATTTGTAAGCAAAAATTTACAAGCTATGAGAAGGTTCATGTTGCATTTTTGTCTTCTTCTATATATTTATACTTAATATTCTATTTTTTAAATATATTTTTATTGATTTCAGAGAGAAAGGGAGAGGGGGAAAGAGAAACATCAATGATGAGAGCGAATCATTGATAGGCTGCCTCCTGCACACCCCCTACTGGGGATTGAGCCCACAACTTAGGCATGTGCTCTGACTGGGAATCGAACCATGACCTCCTGGTTCATAGGTTGACACTCAACCAGTGAGCCACACCCACTAGGCTATATTCTATTTTTAAGTTAAGCCTTTCCAGGGTTCATTTGTCCTATAACATGCTCATTGAAACAAATCAATCAACACAAAAATAGATTTCTTTCTAGCCCTGCTCCCACCACAACCACAAGAGAAAACCAGAGTTGAAGCCTGGTATGTATCCTTCTATCTGTTTACTAGGTCACACAAACATATAATCGCACATGTGGGACTTGCCCCTTTAAAAATGACAGGACATATCATACAAAGGACTCTGACAACTTTTTTTTTTCATTGTAGCAACATCATGAACATCTTCCCAGGCAATATATATAGATCCAATTCATTTCCTTAATAGTTGCATTAACATTCTATTGCATAATTTATTCAGTTTTTCTTTATCGATAAACCTTGATATTTTGTTTTTGTATTTTTGCTATTTTTCACACATCTATCCTTATTTGCTGGGACATTTTTTCCCTGAAGAATAGACTCATAGTAATATGCTCTTTAAACAAAAATATGTTGCCACTAAAGATTTATGACCACTATACAGTAAATTACTCATTTTATCTTCTAGAGATAACCTCATTACATTGCTATTCCATCTCTATATTGGGGAAATGGGTAGCTAGGAGCAACTCATTTTTGAGAAGAGAAATGAGTCTCTCAGGCTCTTGCCTTTTCCACTGAGTGTTCACTGCTGCTCTGTGCTCCGCACTGTGACAGAATTCACATCACAGGAGTTTTGAAAGAAGATGCAGGTGTCCTTGGGGATAGTTTCTCTCCGCTGAGGAATAAAGCTGGGCTCCTTTATAGCATCACTGGATTTAAATGAGAGATGCCAAGGAGGAATTTCCCTATCATTTCCCCCACATCCCTGAATCTGTTAAGGCTTTTCTCCCAAATACTACAGGCCAAATGCTAAAGAGGGTTCTTTAAAAGTGTTCTAACTGTCTTATGACCCAGAAATTCACTTTTAGGTATATCTGAAGAAATCCAAAACACTCTCTTTAATCTGGATGCCAGGAAGAAAGTATGTACTAGATTCGCTATGCTAATTGAAACCATAATTCAAAAGAACATACACACCCCTATGTTCATTGCAGCATATTTACAATAGCCAAGATATGGAAGCAACACAAGTGCCCCAAAATAGACGAGTGGATAAACAAATTGTGCTACATATATTCAATGGAATATTACTTGGCCATAAAAAAGAATGGAATTTTACCATTTGCAACAGCATGGATGGACCTAGAGGGCAATAGGCTAAGTGAAATAAATTGGACAGAGAAAGACAAATACCATGTGATTTCACTTCTACGTGGCTCTAAAGAACAAACAAAATAGAAACAGACTGATGGCTGACAGAGGGGAGGGAGGTTGGAGGGCTGGGTGAAAAAGATGAAGGAGTTAGAAGTAAAAATTGATGCTAGATTATAGCAGAGGGAATATAGTCAAGAAGGTGATGACGATGGATGGTGTCCAATGGGTACTTGAAATATCAGGGGGAATCACTTTGTAAATAATAAATTAAATAATTAAATTTAAAACAAACACAATTTCCACATGATGTACAGGGGGCAGTGACCACGTGTGCATGGGGCACTCGGGAAGCACAAGGGCCCCACCTCACGGGAAGGTGCAGCGAAGGCTTCTCAGGAGATGGCACTTTTCCTTCCCTTTGGAATATTTTCTGATCAACAGGGTCAGTCATTGAGACCACAGCTGTGTAAAATTCAAAACACGTACTATTTCTTTTTAGAGATACATCCTATATAATAAAAGGCTAATATGCAAACCAACTGAACGGCAAAACAACCGGTTGCTATGATGCACATTGACCACCAGGGGGCAGACACTCAATGCAGGAGCTGCCACTGGTGGTCAGTGCACTCCCACAGGGGGAGCGCGGCTCAGGCCCAGAAGCCGGGCTCACGGCTGGCAAGCGCAACAGCAGTGGCAGGAGCCTCTCCTGCCTCCACAGCAGCACTAAGGATGCCCGACTGACAGCTTAGGCCCAGGGGAGCGGGCCTAAGCCATCAGTTGGACATCCCCTGAGGGGTCCCGGACTGCGAGAGGGCGCTCGCTGGGCTGAGGGATCCCCCCTAGTGCATGAATCTCGTGCACCGGGCCTCTAGTATTAAAATATTTACAAATGAAATGACCCAATGTCTGGAATTTGTTTAAAAATGACTGGCAGGTTGGGTAGGTGGGGGAAGAGCTGAAACAAAATAGGCAGTTTATTTTAAAAATTGGTGAAACTGGGAGATGAGCGCATCAGGTTCTTTGTTCTAGTCTTTCTTACTTTTATTTGTGCTTCAGACTTTCCGTAGTCATTTGTTTAATTACATAGCCATTGGTTAGATTACGAGGAGAGGACGTCCTGTTCCAAACCACGCTGATGTCACCTAATGTTTTAATTGAAGCAGCTATTGCTCTAGTTTCACTTCCCGCCCTTGACCTCAGACCTCAGCTTCTGGGCCCTTTTCTGCTGACTGGCTCTTATCCGCATCTGCCCCCTCCCTGGAGCACTCCCTTAACTGGCTAAGGAGCCCAGACCCTCCCCTCCAGCTTCCTTCAGGAGCAAAAAGCTCTTTTGATTCCCTCTGACAGCTTCTGCCTCGAGTCTCTCTCAGGTCTGCATGTGGCTACAACCTACCCGAACAAACGCAGCTCTAAAATGCCTGCACCAGCCCAAAGGCTCAAGAGCAGGCAACTTCCTGTTTCAGCAAGTAAAGAAGGGGCCCCAGACCCCACGCACTCTGTGTCTCCTTCCACGCAGACAGAACCCCGATTCATCCGTGTGGCCTTGCCGCCCAGCCCCGCACGGAGCCGGCCACCGGCGGGAGCTCGAGGAGGTCCTAACTGGGATGTGTCTGGTCCCCTCAACACTCTGCTTTCTCCAGACGCCCCGGAGCAGGAGGCGCTCGCGAGGGCTTGCTTCTCGCTGTGACCACACTGGTGGGTTCACACATGTCTAGACTTTCCAGCTGCTGGAACGCGGAGTCCCCACGTAGCCCTCTTTCCTGACGTGGCCGAAACGATGATCCCCCACGGGTGCCACATTGTCTCGGTTTTTTACTCCACAAAAGCGCTTCTCTCCTTTCTTAGGTCGTTATTATAACATCTTACTATTTTAGAAGGCTTCCGTTTTATCAATAGCCAGGAGCCAGCCTCCTGGCCCTAAGGAACCCTGCACCCACTGCTAATGTGTTCACATCCCAGCACGGGGAAGGCGGAGGCTGGGAGGGTTCCCACACCTAGGACACGCTCTCTGCTCTGCATTTCCTGGGCGGCTCATACCTGGAAATACCCCTGGCATCAGTCCAGTGCATTAAAGAAAGCACTGTAGTCCTTATTTGTAACTTTGCTTTTCCCTCCTACTGGCCCATAAAAACTCAGGCCGACTTGCTTCAATCCACTGACTTTTACAAATGAACAGGAATCAACGTTGTGCTTCTAAGTTTTACGGGGAATGAGAAAGAATTCGGATTATTCTTAAATTATTTTTTAAGAAAAAATATTAACCTTAGCTGAAAATGTACTCTTCTGGGATTTCAAGAGGCTTACACTTTTCTTTTTAACGTGTCTGTATTTCCATTTCTTCCATAACGAACATGATTTAGCAATTTGTAAAATATAGTGGCCCTTTTTCTTTCTTTTTTTAAAAGTCAATTTATGCTTTTGTTGAGTTAACATTGGTTGGTAACATTATACAAACTTCACGTGCACACCATTGTGATTCAATGTCTATATACCCTCCTGCACCCTCACTTGCTTTTAAACCAGGTCTTCCTAACCTTAGCACGATCGCCATGTTGGCCTTGGTTCTTTGCTGGGGGCAGGGGAGCAGGGGGTCGTGTCTGGAGCATCGCGGGGTATTTAGCAGCATCCTCGCCTCTACCCACTAGATGCCAGTAGCAGCCACACAGTTGTGACAAGAAAAAATGTCTCCAGACATTTGCCAAATGCCCCTTGTGGGGGAAGGAGGCAAAACCACTTACTTAAAATCCAGTGTTTTAAACTGTAAAAATGTGGGGTCTCAGAGGGGGTTTGGAAGCTACTTAAACAAGTGCTATATTAGCTAGAAAAAATGTTACCAAGCCACTAAGAGTAAGGATGCTAAAAAGGGCAAGGCGTTTCAGAGCGAATGTCCACCTGCACACACTCAGATTGCCATAAGCGAGCCCAGCGGGCCAGGCAGGGTCTAATGGCATGGCCCAGTGGGGACAACGGTAGAACAGGCAGAGAAGCACAGGCAGGCCCAAAAGCTGGAAAAAATCCAGCAGTGGTGGAACCGACCTCTGTGCTCACCAACTAGAGGCATTGCTCCCCCGAGAAGGATGCGCAGGAGCCAGCAGGTGGGTTTCTGTGACGGGCAGTGTAAGCAGCGACGTCATGGAGACGCGAGGATCAGCGCCTTCAGGGACTGCCGTGCTCAGCACATGGAGGAGTTGGTTCCAGCGGACAGTTACCCAGAAGCCTAACCTGGAAGCCTTTGGTTTGTTTGAGTTTTGATTCCCAAAGAACAGTTTCATTGGTTATTATTGGCCTTATTTTAAATCTGCCTTTTTCATCCGACGCTTCATTACGTCTCCACTGGGCCAGCCCCAGAGATGAGGCTAGTTATGGTCCTCCAGGAACTCAGAGCTGAGAGCTGAAAACAACACCTGCCACTGAGTGAGGTCTCTTGTGCTTATCAATGATTATTTCCTCAAAATGTGATATGGAGACATACACTACTGGCTCACAGAGGACTAGTTGGTCAGGTTTTAGTTGTATTATTACACAACAATGCTCCCAAGCAAGCCAAGCATTTTATGACTCTCTGTAGGTAGGAATTCCATACATTATAAAAACTCATAATACAATTATGCAATCATTGCTAGACTAGAGACTAAACCAGAAATGTTATATAAAACTGGTAGTTTAAAAAAAAAAAAACAAGGCAGGCAGCAATTGTCTATTTGAAAAAGACTTACTTTGTCTGCAAATGAAGAAATTATAGCCTCCCTGCATAAAAGGACATTTCTGTAATTTCTTCTTCTTGCCTTTTCTTTCTCAGCCTTCTTCCTCTCCCTCCTGGGATTCCCAGAAAATCAGCCTGTATACTCAAAGGAGTTTATTTTTTGTATTATCCCTTTTTAAATAGCAGCTTTCAAATAGCTGTTATAAAACAAACAAATTCATACTAAAGTGAGAATGACTAACAACACACAATGAGCTATTGCTTCGGGGCATATTTACATTTTCATGAAGACAGACCAGTCCATTAAACATTTACAAAGTGTCTCCTATGCCCAAGCATCATGTTACTGCTACTAGTAAACTCTACGTGAGAGAGCCCTGCACCTAGAACCTGTGACATAAAGTTAGACAAGCTCCAGACTTCTATTATTCTATTTTATTTTCCCACCACCCGTTCCTCCTCTTGCACCTTGCTAAATAACAGCCCGCGGCCATTCGGGCACTCAAGCCAAAGACCCAGATGGTATTCATGATTCTTCTCTTGACTCACCCTCTACATCGAACCCATTAGTAAGCCTGCCTACGCTGCCTTCAAAACACGTCCCAAACCCACACACTTCTCTCCACCTCCTTGTCTAAGCCATCATCACCTTACATCTGGCCTGGAAATGTCCTCTCCACGGGTCCCTGATTCCCTGCCTACCCTTCTACAATCTGTTCTAACATGGTACTCTCCTCGGATAACTTCCCATTGCGCTGGATGTAAAACCTGAACTTCTCAACTTGACCTCCAGGCCCTATAAGATCTGGCCCCACCGCCTCTCTGATCTCACCTCCTGTCTTTCTTGCCCTTTCTGCTCCAGCCCCACTGTTTTCCTTTCGGTTCTCTGAATAGACCAAACCTGTCCCGCCCCAGGGCCTGTGCACTTGTTGTTCCCTTTGGCTGGGAGACCTCGCCTGGGCGTGCCACACGGCTGGCTTCTTCGTATTATTTAAGCGTCAGCCCAATGTTACCTCCTCAGAGAGGCCTCTCCTGATATAAAGTAACCCTCCTCATCGTGCGCGTCGCAGCCCCGTTTTCATCTGTTCATCATGCTTGGCACCATCTAGACCCCCTTGCTTGCTTTTCCATCGCCCCACACGCCCCACTTTCCATCCATGCTTTTGTTCCCTACCTCCGGTCCAGTTTAAGAACCCATTGTGGCCCTCGAGTCAAAAAGTTTGAGAGTAAGCACATAGGATGTGCTTAAGAAGCGTTTATTGACTCACTGAAGATGCCAGATAGGAGGTTGGAGGGCAAAAGTCTTCCCAGCACCTTTTAAATTCCACGAATCACTGTAGTCCGTTTTCTCAGCGGGCAACTCAGCCAGTCCTCCGTGGAAGAGAGATCCCAATGATAGCTTCCAAGTACAGGTAGTTTTAGAAACTACAAGAAAAGAAAATACACTAGACAGTTCCAGGTAACACGCAGGAAGGTGTGCAGGAAGGACAGTGTGAAAGGATGATCCGAGCCTCCTTTCCAGTTACAGAAGGAAAGGAAAACTCACAGAGACCTCACTCTATCCCAGAGAAACAGCAGGAACATCCAGATTTTTATTTGTTTGTTTTGATACTCCGAAAGGAAGAGCTGGGTGAAGTAACCCTCAGGAAGTCCGGGGCTTGTTTTGACATTACTTGTGAAGAAGCCTAGAAAGGAGAGTGGTGACGATAAACAAGGCCAAACCCGCAGGTCAGAGACCATTCACAACTCGTTTAACTGGAGTTACATTAGGCTGCTAAGGTGGGTATGCGGAGCAAATGGAAATTTGCCCAAAGGAGGTTAGGAAAAGTGTCCCCTTCCGGAAACAGACCATGAGTTAGGTCAGCTGCAGATTTCCACGTCCTGCAGATGCCAGCAGCATGCCCGGTGGCCAGGTGGAACTGTGCACAATGCCGAGGAGGCTGGCCCAGGTGCCGAGGAGGCCAGCGTAGGTGCAGAACAGCACAGGACCACCCTGTGAACTAGCCGTCCTCCCTCACTGCCATGAGGACATGTAAGCCTTCCTTATACCTTTTGGAAAGGAAAGGGGACGAGGGAGCTTTTAAAGGAGAGAACCATCTCTGACAGGGAACTGATCCTTGAATTGGACTGATTAAAGACCAAGCCAACTGGACACAATTTGAGGAGTTACGTTTCGTTGGCAAGTTTCAGTAACCCCTCCTCCCTGATGCACAAACCAAACCCCTCAGTACCAGGTCGGGGCCTTGGTACTGAGATGAGTGTACTTAGAGGAAATAATAGAAAGCTACTTTTTTCTTTTCTGCACATTTAAGAGCTACAATATACAATTCTACTCTATTTTAGAGCTATTATTACCATGGTCCTTATTGTGTATGGGGAACCCAGGCATGCAAAAATAGATTACAATGCTACCTAATATAGGAATAGAGCCATGTTCTATATCCAGAGCCCATAGCAGAGGGGGAAGTTAGCTGCATAAATTAGTTTTCCACGGTTGTGCAACAATATTCCCACAAACTAAGCAGCTTCAAGCAATACATGTATGACCTCACAGTGTCTGCAGGTCAGGAGTCGGGGCAGGGCCTAGTGGGTCCTGTGTAAGGTATTGACCAGTGGTGGGCCCTCATCCAAAGGCCCAGCTGAGGAAGGATCTGAGTCCACGGTTACGTGGTTGTGGGCAGCACCCAGTTCCTTGTTGGGTATTGGACTGAGGGCCTCAATTTCTTGCTGGCTGCCAGCAGGTGGCCACCCTCAGCTCCTGGCCACATGTGCCTCCCCAACATGGCTGCTTGCTTCCTCAGAGCCAACATTAGAGAGACAAGACAGACATCACAATCTTCCATAACCTGACCATGGAGCGACATCCCATCACCTTTGCCGTATTTTATTGGTTAAGCTGGTCACGGGTTCTTCCCATTCGAGGCGCGGGAATTACACAAGGACAAGAATAGCAGCAGACGGGCTTATGGGAGCTACCTGAGCGTCAATGCGCCACACGACATCAGGCGGGTGGGTGGGAGCAAACATGCCAATCAGGCAGGTGGGTGGGAGCAAACACGCCAGGTGCAGCTTCTCTCAGGAGACACAATCTGGGCTGGCTTTTACAGAAGGTTAAGGACCCAGAAATTGCTTGGCTGTACCAGAGCCTAGTACCGTGTCTAGCACCACAGGAGGCAACAATAAATGTTTGCGAATGAATACTGACATCAGGAGCAAAGACTGGTCACCCCGGTACAAAAGAAGTGTTCTACATAGCAGGAAAACAAGACAAATAACTGTCAGCTCTCATCCCAATAGCAATAGGTAACATCACAGACCTTCCCTTGGTATTAAAACAGGAGGCCACTGCATCAATGTCTCAGCTAGACTCACCAGGAAAGTGCAATGAACGCCAAGGGCACTAAAAGGACGGGAGATGGTCTAATGCAGGCAACTCCCCAAATTCTATATATTTTTTAAAATATATTTTATTGATTTTTTACAGAGAGGAAGGAAGAGAGATAGAGAGCCAGAAACATCCATCAGCCGCCTCCTGCACATCCCCCACTGGGGATGTGCCTGCAACCCAGGTACATGCCCTTGACCGGAATCGAACCCGGGACCTTTCAGTCCGCAGGCTGACGCTCTATCCACTGAGCCAAACCGGTTTCGGCCAAATTCTATATTTATACAAATGATAAACAGGTTTCAAGAAAGGAGAAACCAACTAACGTTGATGACTAGGGAAACAAATAACATTAGAACTTTACACTGCAGTAGCATCTTTCATCTGGGATCCTAAGAAGCTTTAAGAGGAATTACATTTGGGTGCTGCATAAAAGTAGATTTTTTAAAAATAAGAATATGGATTGTATGCTCTTCAGAAAAAGTAGCACATAATGCTATATCACAGATAACAAGTGCAACCTGGATTTTTTTAAAGAATGTTTTGTAATTGTGTCCAAGGTTCTAAATACATAATTGGTTGAGTCTAAGGAAATGCAGGCAGCTGGTTTAGCCCCAGTGGCGTGTGGAGGTGTTGATGATTACAAACAATCCAGATGGAAAACTGCCATGGGGAACAGGAGGCAACCTGCCGGGCCAGAGAACCGATGGAGACCGAGAAGGGACATCAGCAAAGGTATGTAGAAGTAGTACTTATAGGCCCATCCTATGAACAAGTGGTGCAAAAGCATAAAACACCGTGACTATCAATCAGAGCTACGCCACGTCTGTAAAAAGCCCATAATCTTGTGAGCTTGAGCAACAACTGCCCTTGTGTACAAGGAGGATGTAAAAGAATTGGGAAAATAGACATCATTTGTTCATTCATTCCCATGAGAAGAAATGGCTTTTGAGTGAGTGAACTACTAGTAAAATAACCTGGGGAAATGCTACTGAAGGGTAGACAGGGAGAACGATGAATGGGAGAAGATACTGAGAGAAATTTCAACCAAGCCCCATGTTTGAGTTATGAGTTCTGGCTGTGCATCTAATACACAAAGACAGGAAACCAAAACTCCAGAACCAAATACTTATCTGGACTCAGCGCTAGGGCCATGCCTGTCTCCAAAGTGCCCAAGTCCTGTTTGTTCTGCAAGATCCACCTGCCATTGACACCTTCACCAGGGTTCTCATCTATGAGTAGTCCCCTTTCTTCTGCACTCCCTCAGCATGTCATATGTACCTCGCACGAGGCGTGAATCTGTGTCCATTCTATTTCAGCAATGTATGTACCTGTCATATCCCCTTTCCAATCATAAGTAACTTGAGGCCCCTAGCACTGTGTCTAACACATAGTAGGTGCTCAGTCAACACCTTGGAACGAGTGAACTGCCATTTAGTACTTATTAAAATACCCTGACCTGCCACTCCAACCACCTCCAGATCTGACTTGTGAGGTGACACCTTGGTGCTCAGGAGAGCTATGACATCACTACATACTTTGGGATATACTGTGACGTTCTCTCTGGAGATATACCCAAACTTCAGCATAGTTTGTTTCAACTATGGGATCAAGACCACACTTTCTGGAAATAGATGGGTCTGGGTCACAGTCATTAGTATCATGCCTTGTAACAATCTTTGTAATGACCTTAAGCCTCTTTCTACTGTGCCTCTTCTGTCTGCACAGTTCGCTAAGCTCTCCACGGAAGGAGCTGCGCCTCTTTCATCGATGTAATTGTTGCCCACACACACTGACTGCCGGGTAAGAATCTCCACCCACATTGGGCAAACATTATCAATTGTCAAAGCATATGATTTTCTTTTAACACAGATAAGAAGCACTCCATTCCAAGGAATTCCTTTAAACCATAGCTGCTGAGTTAGGTCATCAGACTCAACACACACCTTTACCTGAGTCCTCAGCCCATAGGTTCATTTCTACCTGCCTAGAATCAGCAGTTTCAAGCATTTTTCCCAAAAATAAAATTATATATACACTATATATATAATTTATTAATATATATTAATTAATACATATAATGTATAATAATAAAATTATATATACACTATACTATGTGTGTGTGTGTGTGTGTGTGTGTGTGTATGCTGAATTCAGTTTGCAGTTTGGAAACTGACTATTTCAACGAGGGATTCTGTTTGTTAAAAATACCCTGATAGGTTGCCTTCTCCACCGAGGTAAGCAATGCACTCTCAGGAGTTCTCCTTTGCTCCTTCCTTTACAAGAATCCATTTACTCTGGTTCATTTACAGAAGGTTACTGTGGTTTTTCCAGGAAACTGCTGCCTGACGCGAGGGAGGCAAATTTTCTTGTGTACAAAATTCAGGATCATTTGTACAGAAACAGACATGAGTAATAGAATATTAGCCACATTAATATGCTTACGATGCCTGGGCCTTCACAACAACGGCTAAGTGTTGCCAAGCTGGCTTTACTTTGCGTTGGCAGAGAATATGCCATCATATAGAGTTCTTTTGGTCTTGGCAACGAGGCTGGCGCTCCTGCCAGCATCTGAAGGAAATGGACAAGAGACAATAAGCCCATTCAAATGCATTAGCGATGTCGTCCAGTGTGGGGGGTGGGGGGTGGGGGGGGTTCAAATTTTAAATTGATACAAACTTTAAAACCACCCTATGTTAAGTAAGGGGGAGACTGATTTTCCAAAAGCAGACGTTATATTTACTAAAAGAGTTCTGGCCTCTGTTCTCAACAAGATATATGCTATTGCCAGGTTACTGGCAAGAAGATGGTCAGAAAAATAGAGAGACAGTGGCGTCTCCCCGTCAGAAGGCTGTAGACACCAAGTGCAATGGATTGGCCGCAAGCAGCCAGCTGTGTAATTTGTGGGGCTTAAGCACCTACATAAATTTACATTACTGCTGGGCTATTGTTCCAAACCTTTTGTTTATGACAACAATGTGTCTTTGCAAGTGAATAAAAAAAGAGGCATTTCTAGCAGCAAACCTTACACCCTTCAAAAACCAAAACCAAAAAAATCCTTGAAGAACCACCTATGAAAAGTAAAACCTGTTTGCTAACATAAAGTTCAATATTTGCCTGGGTTGGTAAAATCCTACTTGGAAGGGGTGGAGGGGGCGGTGGTATTTCTGGTTTCATGAGACAGTAGAATTTCAGGTAAACTACTGAGAAGGTAGTACTTGTACGCTTTTCTGAATTCTAGAGAGAGTAGAAGAGCCCCCTGCTGGCTGCAGAAGGAAGACCATTCAGGGCCCAGACAGTCATTTTGAGACTCCCCATTTCCCCCTAATCTTTTATTCGTACAACAAATTTTTGTTGAAGCGTCATATGTGCCAGGCACTGTGCTAGGCTCTGGGGATAACATGTTAAACAAGGCAAAGGGTGCCTTCTTAAAACCCTTATATTGTAAAAGGGGAGACAGAAAGTAAACAAACGTGAAATATAATGTCAAATAGTAATCAATACAACGGGGGTGGCAGGGAGGCGGAGGGGAATAGAGAATGATGGGAAGAGGATGCTATTTTAGACAGAAGACTGAACATTTGAGCTGAATGAAGGAGGGAAGTCTGTGGGAGGAGCACTCCAGGCAGGGCACAGAGCAAGCGTCAGGGCTCAGAGGTGGCTGCACTGGGCATGTTGACACAATAGCCAGAATGCCAGGTGCCTAGAGTGAGGGAGGCAAAGAGAGTTAGAAGATGAGGCTGAAAGGAGCCCAATGATGCAGAATCTTGCACGGTAGGAATTTTGGACTTTACAGAAACCCACCAGAGAGTTTGAACAGAGAATTAAGTAAATACAGTTTCCATTTTAAATGGGTCACCCTGTACAAGAGGGAGAATTAACTGCATATGTGAAATCTGAGAGGTCCATCAGGAGGCTACAGACATGGTATTGCAAATAATCTAATCAATGAACTTTACCAAATTCCTGCTATTTACAATGAGGTTCAAAGAATAAATATGACCTCTGCCCTCGGAGAGCTTTCAGTTAACCTCGGAAAACAGAGAGATACACCTCAAATCAAACTTACAAGAGATAGGAGGAGTGAGTGATCGCAGTGTGGGCAAGAAAGAGGAGGATGATGATGATGATGATGATGCAGACGTCCCCAGCAGGCAAGCACCAGCTTGAGGCAGTTTAGCTTAGTGGTTAAGAGCACAGGCTGTAGAACCAAGCTGCCGGGTTCATAATTCTGGTGCTGCCGCTTACCAGTTGTGTGATCTCAGCTTTGTTATTAAACTCTCTTTTCCTCAGTTTTCTCATCTGTAGAATGGACTTAATAACAGTACCACCTCATAGAGATGTTATGAGGAATGTGTCAATGTTATATATAAAGTGCACAGAGCAGTGCCAGGTGCTTATACTAGTAAATACTACATAAATGAAGGAATGTCTCCCAAGTCACACTGTTATTGTCTTTATTACTGCTGTAGTCCAGATATGATGTGATAATGACTTGAACTAATATCAGGTGTGGCAATGGAATAAAAAAGGCAGTTATTTCTGACCAAGGAACTTACAAGGTTTGGTGACAATAAGATGGCACATGAGGTAGGTCTATGAAGAGGTTCAAAATGAATGTGAGATCTCAAGCATAACAACTAGGAAAACAGTCCAATGGGGAGAAAAAGAGAAGTCAGGAAGTCAGGAAAGCCAATTGGTTTGAGAGACAAGGCAAGCACGATTTGAGGCATCCGAGTTTGAAGTGGACAGGCAATTAGGGATGCTAGACTGGAGCTCGGAAAAGAGCGGAGGGCATCCATCTGGATTTGGAATTTCTTCTTGTGAGGACTTGTCCTTGAAGCCATGAAGATGCCTGAGAAAACCAAGGGAGAAGAGGCTGAAAGAAGAGCTCTAGGAATAAAGCTCAGGAGACACGAGCATGGTTATGGGTTAGGAAAGAGGCCAATGAAAGAGAGGGAAGAATAAGAAGGTTAAGAACAGAAGCAGATTCTTGAGAAAGATGGAGACGCTACTGGCAGATGCTACTAAGCGATGACTAAGGGATGACTAGCTTTGGGTGAGGTCATAATAAAGTCATTGATGGAGTCATGGAAGTTTCAGAAGTGTAGGTTGTCCTGAAGCCTCTGCTAAGTGTTGGTCCTGAGTGCTGTACTGTGCCACCCAGATTTCCCCTCCAGGACCCGAGGTTTCACTCCCCAGGGAAAGTGGTAGACTGACAGTTCCCAGTTGCCTCAGCTGAGCCACCTTGTCTGAGGTCATGACCCCTCCTGGGGCAGCTTGCATCAATGACTGGTTGACCTGGCAGAATAAAGGCACAGTCCTTTCACACAAATAGGGACAACTCAGAAGGGTCATCCCAGCTCCAGAGCTCACCATGGAATCAGCTGAGGGAAGCCAGCATAGTGGTTGCAATGCAGCCCAACCTCCCGCCCCCAGTCCTGCTTCCTTCCCTCCCCTTCATGAGTGTCCATGCTAAGAGCGCTCCCAGTAAACTTCCCACATGCCAATCTCCATGTCACAGTCTGCTTCCCCTGGGACACAAAAGCACACTGTGTTATGAAAGTCAATAAAAATAAAAATGATAACATCAGGGAAGAGTTTGACACAAGATCAATATCTTAATGGTATTTAACAGATCTATGAGAATAGCTTCTCATAAACAGAAATTCTGAAATTTAAAGGAATTAAGTCAACGCAAAGTTAGTAGGAACGGACTTTTCTCCAGAACCCCAAACTCATCGGACTTGCAAAAACAAGATGATGCCATTTGCCTTCGGTGAGAATAGAGTGCTGGGTCGTGTGACCCGATTGATGGTGCTGTCACCCGTACCACCTCACAATCTCTTTTAATCTCCGCATCTTGTCACTTTGCTGCCATCTGGAGAGAGGATTAATTTCATTTGTCCCCCAAGGAGATTAATGTATCCTACCGGATTCCAGCACACGGACGGACTCCGCTCTAACCCATCAGCACTAATCTGGCCTCGGCAGCTGCTTCAAGGCTCCTGTGCCCTTCATCCACCACCAGGAACGCAGTGGTCTCCAAAGCCACTGCATTTTCCTCGCAGCTGGGGGCATGGGTGGGTGCAAAATTCCCTCCACCTGCTCCCAGGAAAAAAAGACCTCTGAGGATCATGAGACCTACCAAGTTCCCTTTCCTGTTGGGCTGTCTCACGAGGCTCCCCGAAGCTGAGAGATCTCTCCGTAAGCCCAGTGGGTCATCCCATAAGCCAATGGGGTTGGGGGGCAGGGAATGTCTCCTCTTATGCAAGAGAGTGTTCTTTTGTGCAACCGGTTATGCTACCCAACCTCTCAGATGCTGGGAAAGGCAGGAATTGTGCCTGCTTGCTCACCACTGTACCCCCAAGAACCCTGTGAAATGCTTGTGAAATGCTTAATACGTATAGGTGTTGATTGTTGAATGGATGGCTGAAAAAATACTGCAAGGTGGGTTACTAATGAAGTAAATAAAATAATGAGCAAATATAGATTAAGAAGATGGTTAAAGACAGTTGGATATTAACCCTTTCCCATCATACACCTGAGTGTATGTCAGTCCCTACGACTCCCTCAGCAATCCAGTTGCCCATGGTAGACACTCAATAAAAACCCTTTGGACTGAGCTAAATTACAATAAAAACCTTATTAGTGGGGTCCCAAATGCCTAGGCTCTTATAAAAAGACATTCAAAAGGTATTGGTGCCAATACCTCAAAAGTAGGGGAGTTATTCAGCTCAGAGGATATGGGAGTTACAGGGAAAGAGAGACAGAAACATTTTCTAATAATGACAAGAAAGAAATCCAAAGGGTAAGATTTTCAGAAAAATCGTCGTATTCCACATTAATGGAACTAGTCTGTTTAAAGCTTTAAGAGCTTGGCTTGCAGGACCTCCATGAGATTTGCTCACAATTAATCGTCATGAAGTGAAAGAAAATACTTGTTAATGGTTCTCGCCATTCTGAGGACTCCACATGTTTTCTCATTTCATTTTCTCCATAACCCCATGCATTAGGGTTACTAGTATCGCCATTCCCATTCTTCAGATGAAGAAACTGAGACCAAGAGAAGTTAAGTGACGTGCCCGAGGTGACAGAGCTGGTAAGTAGTGCCACGGATATTTGAACCTAAACAGCTGGACCCCAAGGTCCATGCTCTTAACCTCTGCACTGTACTGCCTCCTCGAGGACAAACATTATACCTTCTGTTCCCTTTTTAACCCACAGGTACATCCATGTATTATCTGGCTTTTACACTCTTTAGAAATAATGCTCTTGGCCAACAACCATATGACACCTTTTTAAGTCCAGTTGGTACCTGAGACTTTACATTAGCATTGAGGCTCTAAGGAACAGTATCTTTTAACATTGTGGGTGTTTAAAACAAAACACAAAACAGAAAGTGGACTGTATTTGTGGGCAGCGGTTTCTGTCTGTTTTGTTCACAGCTAAACCCCAAGAGCCTAGAATAGTGCCTGGCACATGGCGGGCATTCAAAAATATTTGTTGAACTTGTGGTTGAACCAAAATGAGATGTACAGCATCCCCTACACAGGTGCCCCATAAACTTTATGGCACAATTAAGATCCCGCCTGTGGATTCTTGGAAGAACCTAAATTGCCAAGTCCTACTTGCTATTGGCCTTGTATTTTATATTTGAATCATTCTGTGACCTGGTTAAGGCAGTTGTATGATGGTTAAGGCATGTCTCCAAAGTTGCACAACTCACTAGGGGGGAAAATAAGAACTAAAACATGGGTTTTCTCAACGGGCCCAGCAACGATGCAGGTATAGTAGATGTTTTCTTAGCCCCGTGAACCCAGGTTCAAGAGTTGCTTTGTTAGGTAATCACTTGATGACTTTCTATTAGTACATTGAGGTAGGGTTATCTCATGGTAAAGAGGCAGGGGCTGAATGACCAGGCAGGTTTCTTATCACCTCTGGGCCTTAGTTTCCTCATATGGAGAATGCGGGTACCATAGTGTGTACCTCTATCAGTCAGGTTACAGACAGGAGAGAAGAACCACTCCAGACATTTCAGTGAGGGGGCACTTAACATGGAGACCTGGCTGTCTAGGTGACTGAAAGGCTAAGAAGCCAAACAGGATGGTACGACCACCGGAGCCTAGCGGTATCAAGAAGCTACTACCACCCCTCGTTGGTGTCAGAGCAGGTAGTGATGCCAGCCCAGAAGCCAGGGTAGTGGAGCTGGATCTATGAAGGAGACCCAGCTGCTCCCACAGCCAACACCTGTGTCAGACCAAGAAAGGAGACATAGCCTCACTTCCTCCCCCTTCCTGCCCACGAGCCTTAACCTACCTAGGAGCCTGGGGAAGGTGACACAGAACAGAGCAGGAAAGGGCAGAGAAGGTATTCAGGAGCAGATAGGCCATCAACCAGCCCAGGACCTCTGCAGCTGCAGTGAGATTTAAATGAGATGTATATATCGCTCTCAGCACTGTGCCTGGTATGTAATAGTGCTTAATGAAAGGTGTCATTGCTGTTACATAAGCAGGCCCTCGCCTGGGCATGGGTCATGAAAAAGACATAGACTCTGCCCCCAATAGCAAGCAGTCTGGTCACTGTAGCCCAATTATTAGCTATCACGCGTTCTGCGGGCTGGAGTGAAATCTACGGGCGTTATCTCACCGCACTGGTTCAGGTGACCAACTTCTGAGCCTGAAAATCATCCCGTCGGGGGCATCAATGATTACAGAGAAAACCAGGCCACAAATGTTTACTCCCCTAGAATAAAAGGGAGCATTAAAATGTGAGATATTTTTATGTGAGACATAAAGTGATCGCTCACTAAAAGAGCACCAGCTCAATCACCGTCCCTGATGGGAGAGTGACTCAGGGAATGTTTCGTTTACACGGCTAACTACGTGTCCGGCTTGAAAGCATTTGATGCTGTCCTTAAAAGGTCATGGCTTTGCCACTGGACGTGCGTTTTAAGAAAGGGTTTTCTCAAAGAAAACGTGCTGCTGACATGAAACTTGGCTGAGGGGATCATGGCCCAGGTATTGAGAGGAGCCCATGGATGCTACTAAATAGAGGCCCAGCATTCTTGTCTCTCCATCTCTGCTTCTTTAGCCCAGGCCTTGGAGTCACAGAATATTAGTGCTGGAACTCAGAAAACACATTCATGTGATGCACTAAGATGTAGAAACTATGCCAAAAAGACCAATGACAAACACTGCCAATAGTCATCGTTAGTAGAAAGATGAGGCAGATTGACATAGTGACTTGACCATGGCAATGGAGCCCAACTACACCAGGGAAGCATCCCATACTCCCTGCCTCTTCCTCCTGCCTCCTTCTACTCGGGGACACGTAGAAAATTGTCTACGGGCAAGATTTATACTCTTCATTTTTGAAGTAATAATGCGATCTTAAATATCAGGCATCCTGCAGCATTTTAACTAGGTGGGAAGGTACCAGAAGGTATAATCATTCCACAGGATGACTAAATGAAATAGCTGAGAGCTCTAAACTCATCTTCGGAGAACATGAATGAAAATAATATTTCATACAGAGAAATAAAGGGGAAAGATGGGATGCAGGTCCACAATTACTGGTAAAGTTGAACTGGATTCATAACCTCTTCCCTATACAAAATGAATCAGCTGGACACCTCTGTGACTCCGAAGTCCCCGTAGGTTTAAGACAGTGGAATGGCTTTGCCTTTCTCAATGCTGATCAAAAACCTTTCAGAAAGGACAGTCCTTGGACACAACAAGTTTCATTCTGATATTGTTTCCTTTCTGTCTTTGGGGCCCCCGGTATAAATTATATCACCGTTCCCATTAGTTAGGCTTGAGGTATGGCCAACCCATAATTAAAAATGCCTCCCAGCACAGAGCCCGAGCATCCCATGACATAGAGCTGTCAGGCAGTTTCATCTCCAAATTGTAATGGCACTATTTGCTTTATTTAGGCTTGGGTGATTCAGGATGGATGCCCTTCTAGAAAAACGTGTGCATTTAAGGTGACAGAGCAAGGATGATTTATACGGGGAATAACTCCTGAGTCTGTCAAAGACCTGGCAGAATGCTTCTGGGAAAACTAACTGCAGCCAGTTCCTTCCACTGCGCGGAGATGAACTATCGGCATCTCCGCCAACTATCACAAGATGCAATCTGCCAACCATAAGAGAGGGAGCCGGAGTCCCCACCCCCCACGCTCATACGGGCCTGATAGTGAGAAGTTACTTGTAAGCCAATTATTGGGATTTGAACGTCCTTTTTAGAAACCTTCCCCATTTCCCTTTGATCACTACAAAGTCACACGACCTTTCTGTACCCTTTAAGATGCCCCAGAAATTTCTGTCCTTACCCCACAGCCGCGCTAACGTGAGCCTGTGAATGTCAGGTCGGCAAGGCTATTCTTACCGAGGGTGGAGACGCAAGCTGGTAATCCGAAGGGGAAAGTGTCCTGAACATGGAGTTCTGAGAGTTGTCCCCTTTACTGAATGTTCTCCCTACTCTCCTCATTGTGGTTCTTCCCCCCTTTAGTCTGAGAACCACACTGGACTCGCCGCCCATTCACTAAAGTTGGCGGCACCGATGTTCAGGAAAAGGGCCACAGCATGAAGCCTGTCTCCGTATGAGACCAGAGCCATCAGAACACCCCTGGGCTCTCCCTGGGAGAGGCCCAAATTCAATCCTGTCTGATCACCTGGACCAGTAGTTATTAACAGGGGGGATTCTTCCCCCAGGGGACAGGTGGCAACATCTGGAGACATTGTGGGTTGTCACAGCCGGGGGCAGGGAGTGGGACTGGCATCTGGTGAGCAGAGAGACCAGGGAAGCTGCTAAACCTGCTACTGTGCACAGCGCAGGCTCCCACGACGAAGAGTTGTCCAACCCAAAGTGTCAACAGTGCCAGGGCTGGCCAACCCTGACCTACAAACTCATCAGGGTGTGCAAACACGATGTTCCAGGCGGGCGTTTCTCTTCCGGTTGGCACGAACCCCGCACGGGAGCTACACCGCAGCAGCAGCTCCGCTGAAGCCCCGCATTTGCCTGATTCAGCAGATCACGCTTTAATAATGTAATTCAATGCTTCCTCATCTTTTTAATGTTATTTAGGTCCTTTAATATAATTTGGCAAGCTATTATAGCTGTTACAGCTGCTAGTTCTGCCCTCAATCCTGATTTCACTTATGACCTCAGCCGGAATAAGATTTAAAGTTTGAGATGATGTAAGTGAATAAGGATTATTAGATTTATTCGTGTGGCAATTTAAATAAGAAACTGCCTGGCCTAGAATAAGTGGTAAATGAAAAATGCTAGTGATTTATAGACCTGTCCATTTCAAAGATTTATATGATGTGTGGGATGATTAAGTAAGAGACAGGCCTGATTATATGAAATATGTAATTTTTGTAAATGCAATATTGGAGGCAACCTGCTAAACAGTGCCACAGAGCAACTCCCGGCTAAGCAATTTTTATTCTGCGATTATTGCAACTGGTAGGCAGCGTCGTGTGCAAATCACACGTGGAGGCCTTGCTCTATCTCTTTCTAGCCGGATGGGCGTGCGGTCCTGGGAACAGCACCCACCTTCAGCCTTGAAACAGCTGTCCTCTCGGTGCCCCGCAGGCGGGGCAGGCCGGGGGGTTCAGACCTGACTGAGGGACTGCGGGCCTGAGCAGCCCTCTCTCTTGTAAAGCACTCAGCCACTCTGTTCGGGTCACAGTTCCCAGACGTATGAAATGGAGATTATCCATTTGTCACATCCGGTGACACACTTTGGGGAAATACACAGTGGCGTCGTTTCCTTGCCCTGTTATGCATCCTACTCTTATCAAGGTAGCACCCAGCGCCGGAGTGCGGAGGGCTCCGAGGCCAGTCAGCAGGTCTCGGGTTGCCTCCCACTCCAGGAGCCTCAGGATGCCAGGGAGAGGGCGGCCCATGCCTCCCTGAGGTTTTGGGCCTGGCTCCAGAATCAGCCGGAGGCCTGCTGTGGAGGAATGAGCGATGGTTTGATTCTTCTCTCTCAGGAGTGGGGAATATGTAAATACTATTACTATTTAAATTACTTTGACAGCTGCTTGGTACCATAGTTAAATTGTCCACCTCCATAACTCTTTTATTATTATATATTTTTTAATTGATTTCAGAGAGGAAGGCAGAGGGAAAAACAGAAACATCAATGATGAAAGAGAATCACTGATTAGCTCCCTACTGCACACCCCCTACTAGGGATCAAGCCTGCAATGCTGGCATGTGCCCCGACCAGGAATCAAACCTTGACTTCCTAGTTCATAGGTTGATGCTCAACCACTGCACCATGCCGGACAGGCCAGGCTAGAGCTTCTCAATCCATTCTCAGGGTTGGAATCAGATCTACAGGAAAAATGGAAAGGAAAGCCCTATATAAAACAACAGGCAACCTGCAAATACAAATAGAGAAAGAGGCTCAGAAGATGAAATGGAGGGAAAAGTGGAAACAGGAAACAACTTTATTGGCTAAATATCCACGAAGGTCCTTAGACTAACCAAGATGAGCAACCCATAGGACTTGGGGAGCTTAGGGATGAGTCTGGGGATTATCTAAGCTCTAGGGTGTTTATACGACGGATTAAGTGCTGAGGATGAGTACCATATAATTCACTGGGGTCGGGGTTGGGAGGTAGTAGCAAAGTAGAAAACTTCACAGAAGAAATAACATTTAAACCAGCTCTTGTAGAATGTAGCGGAGAGAAAGGAGCCTCCTGGTCCATCCAGGTGTCTGACCACTGTGCGAGGTGAAGGACATCACCAACATGCATTTGGTCTGATATCAGGAACCAGGAACACACATACAGTCAAGCTTTGTGGAGGAGAGTGACTCAATGTCCTGCAGATCTAGAAACTTCCGAAGCTGGCAGGGATCAGCTCTTACTTAAACCTCATATTGAAATTTAATATCCTTCATAAAAGAAGTGGAATTTTTAATGAATTATAATGATTACCCTCACACCATTCTTTTCTCAGATATCATGCTTGTAATACCATTCACTGATCAAATGTAATTCTTTTTAATTTTTAATGTTGCCATGGATTTTTAATAACTAATCAGAATTCCCCCAATATAGTGGTTTTAATAAGGTGAGTTTTTTTTCATTTAAACAGTAAATGTTTGGGTCCAGAGTCCTGGTAAACTGATCATTATTTCTGGAAGACTCCTGTTGCCCATCTTGATTAAATGTGATACGTAAAGAAAGACAGAAATTTATTTATGCCAAATGAATTGACTTTTTAAAAATTGAAAAAATATATCTGATCTGGATTTCTTTTAATAACCTTGAAATCTTTACCCTGAGTACCCAAGCAGAAGAAAATAACAATAAAAGGAATCCAGGCTGTCAAATTATGACCCTCCTCACCCAGAAAAGAGTAATAATTTTAGTTGCTAACTAGAGACATCACGATGGAGCAAAAAGTATAGGTCAAGGGAGAGAAGAGCAAATTAAATAATAAGATGCATTTGTTTGTTGGAACTTTATCACCCTTTTTAAAAGCCTACTTATCCAGCAGAGGTGGGCTTTAGGGTTTTCGATTTATTTCCTAATTACTACAATAACAGATCCCCTAGCATCTTCCTGATCAGTTTTATAAATTGATTAATAAGGCAATCATGGTTTGGGAAAGCTTTTATACGCCACCTGATATTGATGTCATCTATAAAAAGACAACCAAGTGAGCACCTGATATACAGTAAAGGCGGGTTCAGAAATTGCAGCCTTAGAAAGATAATGGAATGAGCATGACCTTGAGTAGTTTGAGCCAAATAGCAACTGTCAACTCCTGATAGCAGTATTGACCTCAGAGGCAGCTGACAGAAACCAACCTGAAAGAGCCATTTTCTCAAATTCTGATAAAGATAATAAACCATGTGGGTACAGTCACCCACTTGAGTGAGGAAGCCTCTTGTAATCAATGACCCGGTGATTTGGGTAGAAAATACCAGGTGCTAAGGGATTCTGGGAGTTCACGGCTTTAGATTGAGTGCCCACTAGATTTTGGCAGTTTTTTGTTATGGTTGGAGGTGGTTGTTTTACTTTCTTTTGATTCATTTTTAGTTCTTCTCAAGGAAGATTTCAACATACATAAAAGTAGAGAGAACACTATAATATATCCCCATCTACCGTCACGGAGCTGCAATAGTTACCAACTCAGGCTACTCTTGTTTTATCTGTATGTGGACATCATATTATTTCATCCACAAATTTAAAAAAATACTTAAGTGCATATTTTAAAATGAACTTTAAAAAAAAACAAATCCAAAAACATCAGCACCACAAAAAAATTAACAATAATTTCTTAATTTCATCAAATGTACACTCAGTGTTACCCATTGTTTCCTAAATGCTTTTTAAAATATATTTTTATTGATTTTTAGAGAGAGAGAAACATCGATGTGAGAGTGAAACATTGATCGGCTGCCTCCTGCATGCCCCTCACCAGGGATGGAGCCCACAACCCAGCATATGTCCTGACCGGGATTCCAACTGGCCACCTTTCAGTTCACGGAATGAGGCCCAACCAATGCAGCCACACTGGCCAGGGCCTCAAGACTTTTTATAGTTTGTTCCAAAGTCCAATAAGGTCTATAGGACCCCTTCCCCACTCATTGAAGATATAGAGTCATTTGCCCTAGAGCTTCCCATATTCTGTGTTTTGCCCTCGGTGCCCTATTATTTCCCGAGAAGTGGTAGTTAAATAGAGGCCTGATTAGACTCCAGTTTGATTTTTTTGACAAGATCACTTTACTAAAGGTGTTATGTACTTCCATCAAATGCATCATGGGGTCTGGTTGTCTCTTTCTGTGATGTTAGTGGCCACTGATGATCAATGGATTCTGTTAATATAGGCTGTTTAGAGAAAAGCATGAACCAAAACGTTCAGAAGGTTTTGTTTTTTAAAAGAATGACTAAAAATAACTTCACTCTCTGCCAGGCACTGCTTTACAGCGCACAGTGCCTCGTGTAATCATTGTTAACACCCTTATGGAGTGGTGCTGCGGGAAGAGTTGAGCCCAACCAGCCTTCCTCCAGAGACCTTCTCTTAGCTACCACAAACACATCGCCTTGAGCGTCCCATGGCTACAAAAGGAGAACCCTTGCAACTTAGGTAGCATGAACAATTAAAAGAGGTGGAGGCGAAACAATAGCCAAAAAATGGTTGGCTATCGTTTAAATACACACACACACACACACACACACACCCCAAAAACAAGCAAACAAAACAAAACACTACAGTATACACTTATTCTTTTAAAGATAGATCAAAGCACCAAGTAACTACCAAACAAAATCACTGAAGGGGCCTATCATCTGATAATGGATGTGAGTCAACCCTCGTCACAGTGTCGTTTTGGTACAGACACGAAGAGGTGGAGGAGGTTCGGGACAGCCTGCATTGACTGGGGCTGCAAAGGCACCACGAATGTCACCAAAGTGAATGACTAGAAGCTATGATGACCTGTTTAAAGTCGGCTCCACCCTTTGCACAAATCAACATAGAGTGACGTTACTCGCTCTCAGTGTGCAAGAGTTGCCAAAAGTAGAGTCATTTCATTAATCTCCCATGCCAGGGAGAGGTGGCTATATATCACTCCAAGTGACACTGACAGCAAGACAATAACACTACATTTCCACAGTGCATCAAATAGCATTTCCCTCCATTCATTTGCTATCAGAGTCTTTATAAAAATGTCTTATAACTAAAATGTCTGTCTTTTAGACTTCAATGAGACTTGCTTCAAGATAAACATCTTATTTTTTAGCATAAAGGAAGAAAAGTATGGAAGCCTCACATCAAATAATATTTCTAAACAAATGTAAAAAATAATATATTTTATAACTGTTTGTCTCATTCACACCAGGGAATGGTGCCTTGTGATTAAGAGGAGAAAGTAGAGAAGAAAGGAAAAGACGAAGGAAGGGACGGAGGGAGGAAGAAAGGAAGAAGAAAGGGTAAGCTTAAACTTGCTATATTTCAGATGATAGCTTTCATTACAGTATTTAGAATATTTAAATGGGTCAAAATAATACTAGGTAACCAGATAGAAAATGACTCTTTATTATTTAAATGTATTTTTTAAAATAAAATGACCAAGCAAATTCAAAATTCCTCTTCTTCCTATATCTTCATCTCACAACTCACTTTACATTACTGTGCTTTTGTTTAGGATTTTAATTCCACTTTATAAGCTCTAATGGAGTAGCCCCAACATCCCCAACAGCATTTGCTACCAAGAAACTATGTCATGGCAGATTTCTGTAAAGTATCCTCAGAGATAGTATTCCGTCCTAATTACTTAAGTCAATCGTGTCTGATAGAAAAAAGAAGGACCATTTTTAATGGAGTAAAACATTATTAAAAATAGAAGCGAGATCTCAAAGAATGCACTGAAAATAAAATGTAAAAAAAGAGAAAGGAGCAGATGCAGGAGCAGAGTGGGGGGCTTGTTGCTACAGCCCAGAGTCTTTACATCGCCCAGATCCACGGATTGGGTTCTTTCATCTCACATAACTCTCCATGTTCCGGGTGTTTCTATAACAATTTCTTAAATGTTGCTCCTTGCAAACACGTCTGCTGCTCTGTTATCCAGATTTTTTTTTCTTAGTCCTATGAACCATTTCATGTCATAAACATCACAGCAAAGATCTCTTAACTGTGCTTTGAAGAAATCATTCAGGGAGTAAAGATCTCGAAACCAATACAACAGACAGGAAAACAAAGACAAGATGGTTCAGACCAGGCTTTGCAGACCACTCACTGCAGACAAAGGAGAACCCAGGCTCCCAAGCCCCCCACCTTCCACTCCCCGCTGCCCACCCAACCTCGCGCATGCGCAGTATTGGCAGGGCTCTGGCGGTGCAGGGTGAAAATGCTGCTCTGCTACTCACTAGCGGTGTGGTTTGGGGCAGGCGTCATCACCTCCCCTAGCCTCAGTTTCCCAGTCTGCAAAGTGAAGATAATACCCTTGTAGAGTTATTGCAAGGACCAAACAGATATCACTTTGGATAGCTTCTTATTGTATGGTAGAATCTCAAAAATGGTATTCGTTATCATATACCATCATAGCTCAGATCATAGTCCCAAACATGTAAGAGACATCACCATAGC
Source organism: Myotis lucifugus (assembly GCF_000147115.1). Lineage (NCBI taxonomy): Eukaryota > Metazoa > Chordata > Mammalia > Chiroptera > Vespertilionidae > Myotis > Myotis lucifugus. Next base: position 4,493,422 of record NW_005871100.1, on the reverse strand, counting down.
AACAGCACTGTCCCCAGACTGATTACATAGAAAACTAAATTGAAATACAACTTTAGATACTACCCTTCTGTCTTCTAGATTTTAGAATTAAGGCTGTCTTAAAGTGCAACGGTGCGCTTTATCGTGCCTGTGTGCTCACCACTCCCTTCCTCTGTTCAGGCGAGAACAGAACTTGTAATCTGTAGAGGAGCACAAGTCCTTAAAAACCAACGTGGAGTGAACGGAGCCACCAAACGGTTCAGCAGCAAAGGTCTGCACAGATTTCTGAACTCGGGACCCCTCCAAACTTTCATTACCAGCCTTCACATTCTGAATTAATCCATCCATCCACCCTAAAGCCACACCTCTGAGGCAGACAAAGAAGCCAAATATAATACTTCCCACACACGATGCAGTCTGGAATGTTGTTCAAATATTGATGAGTTTCAAGAGCAGTGTGTCAATAGAAAGATATGGCAGGCCACCTCTGAGAGCCAATCTTGACAGATGTTTCCCTGGTGGTGGGGGGAGGGGAGGATCAAAGACAGATGCTCATTGTTCACATTTCCTTTCTGAAGCTATGTGGGAATATCAAATAATTTCCCAGGGTAACGATTCATTTTACTTTTTTCCCTCCCCATGAAAGGGAATTCCTGGGATTATAAAAGTCTATCTATAAACTGACCTAATCTGAGGACAGCAAAAATAAAAAACATAAGGATCCAGCAGTGCATCCCATCATTTTTTCCAGATGCAAAAAAAATAACATACATCCCACACATACACACTTAGCTGGCAAAAAAAAATAAAAATAGCCTACTGACAAAAAAAGGGGGGAGGGGGAAATTTCCCTAGGAAAATTCTACCTCTGTAAAGATAATGGCCAGGCATTCTACCTATCTTGCTATTCCTTAAACACCTGCCAAATATTTTCCTTCTCCACGTGGTTACCATGGGAATAGCACAGAAAGGCTCTGGAGAGCCATGGGATCCTCGCTGGATCCACAATAAAAGGTATCCTCCCACCTTCCCAGGAAGGCTTATGACAAGGCCCTTTATGTGTTCTTGTGAGGTGGACATGGTAAAAAGAGAAAACATCTACAAGCAGATGAATCTGCTAGGCTCAGAAACATATTTGTAATGAACACAAAATTGTCAGCCTGGCCGGTTTGCTCAGTGGTTGAGCATCGGCCCATCAACCAGGAGGTCACTGTTTGATTCCTGATCAGGGCATATGCCTGGGTCGCGGGCTCCATCCCCAGTGGGGGGCGTGCAGGAGGCAGCCAATAATGATTCTCTCATCATTGATGTTTCTATCCCTCTCTCCCTCTCCCTTCCTCTCTCTGAAATCAATAAATACATTTTTTTAAAGGAATCTGGACCAGGAGCCCTTTAGAGCTGCCCTAATACACTTAAAAAAAAAAAAGATTGTCAGTCATTCAGATTTGGAGGGGACTGAGGGGAGAGAACAATCACAAGACAGAAAACACAAAACAGACCGAGAACATGCTCCCCTTTAAGAAGACTGCATTCTGCTCCTCTGCTGTGTCCAGGGGTTCAGACAGCCTCCACCCCTGGGTGCAAACTGAAGGGCCATTTGAAAAGCTTTCAGCTCTCCCCAAGGCTGAGAACCCCCACCTTGCCCCAAATCTTCTGAAGGTGCTTGGGGGGGAAGAGGGCATACTTTAAAAATAATTTCACATCTTACTCCAAGAAGCCCAGCCTCATGTCAACCTGATTCACTAGTGGCATGGGGTGCTTCCTTGAGTGCACATAAAAAACCCCATCACCTCGGCTCCGTGGATGGTTTAGGGAGATTTTGGTCTCCGAAATCATTTGAAAATGATGAAGGGTAGAAGGGCAGCTTCCATCAGATTCTTGGCAGGGACTCTAGACCTGGATTTCGTACCTAAAAACTATCTTTTTTAATGAAATGGAATAGAAAATATCAACAGCAAAGATATAGATATGTTTGTTTGTTCACTGGGCAAATTTATACATGTGTGTATGAACCCCGAGTCTCAGCATAAAATGGATTCCTCACACTGAGTCATGACCAAAAAGTTTGCAATCTAGCCCAGCTGATGTGGCTCAGGGGTTGAGCATCAACCCAGGAACCAGGAGGTCGCCAGTTGGATTCCCGGTCAGAGCACAGCCCAGGTTGCAGGCTCAATCCCTAGTAGGGAGTATGCAGGAGGCAGCCATCCACTGATGTTCCTCTCTCTCTCACTGGTGTTTCTATCTCTCTATCCCTCTCCCTTCCTCTCTCTAAAAATAAAATAAAAATACGTATCTAGAATCTGCTCTAGAATATGCTGCTTCCCAGAATACAGCCACCTTTTCCTATAAAACCCAAGCAACTGGACCAACCCAGGTGTGCAGGTCTCATCTGCAAAGGAAAGCCAACCTCATAGGGAAGCCACACACTATGAAGGCCAAGACCAGAAGGGAAAGACACCGCTGGTGACTGAGCCCGTCGAGCGTGTGTGTGCGTGGAACACCATGCTTCAGGACTGAGTGACGGGGAGCTGGCACCTGGCACGTCTGCATTGTAAGTCAGGCCACCCAACAAGCAGCTCTGAATGGCATCTGTTGCCCTTTCAGTGAAGCTGTGGTTCTGAAGCAACCGTGAACGGGGCCTCGTCTAGCCAGGTGCAGTTGTAGTTTTGAGCTTGACACAGGTGGGTCGGCCTTTGTGAGCCTCCCGCTTCAGTGTGCAGAAGGGTCACCGGAAATTCTGACTCAGGTGGGGAAGAGCAAGAGGGAGATGGTGGAGCTCACCCCCACCCACACCTGGATACCACTAGCAAAGCATTCCATCCCCATGATGGCAGGCGGGGCAGTTCCCAGCAGGCGGCAAGCAGGTACGAAGCAAGTGCACAGGACTAGGAGGGTGTTAGGCACTGACAGTTTTTTTAAAATATATTTTAGGGTCTTGTGTAAGGAGCACATACATGAGTTGTGTGTACATGTATGTGTGTGCATGTGTGTGATTAGATTAAGGACTGGCAGAAAACAGGGGAATAGGAAGAGGGAGGTGACAGATGAATAAAAGTATACATGTCCCTTCCTGGCCTATACCATTTGGGAACAAGGGCAAATTTCCTCTATTCACCTTAAGTTTTAAAATATTAATGTGGTCAGGGAGTTTCTCAGAGGCCCTTTCTTAAATAGTAGCAGGTAAAGTGACTGACAGAGGACACACTAGCGGAGTGTCAGGGCAGGACAGGAGATCACAGTGGAGGAACTAAAGGCCACATATGGTGAATTATTTGCTCAAGGTCACATGAATGGAGCCAAGACTTGAATTCAAAGCCTCTTTGATGAAGATATTTGACCTATCCTGTGTATTCCGGATGTGAATGTATGATTTTCCACATAGCAAAAAATAAACAAAGCTAAGACCAGCATCTACAGTACAGTTTGTACCTGGAACGTGGTAGGCACTCAATAAATATTTGTCAAATGAATTACTGTCCTGTTTAAAAGATACACGATGTTGGGTCAGATGGCTCTGAAGGGCCCAAGTCTCATGCTTGACGGCTTCTCTATGAAACATTGCTGACAAACAATCTGTATTGGCCCCTCATAATAATAGCTAACACTTATGGAACACTTTCTAGGTGCTAGGCACTTGCTTTATATACATTAACTAAATCTTTATAACAATCCAATGAAGCAGGAACTATTCATTATCACCATTTTACAAAGGAAGAAACTGAGGCACAAAGAGATGAATTAACACCGGCCCTGATTTCACAGAACTTATTAGAAAAACTCAAGAAAAAGTAAATTCTAACTAATGGCTGTTGGATGGGGGTTTTTTTTCAATAAGAATTTAGGTCTGTTAGGGCAATATGCATTAGCCCCACAGGAAAAGTCATTCTAGGCTGTAGAATGGGAGGTGGGCTAGACCCCAGCCAAACACATCCTATTCAGAGAATACATAATGTATTCACAGAATACATTTCCCCTGATGCCACAGGGGTTGGGACTGATACACAATCTTCAGGTGAGCCAGGTGGTAGAGGTGAAATCTCTTCAGCCACAGATCAATCAGGTATTAGTTCTGGGCATCTTACCAAGTGCAATGCACCTCCTTCATGCCTCACTTGTACCAGAAAGTTAGGAGGAATCTAGCAGAGTGTATGTTCCATTAAAAAGGGGATATTGAGCTACATCGTACAATATAGGCAAGAATGAGAGGTGGGGGCATGGGGGCTGAATGAAGAGGATGTGCCCAGGCCTTCCTGCCTGGAATGGAGACTGTGCGTCCAGGATTCGTGAGAAGTACGTTTGGATAATATGAAGCACAGTCAGGTCATTCAGGACTGAGGCCCAGGTGAGGGAGTTTGGCTGATTATTTAAGAAGCCTGTCTAGTTTCTTGACTAGGAAATAGCCCAATAAGAACTAAGCATGAAGGACATTCAGTTAGCAACAACCTATGAGAAAAAAGGGAGAGAGCAGCAGCGTGAAGGCCCAGGGACCTGCATTAATCCAGGCCTGGAGGCAGTCGAAAGGGAGAAAAGAAGAGACGTCTGTGAGACAGTCTATTAAAGAATAAGCAACCCTGCTGGGTCCTCCTGCAGGCCGGGCCCTGTGCTGAGAGCCTGAGAGCTCATCTTGTTGATCTTGTTGCGTCGTCACAGCAGCTCTGGGAGGGAGTGTAACTGTCCCCATTCTAAAGAAGAGAAAACAGCTCTGGCTGGTTTGGCTCAATGGATAGAGCATCGGCCCTCAGACTGAAGGGTCCCAGATTTGATTCCGTTCCTCGGTTGCAGGCTCGATCCCCAGCACTGGTCAGGGCATGTGCGGAGGCAACCAATCAATGTGTCTCTCTCACATTGCTGTCTCTCTCTCTGTCTCTTCCCCTCCCTTCCACTCTATCTAAAAATCAATGGAAATATCCTTGGATGTGGATTAACATCAACAACCAAAAAGATGGAAACTGTGGCTAGGAGGGTCCTGGGAGCCTTTCTCGCCCATGGTTGACCTTTGCATCAAAAAATCTCATTTAGTCCCCATAACAGTCCTAGAAGTAGACACTGCTTCGTCCCTTTGCGAGGTAATACACTGAGAGTTAAAAAGCAGGTGGGTAGAGAAGCTGGGCTAGACCCCAGCCAAACACATCCTATTCACAACTGACGAGGCTAGGAATTGGCCCCTCCTCACAGCACTGCTCTCTACGGGGCCATTCACTGCAGGCTGCGGATTCTAAGGAGTCTGAACACAGAGGACAAAGTCGTGCCTTTTGGGAAAGACTCCTGGCTTTCTGATCCAGGTGCAGTCAAGAGAAAGTCTTTCCAAGCATCATAGCTCAGTAAACTCAATGTGTAGATTTTCTTCCCTTTTAGTGAACGTTTTTATTCCATGATTACACAACTGCTCTTTTTAAAAGGAGACATCATAAACTGTGACAGTGTTGTCCCCGTCTTGTAAATATTCCCCCTTCAGGGTCCTGAGGCGTCTGGAAAAGTAAATCCTCCAGCCGACCAGCAGATGTCTCTGTTTTCCCTAAATGAACTGCTCTCCCTCTGTTCTCATCCAAAATGTTTCAGATCCAATGAAAGAAAACCTTTCTCAGCTGGTCCCCAGAGATCCCAAAACGCTTGTGTCCAAAAGCAAAGAACTTCCTTCCTCCTTAATTTGTAAGTGGAAAAATATAATGAGATGTTTCTATATCTACTGAAAAAATCAGCGTTCAAGTCTAATATACCTATTTCTAGAAAATCTTATAAAACCAAGACTCTACTAAAGAAGATACTACCTCAACCTTAGTCCTCACTGGAAACCCTGCTCATCGGCAGATTTTGCTACAATTGGCAGAAGTAGCCAAAGATAAAGTTCCAATTCTGGGCACTTGAAGTTAAAGCCGAATGGACCACCTCTTGTTAATAATGAAACAAGCCCCTCGTGAGAAGAGACAGACACCCTCTTTTTGCAGCCCCTGTGATAGAAGAGATGCTGAAAAGCATTTAACCAAACACACAGACAACAGAAGGGTGGTTTCCAGAGGGGAAGGGGTAGGGGAGGATGAAGAGGGTAAAGGGGTTCAAATTTATGGTGACAGAGCGAGACTGGACTTTGGGTGGTGAGCACACAATGCAATATACAGGTGATAGATTGTAGAAACTTACATAATGTTATTAGCTAATGTCATCCCAATAAACTTAATTTTAAAATTTAAAAGCAAACAACATTTTTTAAAGAGTTTAATTTTATGATGGAAGTAATTTTTCATTTAAAATAAGCCCAAGGCACAACCCAGAGGTTCTATTATTTTCTTCCTGCTGTGACTTTTCCCCTCAAGAAATCAGGATTTTAAAATAAAATAGTAATACTTAATATTTGCTGATTTTTGGTCCCTAAATAAATTGGGGTCCCACCTTCAATAAATCCCCATGGGCCTTGAGAAATGGCTTCCCTGGGATCAGCAAGCCAGTCCTGCTGCAGTCCTTTCCACTAGCATGGCCCTCACGAGACAGAGAAACCCGCTCGTCCAGGACCTCTGAAGGTCAAGGATCAACCAAAACTAAGTGTGCACATGCCCCAGGCAAACTGTTTACATCAAGATTCAGGTTTCTATGGTGACACCGTTTTACATCCTGACCACTAAGCCAAACTCTCCGATTCCTCTTCCATCACTGAAAACCCACATACACATCAAAGGAGCACGTTGGGAATAGATGGACCCCGATGGAAAACCCTCAAGAACTTCCAGACCTAACTGGTTTGGCTCAGTGGATAGAGAGTCGGCCTTCGGACTGAAGGGTCCCAGGTTCGACTCCGGTCAAGGGCATGTACCTTGGTTGTGAGCACATCCCCAGTGGGACGTGTGCAGGAGGCAGTTGATTGATGTTTCTCTCTCATCGATGTTTCTAACTCTCTATCCCTCTCCCTTCATCTCTGTGAAAAATCAATAAAATATATTTTAAAAAAAAAGAACTTCCAATAATTATTCAGAGGATCTCAAAATTCCACTTAAAATTCTGATACAGTTCAACGGGTCAACTTAAATTGAAAACCATTTTAAAATGAAAGGCACGTCAGGAGGCTCCACCCAAACATAGCTCTGGTCTTTTTCCAGCAGAATCTTGGCCTGAACCTCCCTTACTTACCTCTCCTGTGTGGACGAGGGGGTCACCCTCACATGTGGCACTGATCCAATTATCCTACGCTAAGCATGTCTAGCTTTCCCTTTTGCACTGTGTATCCTTTTCCGCTGTATTCAAGGTTGCCGCCACACACTCCTGTTCTAGCTCCAACTGTGCTAATGAACAGCCAGAACTCCCTGCCACACTGGATGCAGGGCCAGCTGTGCTCTACATACTCCCTTTCACTGGAATCACAATGGGAATGTGTCAATCCGCTGGTATTATCCCAACAATGGCATCTTACTATCACCTCCCCTTTTTTACTTTTAGCTGCGATATGACAGGTGAATGCCATCCATCTATTTTGAATGCTGTTCCCCTTATTGGAGCTTGTAGGAGAATCTAGATAGAGTTAGTAAAAAAAAAAAATTCTCAGCAATTGAGAGAGCCACAGCTCGCATGGCAGAGCTGAGCACAATGTTAGGACAGGCCTAAAAAGACTTGGTGTTCCAGGCCCCTCTCGTCTACACTCTGAGAGAGGGGGGAGGACCATGGGGTGGAGGGAAGACCTCCTAGCTTAGACAGTACCCAGAAGTTCTCAGATGCCCCACAGTGGGGTGAGGAGGCTCTGTAGCTGTGGGAGAGGGGGCAGAGCTGTCCCAAATGGGAGTCACGGCCAAAATTTCAGGACGATCCATCATACTCCCCAAACGAGGCAAGGTTTGTTTGGCAGAGAGAGCCACCACGCCCTGAATGAGGTGACATTTAAGCACAGGAACTAGCATAATGGGGAATGGAGCTGGGCCAACCACCGCTCACTGGACATCAACAAGCACACGTCTAAGGCACAATACCAGGCCAGGGCCATGAGGTTTCGCAGGCCATGTAGCCCCACAGAGATGGCATTTGGGAGATTTCTTGGGGTAAAGTGGAACTCAGACAGTTAGACCATTTTACCCAACAGATAGGAGATTTATCCCCAAAAGGTGGTTTTGTTTATTGAACTGGATTAAGTTTAGACTTAAATATGGAAGTGTTTGCATACTCGGTGGAATGGGGATAAAGATCAGGTCAGTTATAAAGAAATAAAGATACCACATTTCCTTGCAAATATGAGTGTGTTGGTGTGAGTGGATTTGCAACGCTGATATAAAAGATGTTTAGGAATTAAAGTGTTGAAAATGCCTGACATGTAGGTACTCAGGAAAAAGTAGATATTACTCTCAGTATAATTATTTCACCAGCCTCATCATTGTTACCACCGTAATAGTTCACATAGTCCAAAGCAATTCTGTTCTCTCGGGCAAATTAGAAAAGTACCTCCCAACGTATTTTTTGAGAGTCTGTGCGTGTTCCCCTTCAAGGAACACCTAGTGACAACTGTGCTGATCCTATGATCTCCCCTAGGCCCACCTTCACCCATGACCCCTTCTTCCTCTGCAGAACTTCTCCCACCCCCTCGTCTCACTCCTCAGCCCAAAGCACTCGGGCTACTTTCTTCTGGGGAACGTGGTAGTCATTCAGCTAAAGAAAGAACCCAGCGGGCCTCCAAGGAAGAGGAGCTAGAGGTGTGTGTGTGTGTGTGCGTGTGTGTGTGTGTGTGTGTGTGTGTGTGTGTGTGATTATCAAGGCTTCCCAAACATCAGCAGGTAAAGGCAAAATGATGATTACTTATGAGCATGGATTTCTGGGTTACTTTTAGCAGAAACCCAGAAAATCTTTAATCATCGGCAGTTAAATTGAGCTTAATACACATATTTGCGTAAATAAATCTGATGATCAGAACCTCTTCCCACTTCTGTCAATGAGCATCATGAATTTGTCATCAAACTCCTCTTTTGCCTGAACTTTGAAGGTCACGCAAGTTTTGTTCCCCACCCCAGCTCACACCCAACTTTTGCTGATGCCATATTGTTCACCGTGGCAGCTCCAAAATCTTGTCTATTGCTTATAATGCTCCTAAAGACACTTACACTTCCTGGGCCCAGGATGGCCACACACTCAGGATTTTCCACTACAACCCTAACGTTGAATCTCTCCTCCATCAGTTCTATAAATTCACTCATATTTTTTCACACAATTGTACCCCAATGTTTGGTTCTGCAGATATGGTCCGTATTCCTTTCTATTCCCATTCCCAGAGAGGCCAGAGCAGTTTTTCCATAGCTTGCCTACAAAGAGAAGGGGAGTGTTTGGGGAAAGATTTCCAGAACCTCATCCCAGTCCCCTCCTATTCCCTAGGGTGGATGTTTAAAAGCCCACTTTGTGCACGCAGCTGGTCAGAAAACCAATCCAAGAAGCCAGAGTATTTAATTAATCTACTGAGCTGTGACCCTGGAGTGGAATGAGTTCCTTGTTGCTTTTCAGTTACAGACAGACAGAGCCAGACTCAGCAGGCGGGCACCTTCCCTCCCTGCTGGCTCCTCTGTAAGCAATGAAATCCTGCTCTGCCTCGCTCTTCTTCTCCATCAAATGGGCTAACAAGGGTGTGATGAGACATAATTGCTGTTTATGGAGCGCCTCGGCAGCTGAGATGAAAGGTGCCACGGCTGGGTAAAGCTTGTCTAAGACGAACTAACGCTTTGATGAGTGGAGCCCAAGGAAGAAAAACATAACCCGTGTCATCTGAGAATTCTCCTGCTTGCGGGAGAAGCCAGGTTTCACTTCACAGAGGACTTGTGGGATTTTTTTGTTCTCACAGTCCTTGAATTTCACTTCAGGTCTGAGGTTAGAGGAAGTTCTCAAACACAGGGAAATCCAGCTCATTACAACCACTGGGCATTCGAGTCATGCCTTTCCCATAGCCACGCACAGACTACCTGCTCAGTGAGTGTTTACTATGTGGCTCAAGGCATTACTTTATGTGCTCAAATCTGTCCTAATGTCCACGAAATGGGTCCCAAGAACTAGGCTGGCATAACAATTTCAAATCACAAAAAGATGAAGAATCCCATGAATTCACATGGCATTTTCTGAGCTACAGAAAATGTTCATGCTCCATGAAGAATCATTTAGAGAGCCACATGTGTATCCCCTCAGACTGAGGGCTGAGCTTGCAAACAACGGCAAAGTGATACATGGTCCCAGTCATTTGCATTGTTTGAGTCCAGAGAGAGAGAGAGTCTAAAGTAATCTGACAGACTTTTCAACAGTCGCATCAACACTTACACATGCTCATGAGTGCACACCTGAGGAGGCTGCGAATTCCAACAACGATAACCACTGCTCAAAGCATTTGGAAATTCCTCCCTAGAAACTTTAGACAGAGCCTGAGGCCTGTTATTTTAATATCTGTTACAGTGGCAAATTTTCATATGTGGAGGGTAAATTTGATTCATTTTGACAGCTGAAAAGGCATCAGAACAGATGGGTAATGAGTATTCTAAGTTATAAACCAAAAAGGAGACTGTGATGATGGTGTAATGAGAATTAATTTTCTTACATGGCTGATAAGCTGGCTCTAAAAGCAAACCCAAAGAAGCAGTTCCAGAACTGGTTTTTGAGGGTGGATTTGGTAACTCTTCCTGCTCCCAGAGAGGGAACAAACCAGCACGAAGATCACACCGCAAGCGTCACTATACTCCACACCGGTGTTAGGACTTATCCGTGCCACCTGCCTCCGCATCACAGACCCGCCTTTGCCCTTCACAACTGCCTGTCCCGGGTCTGAGTACAGACCGTGATGTGTTCACCCTCGAAAAGCATCCACAAAATACAACATTGAGACCATGGATTGAAGAGTCACGGGTTCGATTCTGGTCAAGGCCACGCACCTCAGTGGCAGGCTCGATCCCCAGTCCTAGTCAGGGCGTGCGTGGGAGGCAACCAATCCATGTGTCTCTCTCAGATCTCACATGTTTCTCTCTCTCTGCCTCTCCCCCTCCCTTCCACTGTCTCTGAAAATCAATCCCTAGCAGTTAGGAAGTCTCCCCAAACCCACAAGGGCCTCAAGATAAAGGATGTGATTTAGAGGTAAAGGTGCCAGCTCAGTATGGGGAACAGGGAAGTGATCTTTCAACCAGGTGACTCTGGGCTGAGTGAAACCTCCTCATCCTCCTCACAGGCTAACCCAACAGAACAAAAGGGGGAGGAGGAAACGCAAAGGCCACAAGAAATAGACATTCCTGATTCCAAATTAAGTATCTTTGTTATTGCCCTTAGAGCAGTGATGGCGAACCTATGACACGCGTGTCAGAGGTGACACGCGAACTCATTTTTTTGGTTGATTTTTCTTTGTTAAATGGCATTTAAATATATAAAATAAATATCAAAATATATAAGTCTTTGTTTTACTATGGTTTCAAATATCAAAAAATTTCTATATGTGACACGGCACCGGAGTTAAGTTAGGGTTTTTCAAAATGCTGACACGCCAAGCTCAAAAGGTTCGCCATCACTGCCTTAGACTCATCATTTCTTAGCATTGCTCACCTCCAATCCTTTCCAGAAATAATCATTGCATCAGAATACAGCTGTCCCTGCATATCCACAGTTTCCCTTTCTGTGGTCAACAGCGGTCTGAAAATATTAAATGGAAAAATTCCAGAAATAAACAATTCTTACGTTTTAAATGTCTTGCTCTTCTGAGTCATGTGATGAAATCTCTCGATATCCTACTCCTTCCGACCGGGATGTGCGTGAACTATCCCTTGTGCAGCGTGTCCATGCTGCAGACGTTCTTCGTCCCTTAGCAGCCCTCAGTCGTCAGACGGACTGCGGCGGTGTCACCGAGCTTGTGTTCAAGTAACCCTTATTTACTTAGCAATGACCCACAGTGCAGGAGGGGGGGTGCTAGCAATCCGGACATGCCAAGAGAAGCGGGAAGGTGCTTCCTTTAAGTGAAAGGTCATGTATGTATTGGAAGACACATAGTACAGTCATGCACCCTAAATGATGACATTTCAGTCAACGGTGCACCACATATACAAAGGCGGTCCCATTATAATGCAGCTGAAAATTCCCTATCACCTAGTGATGTCATGGCCGCCTTAAGTCATGGTGCAAGGCATTACTCACATGTTGGTGGCGATGCTGGTGTAAACACACCTACTGGGCTGCCAGTCATATGAAAGCACAGCACATACCATTGTGAACAATACAGAATAGTTGACAATGACAATGCACAGCTATGGCACTGGTTGATGCATTACTAGACTATACTTTGCACCATTATTTTAGAGTGCACTCTTTCTACTTATTAAAAGTTTGCTGGGAATGGCTGGGGAGGGGGGCACGGTCAATCAGGGAAAAAGAAGACATATGTAAAACTTTAGACAATAACAAAATAAAAATAAATAAAAGTTTGCTGTGAAACCGTAGCCATGTTACTCTAGCAGCAGCCTCACACGCCGTGTTTACCGCGACTCTTAATTGCATCATTTTTTCTTGTGCTTGGCGGAACCTCACATTGTTTTGTAGCTTTAGTGCAGCCTTAGTGCTCAGTGTGTACAAAGTCTTCAGCAGCAGACAGTGATGTCCGGGGCCTTCACAGTCACTCCCCCGTCACTCACTGGCTCACCCCGAGCAACGTCCAGGCTGGTGGGGAGGGACACAGACTGCAGAGCAAGTGGAGACCCACAGCTTCAGTGAGGCCGGCAGATGGGCCTCACTGCCCAGGCACAGCAAGGCTTAGGGAAGGACACACCTGCGCGGAACCCCAGGATGAGCTGGGCAGCCAGATCTCGGGAAGGACAGACCAGCGGGAGCTGAGAACTGGCCACACTCTTTTATGTTGTTGTTAATCCTCACCTGAGGGTATTTTTTGCATTGATTTTTAGCGAGAGTGGAGGGGAGGTAGGGAAGGGGGAAAGAGAGAGAAACATTGATGTGAGAGAGATACATCACCCACACGCACCCCCAAAGGGGTGGGGATCAAGCCTGCAACCCAGGTACGTGCCCTTGATTAGGAATCAAACACAAGATCCCTTTGTCTGAGGGCTGATGGTCTAACCACTGAGCCCCAGCCAGAGGCTAGACACTCTCTTTTCTGCAGACTGTACTTTTTATTGTCCTTAAAACTAGGTATAGCCCAGCCGGTGTGGCTCCATGGTTGAGCATCGACCTATGAACAAGGAGGTCATGGTTCGATTCCCGGTCAGGGCACGTGCCCAGGATTCGGGCTGCATCCCCAGTGTATGTGTGCAGGAGGCAGCGGTCAATGATTTTCTCTCATCACTGATGTTTCTATCTCTCCTTCCCTCTCTCTTCCTCTCTGAAATCAATAAAAATACTTTTTAAAACAACCAGGTATAAATTAAGCAACTTCAAAGTTAAACCGAATCTGCAACACTAGCACCCAAGTTCCTAGTGCAGTGGTTCTCAACCTTCCTCATGCCACGACCCTTTAATACAGTTCCTCACGTTGTGGTGACCCCCAACCATAAAATTATTTTCTTTGCTACTTCATAACTGTAATTTTGCTACTGTTATGAATAGTAATGTAAATATCTGATATGCAGGATGTATTTTCATTGTTAAGTAAAATACATAATTAAATCATAGTGATTAATCACAAAAACAATATGTAATTATATATGTGTTTTCTGATGGTCTTAGGCGACCCCTGTGAAAGGGTCGTTCGACCCCCAAAGGGGTCGCGACCCACAGGTTGAGAACCGCTGTCCTAGTGGCATTTCAGCACTCATCACTAGACTCCAAATTCCCAAGAAAGGAACCAGTTCCTTTCTCCCAACGGCCGCCTCCAGCCCCCCCGGGATGGTGCGTCTTTGGGTCATGGTTCCAGTTGGCGGAGGGCTGGGAAGGGGAACAGAGCGCCCCCCCCCCCCAGGACCAGCATGGCTTCTTAGTCATCAGGACTCAGAGCAGACAAGTTCCCCAGACTCAAGTGACCCCTGCAGCCTCAGGAAGTCCCGGAGGAACAAAGAGCCGAATCCCAGCACAGGGGAACAATTCAGGTACCCAGGGAGTAAAACTGGGGCACAAGAGGGAGGCTTCATTACAGGAAAAAGATAGCAGTCAGCGAATGTGGGGCGCACAGCGAGGGGAGGGCTGGCGACACGCTTGAACAATTGCCTCTCTTGCAGAGACCCAGCCACTGAGCCCTGCACGGGGCAGGAAATCAATGAAGATCGTCTGGCTGTTTCATTAATTAACTCAGCTCATTTAGCCAAACCAGGCCTGCTGCCCCTCCGAGGAAAACGTGGATCAGTGTGTCAGTGAGGGCCACAGCCCCCCAGCTCAGAAGGGAGCTCGCTTAAGATGGACACCATTGAAAATACAGAATCCTGAGCTCCGGGAGTTGTTCAAAATACAGCTGTACCACACTGTGGGCTGCGCGCTGTGGATGGGGACCATCCTGATCGAATGGGAAACTGTTGCATATTGGATTCTATTTGCCTTGAACTTCAGGTGAAAGTGATTTTTTTTTTCTCCAGTTGAACAAACTGGGGGCATTGACAGCATTCATATAAGCACATCTGGGTGTGAAAAGGAAGGAAATCGCACTTCTAATGGAGTCGGAAGCCCTGAAGGGGGAGCTCTCGAGCACTTACCATTCCTCGCAATCTGCATAACCAACAGGAAGAAGCAAGATAAGATTTCTTTTGAAGAGGGAGGGCATTTTTTCCATGGGAATTTCATCTCCTGCTTTGAAGAAAAGGAAGTTCCCTCCCTGCCGGGCACCAATGCACTAACCACAGCTTGTAGCCAACGAGAAACGACCACAACCTCAAACTCTTGCTCTCCTCCCATTAACTTTTGTTCAAAACACCCCTCCCTGATTTCCTCCTAAAACCGAATGAAAGCTAACCTTCCCTTTTTCTCTTCAGACTTGCTTATGGTTTGCCATAGCTTGCTTGTCCCAAATTGCAATTCTCTGCTATTCCCGAATAAACTCATTTTGCTGGGACCTGGGTTTATCTGGCTGGCTATTTTATGTTGGAAGTTGACAGGGTTCAGTGAGATGTGGTCCATGGGTGGAGGTTACCTCGCTCCTGCCTGCACACTGGACAGGTTTTCCCAGACTGTTTTACTCACAGGCCCCAGCTGCAGGGCCGGGCAGCCCCAGTTTCTGCTGCAATCCCAAAGGCAGGATCCCAGCCCCACCCTGTACAGACCGGGCTGACAATTGGGTCATTCTCTCCAGACCTCAACCCTGCTCCTAATTTGTTCCCTGTGAGCCCAGTGGCCCACAAATCTCTAAGTCCCAGCATCTTACCTGCCCTTGCCATATCGACCCAGACCACAGGAAGGGCTGTTGCCTTCATATCCCTTCCTAGTTTCTTTTCTTCATTCAGACACATTTATTGAGCACCCATTGTATACCAAGCACCGAATAAGCAAAGTGAGAGGGGTTTTCAAGTCTCCACAAGAGTGCCGGTTGTTGTTAATTGTTTTAATTTTCTGTTTTCATTTTGGTGATAATTTAAAAAAAAAAAAAACACCTGATATTCTGCCATATAATTCAGAGTTTATATTTGTAAATAAATTCTTATGAAGTAAAGGCCTAATGATATCGCGTTGTGATAAACAATGAAGAGTCCAAAATAAGTGGAATAATCTAAGTAGTTAGGATGCCAAGTGTTTTGGATGCCAAGCTCAAAGGAACCTTGTAGTAATCAGAACCACATTCTCATTCTGTCCATCAACCCTATCTTGTACCTACCAGCTTGTAAAAGTCCATTTATTGTGAATGGAGCAGTAAATGAACAAGAAAGAACCTTTTTGTTTCTCGTTCTAGCGATAATGCAATTAGATACTCACTTAATGCAGATTTCCAGATGTGGCAACGCTAACTTTACTTTTGAATGAGCAAGACAGTTCCACCGAGTCATCAAGTGGCGTGTCATTGAAATCGGCATCTCAGGAATGCTCAAGGGCAGAGTTGTAATCAACTGTGATGATTTTGAACTAGCACACAAGGCCAGGCTAGCAGGCCTTCTCTGCATTAGCATTGAACCCGAAAGCCAAAGCAAATCAGAACTGGCCTCGAGACAACATGACCAATTAGTTTCAGAACAACAGCATCATCTGCCATCTTACATTAATGGCGGCTTACCTGGACGATACTGCTCTGCGGACGTTTGTGCTTCCTTCATACATTGGCTTTGTTTTTATGATCATGTAATAGCTCGTGCGGACTGAGAGCTTATGATATGCCAGGCACTGTGCTAAGCACTTTACATGGATTAACTCACTTAATCTTCACAACAACTCTGTGAGATCAGTACTGTTATCTGCATTTTACCAGTAAGTAAACCGAGGCACAGAGAGATGAACTGACCGAAGGATACATATAAGTAGGTGGTAGCTCTAGGATTTGAAACCAAACAGGTCCAGGACCAGAACCTGTGTTCTTAACCATAACACTGTACTGTTTTATAATTATATCTTTTTATATATACAGAAGATACCTATAATAATAAAAGCTTAATATGCTAATTAGACCGGACAGCCGAACGACCTTCCGGACATCCTTCTGGATGAAGCCTCAGCGTTGGATACAGGAGGCAGAGTGGTTAGGGGCAATCAGGTAGGCAGGCAAGTGGTTAGAAGCCAACAGTCCCAGATTGCGAGAGGGATGTAGGGGCGATCAGGCAGGCAGGCAGAGAGGTTCGGGGCGATGATACAGGAGGCAGAGTGGTTAGGGATGATGAGGCACGAATTTCGTGCATTGGGCCTCTAGTCTATAATAAAAACATAATATGCTAATTAGACCGAACAGCCAAACGACCTTCTGGATGACCTTCCAGACGAAGCCAGGCCTGCGAGGGCTGAGCTCCTTGCACGAATTTCGTGCATCGGGCCTCTAGTCTATATATATAAAAGCCCAGCAACTGTTATGGCACAACGACCGGAATGACCAGAACAACCAGTCACTATGATGCACACTGACCACCAGGGGGCAGAAACTCAATGCAGGAGCTGCCCCCTGATGGTCAGTGTGCTCCCACAGTGGACTCAAGGCTGGCGAGAGCAACAGTAATGGCTGGAGCCTCTCCCACCTCCACGGCAGCACTAAAGAGCGGCGAGCCAAGCAGTAAGGAGCAAGCAGGCGGGTGGTAAGGAGCGAGGGTCCCAGATTGCGAGAGGGCACAGGCTGGGCTGAGGGACCCGCCCCCCCCCCCCCGCACGAATTTGGTGCATTGGGCCTCTAGTATATATAAAAAATGGGGCTGGCATGTTGTAGAATATATATTCCATATATATAAATGGAAATTTGGAATTATGTAAATACTATATGCAAAATTTTACATAACTGTAATTTTGCATACTTAAGTAGTTATAGTAAAAACCATTTAATCCGATATTCAGCTTGTGAGAATTTATTCTTTTTTTAAATTGAGGTTTAACTGAAATATTACATTGGTTTTAGTTTTACAACATAATCTATAATAATAAAAGGGTAATATGCTAATTAGACTGACGTCTTTCCGGAAGAAGCCGGGGCCAGAGCCCGGGTCCCAGGTGCTGGAGGGAAGCCGGTGCTGGCAACCAGGGGAAGGAAGGCCTACACTTGTACAAATTTTCATGCATCGGGCCTCTCGTGATTTAATAGTTGCATATAATTGCAAAATGGTAACTACAATAAGTCTAATTAACACAGAATTTCTTTCCTGATTAAACAAACAAACAAAAAGGTCTGTAGTCTATTCAAGAGAAAAATGCTGCTTTAGTGGTTTCTCCTCCAGGTAACTGGTGCTCAGCCTAGATCCCAGGAGCGACCTGCAGGAGGAAGGGGCTCTGACAGCTGGCTCAGCTCTCAGTCCTCACACCTCCCTCTTCTCACATGCCAGCACCCCCTCCACACTAGGGAGGTCCTGCTCTGTGGACACCCCTAAACTCATCCACTTTGATTCAGTGGAAGACGGTATATGTCACTACTGCTTAAGTCTCCAGTTCACCAGGCCAAGATTCCAAAAGTGAATTATGCTTTCAAAACTGCATTTCAAGGGAGTCAGGACGATGCAAGCAATAAATGCTGCTGTTTTGCTGCGGGGCCCAGGAATTACTATCTTCCCTCTTTGCAATCACACAGATGAAACATAATTACAAGTTAATGAGACTGAATTTTGCATGTGACTTGGGAATTATGAAATCATAGAGCTGAAAGGGTCCTCAGGTCATTCAGTTTGAAGTTGCACCACCTGTTTACAAATGCAAACACTTTTACTAGCATCGTTTTAACCTTAAAATCTAACCCTCGGTGATCTTGATGCTCTTGATAAAGTCCTGCCCTCTGTCCAGTCTCCAACCTCTTGAGTGATGAAAGGTGGCCACAGTAGCAGTCAAGCGCCTTCCTGGTCCCTGGGTCACAGCTGTGGCCTTGTGTTCTTGAAGTCGGCTGTCCCTGTGATGACCCGCTAATGGTCTGCCTTTCTGATGGTGGCACAAGAGGCAGCTTCCCTGGCAGGCCAGTTAGGAAGTGTGTTCCAGAAGCTGCTTCTCCAGCCTTTCATTGATTTTTATATTCCTGATTCCGTGCATCAAATTCCTCTTCTGCTTCAAATACTCAAGAGTGGTTCTTAGGTCCTAAAAAGAGCTCTGCTCGAGTCATGTAACGCTAACAATCCTATGAGGAAGAACTATGATCCCTTACTTACAATCTGAGGAAACTGAGTCACGGGAGGTTCATTAGCTTGCCCAAGGCCGTATTTAGAAAGTGGCAGAACTGGGTTTCGAAGACGATCTCTACAGCTCATACTCTCAAGGCTACACTGCCTCCTCAGCATGCTCTTTTATGTAGTAGGAATTAATGGTGCCTCACTGGACTTGAATTATTTTTTCTTGCCTGATGTTATTCCACTTGTGATTAAAATTCCCAGAAGAGTCTGATTGGCCTGGCTTGGGTCTCAGATTCCGCCTCTCCCCCTTGATTGACAGCTTCATCAAGACTGCAGTGGAGTAGGGTAGTTCTCCCAAAGGAGTGTCTGGCTGCTGTTTCCCAAGGGCAGGGAAAGGGATGCTAGTCAGACCAAAACAACAGATGTCCACTGCAAGTACCAAAACTGACCCAGATCTAATCATTGCTTTGGTGTTGTCATCACCAACCTTTTTTTGGGAGACAGATCCAGGGGGCCGATCTTTGGGGCCAGGGCAGACATGGCACCGACTTCCCCACCAGTGCACCTCAGGTATCCCCTTTAGTCTAGTTGGGGCCGAAATGCGGCGGCATGGTGGTGGGGGCTGCTGTCAGGTGAACCTGGGTTCATTCTGGAGGCACAAGAGGTGGCACGAGAGGTGGCACAAGAGGTGGCTAAGTATTGTGCTGTGGGAAAAAAACAGACCATTGAAAAATGCCCAGATGTTACATGGAAACGTGCCTTTGCTCTGTCATATGGCTTCCAGCTTTTGGCTTGGAGGAGGCTTAGGTGCAACTTTCTTCGGTCCTCCAGAATGAACCCAGGTTCACCTGACAGCAGCCCCCCACCACCATGCCGCCGCATTTCAGCCCCAACGAGACTAAAGGGGATACCTGAGGCGCACCGGTGGGGAAGTCGGTGCCATGTCTGCCCTGGCCCCCAAGATCGGCCCCCTGGATCTGTCTCCCAAAAAGGTTGGTGATGACATCACCAAAGCAAGTGGAGATTGGAAGAGTGTGAGGATTACAGTGAAACTGACCATTCAGAATGGCCAGGCCCAGATTGAGGGAGTGCCTTCTGCCTCGGCCCTGCCCACCGAAGCCCTCAGAGGACTGCACGAGGCAGAAAGAAGCAAAAAAACATTAGGCACAGTGGAAATGGCACTTTGATGAGATAGTCAGCATTGCCCCACAAGCACGCTGCTGCTTTTACTAAGATCTTCCCATCATTCCCTGAGATTTCCCCATTGATTGCTTTCCACGCTATCCTCTGCTTTCCGTGGAATGTTGATTATGTGACTAAGAGTTGGATACAAAAACATGTCCCCAAATATCATATTTCCCCAAACTCTGCCTGTTTCCCAGTTCAAACTTCATGTTTTTACTTTTCCCTACAATATAAGGAATCTCCCAGCTGTAAATTCATAAGACCTCAGTGGTGGAGCGTGGCTCACCATCTGGTCATTCCCTGAACTGACTAAAGTCGGAAGGTCTCATGTCATTTTTTAAAAATATATTCTTATTGATTTCAGAGAGGACGGGAGAGGGAGAGAGAGATAGAAACATCAATGATGAGAGAGAATCATTGATCGGCTACCTCCTGCACGCCCCCTACTGGGGATTGAGCCCACAACCCAGGCATGTGGCCTGACCAGGAACCAAACTGTGACCTCCTGGTTCATAGGTCGACGCTCAACCACTGAGCCACGCCGGCCAGGCAGGTCCCATGCCATTTTATGAAACTACCTTTCCTAGTGATCAGACCAAAGGACCCAGTGTCGCAAGGGGAAGAGGACTGATTCCAGGCGAGGCCAGCCTCCTGCAGCAGTCAGCAAAGCAGCAGAGCAGTTTATCACTAGCCAGAAGCACGCTCGTGCTCTATCTGCCTGTGTAGATACAGTCGTCTCCAGGAAGGAGGCAGAAATATAGGAACCCCTGGGCATTCTTTCTTCTGTTACAATAGGAAGAAAGGAGTTCAGGATGGTTGGGTCTCGCCTGATATGCCTGGTAATTAATGAGTGGAGGTCAGTGCTGTTTACCACATTAGCTGAGAGAGAAGATGTGCAGGGGAATAAAAGGAGGCAAATATTGTTCCTGACAATGGTGACCAATCGGCTTCCTGAGAGTCAAAGCTCTCTGGACATTCAGGGAGCATTTCTAAAGCTTTTGCTAAGTTGCTAAACAATCACCTCCCCCCGACAAACAATTTTCATCAACCGAGAGAACAGTAGGGCCTGGCATCAAGGCGTGAAATGATAAATGAGCATCGGGACGAGCCATGCTGATATAAACTATAACCAGGGTAGCGGCCATTCATTAGGAGGCTCCAAAGCGGGATCCCGCCTTAATGGGGTTCTGCACTCAGAGCTGTGCCCAGCCTTGCCATGGCGACAATAGAAACCCCCCCTGAAGGGTGGTGCTGAGTTTCTTGGCTGTGTGACCTTGAGCCTGAGCACTGCCCTTCTCCACAGTGGATATTAAAAGGAAACAAGAAAATAGATTTCCTCTTTTTCATATCAGGAACTCAAAAACAATTTTTAAGTAAAATACACTGATGTAATGCCAAAAGTAAGAAGATATTTGGGGAAAACCCATCTCTCTACCAAACCACGCTCCCAAAGCGACCTCATCAAACCCTCCTCCCCTTTTATTTTTGCAACGTTAGTCATTGTGTGTATGTGATCCCTTCATCTGTTCTTTTCAGGGATCACTATGGCAGGCGTTTTCCCCGTTTCAATCATAATTTTTAACGAAAGCTTACGTCCTCATATCGCTGGCCCTGATTTAGTAAATCATTTCCCTACTGCCCATCGGGCTGGAAGAGTCTGTCAGCACAAGGCCACAGAGGCTCCTGTTTGCTCCTAAGATTGGAGCCGGGAACTCTATTTGGAGCACATTTGCTCAAAAGATCTACGTGACTCACCCAGCTGCAAGCGCGAGGCCAACTCAGGTGGAATGAGCTCCCACTGCAGAGGGTGCGGGGGTTTGTGGAAAATTCCAGAAGCTGGAGCTCCATTGTAGAATGGAGGATTAGAGGAGTGAGGTGCAAAAACAAACAAAACCTCTCCATGAAAAATGTGACCCATAAGTAGCTATGTTGAATACTGCTTGTCTTTCACCTTTTGGTGACTCGCATTTAAACCTTTAACACAACAAAAAAATTTTTCTTTTAAAATAACACGTTTTGCTCATTCTTTTTACAATGATAAAAGGAATACATGCATGTGGTTTTTTTAAATAAATCCAAACACAGAGCAGATTCTCTCAGTTCCCAGGCCTCTATCCTTCACTAAGAAGCAAGCGTTGCCAATCGTTTCTTCTGCGTCCTTCCAGAGTTTTCCTTTGCATCTACATGCATGTTTACATGTGTGTTCCCCTTTTCGTTGTTAGCACAAGCGAGGCACACACTATACTGCACTTGCTGTTTTTACTGGACCTCAGACCTCAGACCTTGGCATAAACAATCTACTTCATTATTTTTTTAAAGAGCTGAATAGTTTCCCACTATATGAAAGTGCTGTAATTTATTTAACCATTTCCCTATTGAGAGACATTTTCCAGTTTCTATATTTTTTGTTTTTTATACCACAAATAATGTAACCATAACCTTTTCTGGTGGATTCAGGGAAACCAGAAGTTTTAGATTTCCTGAGACATCTTGATTCAATATAATTAATTATTTTCAATAAAATAATTTGTATAGATTTCAGAAAGGCATTTTACAAAACATACCATTTCATATTTTTTTTTAATTCTCAGCAAAAAAAGTTTTTTAATTTTCAACCTCAACAAGGAAATAATAGAAGCTTTCTCATTAGAGTCCGGAAAAAGACAAAGACGCGCCCTCCCTGCTATTTAGCATTGCTCTAGAATTACATGCAAAAAATCAAAAATAAACAGAGGTATTAAAATTAGAAGAAGGTCAAATTATCCTTATATGCAATGATGCATCGTGTAACTGGAAAAGCACACAGACAGAAAATCAACAGAAGCGCTGTTAGAAACAATAAGAGCATCCGGTAAGATGACTCTCCTATATTCTTGGTGACTGGCAAACTGGTGCAACTCTTTGGGGGCGTGGGGTACAATTTGGACCATCTATCAAAACTATGTGTGCACATGCCCACTGAGCCTGTAACTTCTACTTTCAGAAGGTATCTTTCAAATATACCAACCATGGGCTCAGAGACTCATGGCCAAGATATGTATATAGGGTGGGGCAAAAGTAGGTTTACAATTGTTTGTATGGAAAATAATACAGCAGTTACTAAATAATAATACAAGAATAAATTCTGTGTTTCACATACTCACAACTGTACACCCACTATTGCTCCACCCTATATGTGTGTATAGATACAAACATGTCCATTAAAGCGTGTCCTATAATAGCAAAAAGGCTGGAAACAACTTGTTTTTTAAAAGGCTGCCTAGCCCTGGCCGGTGTGGCTCAGTGGGTCCCATGCACCAAAAGGTTGCCGGTTTGATTCCCAGTCAGAGCACGTGCTGGGGTTGTGGACTCAATCCCTGGTAGGGGGCATGCAGGAGGCGGCTGATCAATGTTTTGCTTTCATATCGATGTTTCTCTTTCCCTTTCCCTTCCTCTCTCTCTAAAAATCAATAAAAATCTTTAAACAAATAGATAATAAATGAAAGGCTGCCTATGCTGCTGCATGAGGTGGTATTATACCACATCAGCATAAAATGTTTTTCAAAGAATGGTCAAGAAATTTGTCTTAGTATGTGCCCCTGAGGAACAAGATCTGGACAGGAAGAGAGGAGCTTATTTGTCATCATATGCCTTTTGTACAGTTAAAATTTGCCATGTGCCCCCAATGCATGCCTTGAAATGTGGTTTACTTTTTTGTACCACACGCAAGGCTTTTCTAATAGATCAATTTAACTTCATGAAATTCTTGATCAAACCAGGAGACTGATATTTAGTTCAAATAGATGGATGGCCTTTGTTCAGTAAAGAAAAGCCTATTTATTTATGGACATGACGGGGAGGGAAACAACACCTTAGTGTTTTGGGTGTGTTGTTGTCAATGTTGTGGTTACACTTGTTGTGTTTCAGTCTTGATAGCTCTGAAATGGTATGACTGTGTCTTTACTCATCGACTGACTTTATAGGTCCGTACTCTTCAAGGCCTGTGGCCAATCCATGTCATCGAACAGGGTGAAGCCTGCTGGCACGTAACCCAGAGCGACCTAGTTTTCCTGAGTGTCTTCAGGGACCCAGTCAAATGGATGACACGGACCCAAAGAGCTTGGGCCAGGCCAGGCCAGCAGGAGGGAGAGAGGGAACCTCACCAGGTGGCCGTTCTGCTTGCTGTAGCTGGCTCCTCCCTTCACAGTGACTACCATCAGTGACAACACAGTTCCGCTCCCAGCCTCCTTCACCTCAGGTGTCCTCACCTGAAGCCCACCTCTAATCTATGGAGAGATGCTTGGGTCATTCTAGCGGGTGGGAGGATGCAAAGAAATAAGGACAGGTGGTGTAAGCAACAGAAAATTCTACGTTTAATAACAATAGCATTTTACCTTAAAATTACCCAAGACTAAACTACATTGATCAGCTCCCAAATCCTAGTCCAAGAAGGCCTAGGGTTCTGCTGCACTGGGGTCTGGGATGGGAATTGGAAATCAACATTTTTAAGACACTCCCCGGGTAATTCTGATGGGCAGCCAGGCTTGGCAAACACAGGTATAAATTATTCAGTTACACCCAAATTATTGTGAACTATATAACAGTCTAATAAATTTGGATGTGGCCCTTTGAGAGGAAAAAAAGTCCTCAGGAAAAATTGTTATCATAAAGGAATTAAATTAATCCTCAAGAGTGAGTAAATGAATCCCAGTAAACACATCATAGTCACCGCATTCAGTAAAATTGTCTAATCAATAATGAAATAAGCAGAGATAGGACACTTTAAAGCCTGCAGGAGATATTATAATTCAAACACTAGCCTAGATCTGATAAATATTTTACAGACAATCAATTTTATTTCATTCTACTTGAGAAATGAGTAAGGGCCCACGTTCCTATTTAGCAACATCAGGTTTTTTAATGGAATTGGGAGGAAACAGGGTTAGTGACTATGTGACCTTCTCTTTCAAGGTAAGTATTATCAACCTCACAGCTAAAAGCCACCAGGCCACTTTCTCTCCTCAAGGCAGGCCAGGTCACGTGGTCATGGGCTCTGGCTCTGAACTGCAGTTGCGAGCCATCTGTGCAGAGCAATGGCCCTGGGAAACGTCCCTGCTCCCAGAAAAGGCCAAGTCTGAGGATGTCTGGTGCTGGCAGGACCCAGTCCTGGTCCTTCCTCCTCAATCCCTCCTGCAGAGGGCCTTGCAAAACCTCAGGCTCTTTTCCTTCATCAACCTAAGGACCACAATAAATGTTTAACAAGCTCCTGGGGGGGTTCTGATATCGACTAACATTTGAGAACTTGAATGGTAGTTGTTCCAGAAAACCCCCAATCACCTAACT
This sequence comes from Myotis lucifugus, assembly GCF_000147115.1. Lineage (NCBI taxonomy): Eukaryota > Metazoa > Chordata > Mammalia > Chiroptera > Vespertilionidae > Myotis > Myotis lucifugus. The sequence goes on along the minus strand of NW_005871100.1, from coordinate 4,468,319 downwards.
TGCCCTTCTTGCAAACATAATGCCACATCTACTGTAAATGAACAACAGTATTGCCATCATCTTGTAAAAATATATCACTTATGTCTTAGAAAAACGTTTAATTACTTAACTGTCTTTTCTCTGAACACTTTTTATTTTTGAGCTCCGGATCGCCAAACTGAAGTCAGTCCTAAACTCTTCTTGACCAGCACTAACATCAAAAGGCCTTCACTGTGATCCAGCTCATCTGAACCATTTTCACATTCATTATCCATCTGTCATTGCCAAGGAACTATCAGTGGCATTGAGGATAACTTTCCACACTGACCAAAGATCAGGGTTCATTGAACCACAAGGCATGTTTGGGGACCACAGGCATCATTCAGCCTCCTTCTCCTGCCTGTCCCCTGGGAAAGGTGGGCAGGAGAAACCCTCCAAAGCCTCTGTGAAGCAAGGGGTGCCCAGGTCCTTGCCCCTGACCATGTGGAAAACTTCCACATCGCCATGCCTTTTCCTTTAAAGTTCAGAATGCCTGGGATGACCTTCCCTGCCTGCCACACCCCCAAACTCCTATTCATCCTTCAAGTTCCAGCTCAGAAGTAGTGAGACGAAAAATAATCATAAAGCAGGGTTCCCTCTTCTGTTCTGTCCTAGCATGCCATAATTTTCCTTTATAGCACTCATCAAAGTCTCTAATGACATATTTATGTGATTATTTTATCACAGAAAGCTACATGAGGGTAGAGACCATCTGCTTTGCTCACACTTGTATTTATAGCCTATTACCATGTCCGGCACATAGTAAATACTCAATACTATGAAGTGAAAAAATTAATAGGTTTACATTTTTTTAATATACTAGAGGCCCAGTGCACGAATTCGTGCACAGTTGGGTCCAGCCGGCCCGCCCTGATCAGGGTGGGGGGGTGATCGGAGGTGGGGCCACGGGCAGTTGGCCAGCTGGCCCCGCTCCCTGGTCAAACTCCTGGTCGAACTCTGGGTCGAGGGGACAATTTGCATATTAGCCTTTTATTATATAGGATATTTTTATTTATTTCAGAGAGGAAGGGAGGGGGAGTGAAAGAAAGAAACATCAATGATGAGAATCATTGATCAGCTGCCTCCTGCATGCCTCACATTGAGGATCAAGTCTGCAACCTGGGCATGTGCCCTGACCGGGAATTGAACCGTGATCTCCTGGGTCATAAGTCAACACTCAACCACTGAGCCACACCTGTTGGGCGGTTTACACTTATTGAATACTTCCATTGTGTTCCCTCAGACTGGGCTGACTGTTCCTGATACATGGTCAGTTTTTAATCTTTCCAACAACTCCCTGAGGTAGGTATTATTATTATTACCTCTAATGAATAAGATAAGAAACTTGAGGCTTATGAGGTTTCAAGAATTTGTCACGGTCACACAGCTAAATGTGGTTGAAATATGAGTTTATCAACCTCTACAGCTTAGCTCTCAATCACAATACTATACACTTCCTATTTGAAACAGACAACCTCCTTGACTGTGACCTCCTTGAACACCTTCAGATTAGAATTAGTTGTTTCCTTCATTGTTTCTTCTTATTTTCCGACGTCAACTATTCCCCTATTACCACACATCACATTGCATCATCAGGACTTAAATATGTATCTGTGAGCACCATGAGTGCATGGACCATACTTAACCCAACCAACAGGCCAAGTCTAACCACCTAGTCCATACCCAGGTGCAATTACCACACTGGACAATAAGTGCCCAATTAACCCCACACCAGACTCTCTCAATACATCATTGTCACTTCATAAAGAAAACAGATGCCGTTAACATGGGTGGACTAATTAACCAAGTGAACAAATAGAGAGCTCAGAGGCAGACCAACCACTGGTAGAAACTTGACATATGAGATTGGTGGCAGTGAGAAAAAATTGGAGCCAGCATACACAGTTATTCATGTAAAAAGGAAGGAAATTAGACCCATGTCATCCACCATACAAAAAATTAATTCTTAATAGATTAAAGATCTCCATGTAAAAAACAGAACTTTCAAACATATAAAATGATAAGCAATTGCAATGCTAATCAGGGAAATAAAAATTAAGATTATGATAAGATAATCGTTTTTAAACCACTAAATTAGAAACAATTAAGAAACCTGATTATACTGTTGTCAAATATATGGATCACTAGGAACTCTGGTAGGTATATATCTTACAAACCATTTTACAGAAAAGGCAATATCTAATAAGTTATGTTATAGTTATATAGTTATATAGTTATATAGTACTAGAGGCCCGGTGCACAAAAATTTGTGCACTGGCAGGGGGGGGTTGTCCCTCAGCCCCACTTGTGCCCTCTCACAGTCTGGGACCCCTCGGGAGATAATGACCTGCTGCTTAGGCCCGCTCCCGGGTGGCAGAGAGCAGGCCCAATCCCTAGGTGCAGCCCCTGATCGGGCTCAGAGCAGGGCCGATTGGGGAGTTGGGGCGCCACCCCCTGTCATGCACAGAGCAGGGCGGATCGGGAGGTTGCGATGCCACCCCCAGTCACGCTCAGGGTAGGGCCGATTGGGGGGTTGGGGCACCGGCCCCAGTCACACTCAAAGCAGGGTCGATGGGAAGGTTGCAGCGCCACCCCCTGTCATGCACAGAGCAGGGCCGATCAGGGGGTTGGGGAGCTTCCCCCTGTCACGCACAGAGCACGGCCCATCAGGGGGTTGGGGAGCTCCCCCCTATCAGGCACAGAGCAGGGCCGATCAGGGGGTTGGGGCTCCTTCCCCTGTCAGGAACAGAGCAGGGTGGATAGGGAGGTTGTGGCCCCACCCCCTGTCACACACAGAGCCACAGGGCGATCAGGGGGTTTGGGTGCTGCCCCCTGTCACGCTGCTCCAGGGGCCAGGAGGCCTCGCGGCTCCGCTGATCCCAGTGCCAAGAGGCCTCGCGGCTCCGCTGATTCCGGTGCCAGGAGGCCTCGCGGCTCCGCTGATCCTGGGTTCAGGAGGCTTCGCGGCTCTGCTGATCCCGGTGCTGGGAGGCATATTACCCTTTTACTATATAGGATAGAAGCCTGGTGCACGGGTGGGGGCCGGCTGGTTTGCCCTGAAGGGTGTCCCGGATCAGGATGGGGGTCCCGCTTGGGTGCCTGGCCAGCCTGGATGAGGGGATGATCGCTGTTTGCAGCTGGTCACACCCCCTTCAGGGTGGGGGTCCCCACTGGGGTGCCTGGCCAGCCTGGGTGAGGGGCTGAGGGCCGTTTTCAGGCTGGCAGGTGACTGAAGCTCCCAACCTCTCCTTTTTTCTTTTCTTTTTTTATTCTGGGATTTATTTACCTTCTATAGCTGTCACTGGAGCTGAGAGCCAGCTTTAGCTCTGAGGCCAGCTCCAGCTTGAGGCCTCAGCTGCTGAAAGCAGGGATCTGGGTTTGTTTGGGTTCTATAATTGTAACACTGTTTCTGTCCTGCTCGCTCCAGCTCTGACGGCAGGTTTCTGGAGTTTTGTTTAGCTTCTATATTTGCAACAATGTTTCTTAGAGTGCAAGCTCAGAGGCCGGCAAGGCAGGCAGGGAACCTTGGCTTCCTCCGTCACTGGAGCAAGCAAGCCTCCTGTTCACTTCAGCTGCCTGGCTGCCGGCCGCCATCTTGGTTGGCAGTTAATTTGCATATCTCCCTGATTAGCCAATGGGAAGGGTAGCGAAGTTACAGTTAATTACCATGTTTCTCTTTTATTAGATAGGATGTTATATGCAGTTAGAAAAGTGAATGAACAGGTGTAGTCACTGTGGAAAACAGTACAATTCCTCAAAACATGGAATTGCCATATGACCCAGCAATTCCACTTCTGGGTATATACCCAAAAGAAGTGAAATAAAGAACTTGAGCAAATATCTGTACACCCATGTTCATAGCATCCTTATTCACAAGAGCCAAAGGTGGAAGCAATCCAAGCATCCATCAATAGATGAATGGAGAAACAAAATGTTGGAGTATACATGATATACTCAATATTATTCAGCTTTAAAAAGAAAATTCTGCTACATGTTACAACATGGATGAACTTTGAAAACATTAAGCTAAATAAAATAAGCCAGTCACAAAAGGACAAATATTGTAGGATTCCACTTATATGAGGTGACTAGAATAGCCAAATTCATGGAGACAGAAAGTAAGAATAGAAGTTTTCAGGGGCCAAGGGGAAAGGTAACTGGGTAGTTAGTGTCTAATGGGTACAGAGTTTCAGTGGGGGAAGATGAAAAGGGAAGCTGGATGGTGGTGATGGTTATACTACAATATGAATGCACTTAATGCCACAAAACTATACACTTAAAAGTGGTTAAAATGGTAAATTTTATGTTATGTATATTTTGCCACAACTTTTAAAAATGAACGAGCAATTTGTTTCTAGTATTGTTTGTCACCGATTTGTTTTTGTCTCTGTTGTAGACAGTGCTCCCATGAACATTCTTTTCCATGTCTGCTGGTACATACATGCAAGAGATACTGTAGAGTATATACCTAAAAATGGAATTGCTGGGTCAACTATATTATGCCAAATTACTTTTCAAAATGGTTGTACTATTTGATATAAATTATATCATAAAATGATAATTTATAAAAAGATGTTCAGGAAATGTTAAATTATAGCCAAAAGGAAGTACTTGAATTTCTCAACTTACCCAACCATCTAGAAGTATACTGCCCAGAAAACGGGGCTCCATCCCGACAATAGCTGCCACATTTCATTCCTTTGCTGGGCATCCCTTTGCAGAACATTGGCTAACTGATGCCAGCAATGGTGGACCTCCAGGAGGGCGGAAGGTCTGGGAACTCTGAGGGAGGGAAGGCTGAATGAGATGGGGTACTGGTCTGGCAACGTGCTCATGGGCTCTTTGGAGAGTGTAATTCATAAGCACAAATACTGCTCTTTGCTTGGCTAAAGGGTTGTTCTCCTCTCTGGGAAGTCCATTGTCTTTAAGTGAGAACCTCGGAAGGATCCAGACCCACAGAGTGAGCCTGGAAGAGGAAAACAGCAAGCTAGTGAACACAAGCGACCTAACTTCAACTATTAGAAAACCTTTCTTATAGCAATAGATTCATCCTAAGAAGTTCCAGAGAGCAAGCCAAAGTGTTAGAGGTCAAAGGGGAACTTTATAAACTTAGATCTGGGCAAGCACCCATGAGATAGGCTGCCTGTGAGGTCTTGGGCATATTCCACCATCTAGACTGTCAGAGTCCAGGACTGGAGGCTGGGGAAGCTAGAGGAGATGACAAAGGCCCTCCCCCGGTCTCTGCTAATGACTCAAATGCATCCAAGTGGTTGATATCCACCCGCCAGTAACATGCTCAGTCAACATCTGAATTGGGTTTTCTGTCTCATTAGTCTATAACCCATTCTCATCTTACCACAACCCATATTACCCCTTTTAACAAAAGTGCGGTCCCTAGAGAATTAAAACTGCTGCCAAGGCTTAGGTTTGACTATTCATGAAGTAAGCCATGCAGTCCACTAGTAAAAAGCTACTTCAAGCAGATGCTTACATCGCCCCCCCCCACCCCCCATATTCCAGACAGGTCATACTTGGCGGCCATCTTTTCAAGATTCCCTCCCACAAGTACTATAAAGCGCTTCCATATTCTGCAAACAAAAATTCTTCCATTACGTTTTTAAAAAGATTTGTTATTGAATTCATTGGGAGTGACATTGGTTAATAAAATTATATAGGTTTCAGGTGTACAATCCTAGAATACATCATCTGTATCTTGCACTGTGTGTTCACCACCCCAAGTCAAGTCTCCTCCATCACCCTCTACCCCCCCCCTTTACCCTCTAGTGAAAGCCCACGGGTACTGAACTTAAAGATTTATATAAGCAGCCGTGGGCAGATCTTTTGCGATACTGTCCTACACAGTCATGAAGAAGGCACCACAAATAAATCGGCTAAGTAGATGTCACTTTAAAACCACTGGATGTAGACTAAAGGCTGCTGAAATCAATACGGATGGACCCAAAACCCCATTGATACACTTTTAAAATCTACAACTGGCAATGTTTTAAATGTCAGGGCCACGGTATGTTATTTGGCAAGCTACTCCAGGGACGTCCGACGTCAGTCCACGTCCTGCCTGATGGTAGGAGAAAGGCCTCAAAAGTCCTCCCCCGCTGAGGGCACAGCCCCTGGGCGCTCTGCCCCATCTGGGTGGTGTCACTGTGAAATGGCCTGCTTCTGCTGCTGGCCCTGCGTCATGTCTAATCTTGGCTCAGCACTTCAGTGGGTGCTGAGTCAGAACAGGTGCCGGAATTAGGTAACCACTTTGTACCCACATTTGAATATTTCAGCTCCTGAGCAAGTTGGCTCAGGTGTGCTTCCTCCTTTCATCTGCCATTAATCTTCCAGCCCGGATCGGCTGACAGCCTGGCATCACCTGAACGGGTTGCTTCATCGCTGTCATTTGATGAGTTGCGGACAGCGTGTTTGAAGCTGTCCTTTCATTGTCATGAGGCAACTTCTTTCTGTTGTGGAATCACTTCTCCCCTCAGAAGACATGGTTTGGGACCCTACCCTGAACCCCTGTCTGCAGACGGTCATCAAAGGGAGGCGTCGTGTGTGGCCGCGGAAGCATCTCACCGCCTTTCTCCTCGCCCAGAGTGTGAGGCACCGAGGAGCAGAGCAGGCTGGGATGACTGCTCCTTTCCTGAGAAGAGCGAGATCGGATAAAGGCCCACCTGAGCGGCGGTGGCATCTGCTGTAAGTAAACTCGGGAGAAATAACACAGCTGGATGGGGTGCGTTGGGGCCACAAGAATGATGCGGACTCAGATGCTACAGATGGTTCAAGGTTCCCAAATGAACATGCTTTTATTTTTATTTATTTATTTTAAAATATATTTTTATTTATTTCAGAGAGGGAGGGAGAGAGATAGAAACATCAATGATGAGAATCATTGATCGGCTGCCTCCTGCATGCCCTACACTGGAGATTGAGCCCGCAACCCGGGCATGTGCCCTGACCGGGAATCCAACCGAGACCTCCTGGTTCATAGTTCAACACCAAGCCACTGAGCCACACCGGTTGGGCTATTTTTATTTTTTCAAATGAGTATGTTTTCAGGAAGAGCTGGACCCACACAGATGGATTAGACACTGAGTGGCAAACATCCCACAGAGCAACACTCCCCAGGAAGGGAGCTGGGCCCTGAAAGCTGCCAAATGAATTTAAAAGAATTTCACTCCCACCCAAGATGACCTGGTGAATGCCTCTTCGGGTTGCTGTTCAAAGTGATCTGGGTTTCCTCCACAGGAAACCAGGTAGCTAAGACCCTTCTTTGGAATTCAGTTTAGGCAACTGACCATACATATGTCAGAAGCGGAGCTTTGTGTGTTGAACCTCAAACTGCAACAGAACTGAGTTTCCATATGTAATAGAAGGTTGTTTAGGACTAAAGGGTCCCAGGTTCGATTCGGACGAGGGCATGTACCTGGTTGCAGGCACATCCCCAGTAGGGAGTGTGCAGGAGGCAGCTGATAGATGTTTCTCTCTCATCGATGTTTCTAACTCTCTATCCCTCTCCCTTCCTCTATGTAAAAAATCAATAAAATATATTTTATTAAAAAAAGAAGGGTGTTTATTTGCTTAAGAAACAGCATAGTATAATGAAACTGAAATAATGAAACTATATAAGGGGAACTGCATCTCGTTTTATCAGCTGCTCACTTCCTAAAACGCTGAGCAACAAAATAACTTGTTAATAATCTAATATTTAAATAAATTAAGTGATTCTGCTGATTAAAAGATTCCCTAGCCAGTTTGGCACAGTGGATAGAGCATCGGCCTGCAGACTGAAGGGTCCTGGGTTCGATTCCCATCAAGGGCACATGCCCAGGTTGCTGGCTCGATCCCTAGTAGGGGGCGTGCAGAAGGCAGCCAATCAATGATTCTCTCTCATCATTGATGTTTCTCTCTCTCCCTCTCTGTCTCCTCCTCTCTGAAATCAATAAAAAAATATCTTTTTTAAAAAAGATTCCTATGAGAAACACTCTGAATAAGTAAACAATCCTTTAGTCTAGCAGTTTCAAAACTGAAACACATTCCTATACTTCCAGTTTTCACATAGCAAAGTATCTCTTTAAATCAGCCAGCTCCTGGCCTGTAAGCCACCCTGCTGAATTTCTGTGTCAGTGATGCCAAGTAATCTCTTGGCTGTGAAAACATTCTCCGGCCGGCTCCCACAGGCAAGGACAGATGGCATTCCAGTGAGGGTCCTCCCCTCCCTCTTTGTTGTAGAAAATATTGACATTTTTGCAGGAAGCAGATCCAGGTTCACTTTCTTCCCAACTCATCTTAGCAATCATGAAGGTTTGGAGGTCTGTGGTTCCACAGAATTGGGAAAATGCACTTGCCACTGAATTTAAAAAGATCTATGTCAAGGAGAGCAATGTTCATATCTAATCAATGCTTGTAAAAGTCACAAAATAGCAAATAATACACTGTGATCACAAAGTACTTTCAAACAGAAGTGAGACAGGATAGGAAGGCAGAGAGGAGATAGCTGAAGAAAAAGGCTCTCTGAAAAATTTTAAAGTATCAGATGAAGTTTTTTTAAAGATCCTTTCTAATCTACAACAGCAAGGCTATATTAGTTTTACTCAGAAAATCAGAGACAATTTACTAAAATTCAAAACTTGGGTATACTGTTTAAAAAAACCAAACACTTAAAGCCCTAGCCAGGTTGGATCAGTGGGTGGAGTGTGGGCTGTGGACTGAGGGTCCCGGGTTCGATTCCAGTCAAGGGCATCTGCCTTGGTTGCGGGCACAACCCCAGTGGGGGGTGTGCAGGAGGCAGCTGATCGATGTTTCTCTCTCATCAATGTTTCTAACTCTCTATCCCTCTCCCTTCCTCTCTGTAAAAAATCAATAAAATGTATTTTTTTTTAAAAAAAAGAGTAGAGGGTATTAATTTTTGCTTCCTTTTCTTTTCTTTTTTTAAAGGTGAATGGAGTACTTTTTTTTATTTTTCTTTTGCTTCCTTTTCCAAAGCTATGCGGTGGTGCTTTTAGGACTGATGGCCTAGAATATATACGCAAAAGGCCTGTCTTCTCAAATCGACCCCAAAGAGCTGACTCCCTGATCCCAAACCCTTTTTGAACTGTGAAATGAGAAAAAAAGGAAACTTTCTTTGGGTTCAGCCACTGAAATCTGGAGGCTGTTTATTTTAGTGGTTAGCCACCCTGATTAGGCGTGTGGGGGAGATTAAACAGAGCCAGGCCCAGAGCAGTTTAGGGTCCAGCACTTTGGATGTGATAGACAAAGGCAGACAATGGTAGTTGCTCTTTACTCCCAACGTGTATATGCTGCGAATTTGCAGACTTCTCATTCCCTGCTGGTCAGCCTCCCTCCAGTGTCCCCTAGACCGCTCTACCTCACTTCCTAAGTCCCCGTCTGCCCTCTGCAATCCCATACACACACACACACACACACACACACACACACACACACAGCAACGGCAAAATCTGGAACCTTGGCCTGAATATTCAGTTCATACTACAGAGATGAGGTGGGAGGCAGCAAAGCGACTTATCTTGTGAGTTCCCTGGCACAGGTCTGGCCTGAGGCTCCCAAACCAGTGGCATGCATTTCAACCTGTGCACATCCTGCTTCCCTACTAAGACTGCAACTTTTGTCTTGAAAGTCTTGTATCCCAATGACTGCCACCAACCAGGTGCTTACTAGTAATATGTGTCCTTGATGGAAATGGGGCAGGCACAGCTCAACAGGAATCAAAACTGTGCAAGGGTCACAAAGGGCCTAACATGAGAGGGTTCCCTAAATACACAGTTGGTTATTGTTGGGTTACAGATCAAGAAGGAGGAGCATCACATGGAGGGACAAAAGCAATACTCCATTTCCCCTGGAACTTTGCAGAGAAGATAGGGTTTTAGCAGATTTTACACGTTCAAAAGCTGTGGGGAGAATGCATTATTGAAAAGGGCATTTTCCTCCTGCCTGAGGAGGAGGAGGAGGAGTCATGAATCAACAAGCAAAACAGTGCAGCGGAGGGGACTGCAGTGGGAAGTGGAGAGACTGTGGGTCTGGATTCTGACTCTGCCATGTACCAAGGGCATGTCCTTGGGCACAGGGTGTCCTGTGCCTGAGCCTCCGTGTCCTCATCTAGACAATATAAAAGAGTGGTGATACCTACTTCATCGAGCTGCTGCAAGGAGTCAATGAGATTATGCCTGGAAAGGGCCCAGCACAGAGCCGGGCTCAAACTTCTATTGTAAATGCTGTGTGTGAGCAGATAGATGGTGAGCATATCACCATACTGTCCAAGACAACGCCAAATTTTCATAAGATCGCAGACTAACTATTCAGTTAATTCATCAGACTGATATGAGAGAGCAAAGTAGGCCATTCATAAATCTGTTTTGCAGAAGCCTTTGGCAAAATGTCTCAACAACTGCAGAGTCATTTAAATTCTAGTGACTGTGCCAATTCTATCTTAACATTATCTTTCTCCGGGATAATATGCCTTTTATATTAACTTATGTCTTAGATTTTTAATAGGCTATTTTGTTCAATCCTGGAATTTCCACCACAAATTTTAATTTCCTGTGGCTAATCTTAGCAGAAACTTTCTAAAAGAAGGGTGCCAAGACTCGGATCTATTTTCTTTCTTGCCGAGTTTGGATAGATAGTTATAAGAAACTGCCAGGGAGGAAAGCAGGTGTGCTCACCTCCCACCAGCTGACTGGTGGCTGTGTTTTAGTAGTAACTATGTTTCATGCCAAGTTACAATCTCACATTTCAAGGGGTAAACCGGATTGCAAATTATTCATTGACTATACCTGAAGTTGCATTTTCAGTGTTCCCTTCCACTTATCTGATGTCCACTTCTTACACAACAGTGTGTTAGTTATCTAGGCTGTGTAACAAATTACCCCAAAATGTAGTGGCTTGAAACAACATCTATTATCTTGGAGTCATTTCTGGGTCAGGAATCCACGTGTCGCTTAGCTACATCCTTAGGTTTGATCGGGGAGCTGGCTAGGGCTTACTGTCATCTCAAAACTCAGCCAGCGAAGGATCTGCTTCTAAGCTCCCTCAAGTGGCTGTTGGCAGGCCCCAGGTTCTCACTGGCTAGTGGCCAAAGACACCAATGCTTGCCACATCAGCTGCTACAAAAGGTTGCTTGCTCACAGCATCACACCCTCTCCAAGAAGGAGAGAACCAGAGATGGAGAGAGGGAACATAAATGCTATAGACTGAATGTTTGTGTCCCCCAAAATTCATGTGTTGAAAACTAACCCCCAAGATGATGGTCTTAGGAGATGAGATAGCAAATCAGGCCTCTGGAAAGTGATTAGGTCATGCAGATAGAGCCCTCAAGAATGGGATGCGGGGCCCATGAAAGCCACTGAAAAAGCTCCCTGGCCCCTTCTGCCATGTGAGGACGCACAGGAAGTCAGCAGTGTGCAACCCAGACGAGGGCTCTCATTAGAACCCAACCGTGCTGGCTCCCTGATCTTGGACTTCCAGATTCCAGAACCGTGAGCAATACATTTCTGCTTTTCATAAGCCACGCCGTTCTATGGTATTTTTGCTGTAGTGGCCCAAACAGACTAAGACAGAAAGCAAAACAGAAGCCACTCGAGTCTTATCGGAACCTAATCTTGGAAATGACATTCCATCACTTTTGCCATATTCTATTTGTTAGAAGCAAGTCATGAGGTTCAGCCCACACCTGAGAAAAGGGGAGTTCTGGAATCATCCCAGACCCGGCCTCCCGCACAGAAACCCCAGGAAGGCAGGCTTCTCAAGCTAATCCCACTGAAGGACCAGCTTGCTTTTTTTTTTTTTTTTTTGGTTATGTTTTCATTTCTAATCTGTTGTAGGTCACAATTTTTGTAAAATAACTAAAAATTAATTTCTAGAAAAATAAAATAAAGACATAAAAAAACAACCCCATTGATCCACCTGTTGGATGTTGCAACAAGGTCAAATTGCTATAAAAATGTCTAAAAAAATCTCCATTCTGCTGCTTACCTCATCTGGACCAGATACAAATGGTTGTGGACTGCCATCAGTCTTGGGCTGTCTTTGGATCAGCGCCGATTAAGGATTTAAAAAACACAGATGACTTTTCAAGGCTTTTACATGATTTGCGCTATTCACTTGGCTATTCCTGGATGGAGGGATTCTAGGGGAGAAAAAAAAAAAACACAAAAAACTAATCTCACTCCACTCTCTGTAGTCCTAAAAATGGGACCTTTTGTTACAATTAAAGTCTAGGGTGTGTGGGATGATGAGTCTCCAATTTAATATTTTACCCTAAAGTCCTCTGTGTGCCTCCTTTTCCTTTTCGCCGTCTGGAAGCTAGAATTAAGCCACACTAACTGAGCGGTCCGACGGATACTATGATCACCAATTCACATTTTACAAGTCGGCCCCCTCACCAACTAATGTCAGAGATGAAGTTTGAATGCCCTTCCCAGTCTGTTCCAATCCCTCCAAACACCTCAGGCCGTGCTCTCCCTCGCCGAAGCGTGCCGCATCTTTCCCTACCCTCCAGGTTTGTTTCTAGGTGTTTCAAACATCTAATCTTAATGAAACCATAAACTTACCGAGCAAAAGTACTCATTTCATACCCTCCCCAGCCTCCAGCACAGCATCAGGCAGTTTAGCGGAGCCTCAGTAGAAACCTGAATTCAGCTGGCATTTACCAGGCCCAGAACCCGAATCCCCTGTCCAGGGAACAAAGGGGTGTGAGCAGGGCTTCTGTCCCAATTCCCCCACATCTGGCCAGCATCTCTCTTCCAGCCTCTTCACCACCCCCATCTCATCCACCAACACTTAAAGCAGAAGCGGACTCTGCTCCCCTGGCTCTTCTGGGGCAAACTTCAATCTCCTGTGCAGTTACCACACTATCCCCCAGAGAGAGGAGAAAGCCAGGTGGAGGGAGGGGCCTTTAAAAACCAGTCGAGCTCAACTCCCTACACAGCTGCCAGCCCTCAGTTGGGCATCCCTTCCTTCCTCCCCAAGGAAGGGAATGAGGTGAATAACACCTGCATTTGCAAGCCCAGTGCAGGCAACTCTGCAGGCACAAAGGTGGGCCAAACGGGTTTTTTTGCCCTCGAGAATTTCCAAAAGCTGAAGCACACCAATCCGCAATTAGAATACAAAGTGGAAGGTGCCTAGTGTTGCAATGTTGGCCTATGGAGAAAGCACCGTGGGAGAGCAGATGGGGAAAGTGATTAATTTCAAATGGTGCAAACTCAGAGGATGTATCTTTGGGTTAAGCCTTGGAGAATGGGTAACACCAATAATGGGTGACACTCGGAGAGAACTTCCTACCTACCAGGTGCTGTGGTTGGTGGTTGGCGTGCATCTCATTTGGGGCTCACAAAAAGCCTGTTGGGAAGGTGCTATTATTAGTCCCATTTTACAGTGAGTAAACTGAGGCACACAAAGAGTGAGCAATGTGTTCAAGGTACAGGTTAGTAAGTGGTGAAGAGGGTATGTGAGCTCATACAGGGTAACTAGGGCTGGTGCTCTGAACCCTCACTTAAGGAGCAAAGGAGAGCACGAGGGAAGGCCTAGCATTGTGAGGAGTCTGTGAGGCTGAAGCAGGCGGGGAAGGGAGCTGCTCTTTAAACGCAATGGCAGCTGTGGAATCTATATGTCAAACTCTGGACTTTATATATAATATTTCCTCTGACCTCACAACCTCTCTCTTTGACAGGTACCATTCTCCCCATTTTACAGATAAGAAAACTGAGGCACAGGGAAGTTAAGTAACTTACTCAAAGCCACACGCCTGGCAAGCATCCGAATCCAGGGATCAGCCTCCTGAACCCACTGCGGGAGCCCAGTGTTCTCGGGTGGGTGGCAGCCTTTTGCATGCTGCCTGTGCCTCGACTTGTCCCCCAGTCTACACATCCTGTCCCTTCCCACCGGACTTCTCCCTGACTCCCGACCCCTCACTCCCACCCCCGCACTCAGCCTCGACCGCCCAGCCTACCCGCACAAGGTTGGGAGCCACTGGGCGCCCACAACTCCTGCTCCCAGAAAGCTTTGCGCTCCCCGGGAATAAAGAGCCTTTGAGCTGGGGAGCCCCGCCCCGCCCTCCGCAGGCCCCGCCCACAGGCCCGGGCCCCCGGCGGCAGCGGGCGTGTCCCCGGAGGCTGCGCCCGCGGCCGGAGGCGGGGCCTGGCCGAGGTGCAGAGCGGCGGGCCGGCGGGGCCGGCGGGGCCGGCGCGCAGGTGGCTCCTCCTCCGTCTCGCCTGAGCTCGGCCCGGTGCGGACCGGCGAGGGATCGCCTTTGTGCGGGCTTCGGGGATCCGCGACGGCCGCTCGCGTCCGGCTCCATTGTTTCGCTTCTGTGCCTCTTCCGGGCAAGCGTTGGCTGCGCGCGGGGCCCGCACGTGTCACACGGCGGCTGGAGCCGGGGACCCGCGGGCGCCGGCTGGGGCGTCCCGGCTGCGCCGGGAGATGAAGTACCTGAAGCCGTGGTGGTCCGACGGCGGAGACCTCCTGCACCTCACTGTCCTGTTGAGCTTGGCGGGGCTCCACCTGGACCTGGACCTGGATCTCTACCTGCTGCTCCCGCCGCTACGGGGATGAGCTGCCGCTTTGGGGCGACCAGACCATTCCCGGCGACTCACTCAGCCCCTTACCGGCCTCAGGAGGGTGGCGGCGCGCGGAACACCTGCACCCCTAAGGATTGTGGCTGGAACCCGCGACGGACTCAGAAGGCAAGCTGCTCGGCTGTTGACATACGCTGGAGGTCACTGTTATCCCTCGTTCCCGATTGTATGCGGAGGTGGGGAGCAGCGTGGTGAGAGGAGACACGCACTGGATGCAGCGGCTGCTCGAAGCCCCCTCTTCCTCGTCCGCCGAAGCATTCGGCCCTGACACTGACCTCTGCGGCCCTGATGCACTGCTGTGTCGCGGGCACCTTCGCTCGTGACCGAGCATGCTGCATGCTACAGGGAGGGAGGAAGGGCACCCGCCGGAACCCACGGGCTCAGGTGCCGGACCGCCAGCGGGACGCGCGAAGCCAGGTACCGGAGAAGCGAAGGACGCGGGCGCCGCCGCGGGGTTGCGCTGCCCGGGAGCCCGCCGAGGGTGTGAGGGACCTGGGGGAGGGGGACACACCGCTGGGCCTTCCCCCCTCCCGCCCCTGGGGTGGTTGCAGGGGTCGCGGGACGACTCGGGCACCCTCTCCTTTTTCGTGGCTCTGAATGAGGCTATTCGTGCCGTCGCCGTGGCTTTCGGGCTTTTGAGAAAGAAGTGGGCGAAGTCACCCGTTTCCGCTGTAGGGGACACCTTACGCTTGGTAGCTCTCTCGGGGGGCTGGGGCCGGGCGTGATGCTGGTAGAATTCTTGCCTTCTGTCTTCCCTGAGTACCTGTGTACCCCGAGTTGTCTTTTGTCCTGGAACCCGTGCCGGACTCAGAGGATCGGAAGGCGGACTTGGCCCCCGGGAGGACGCAGGTTTCTCTTTAGGAACCACGCTCCCGGCCTAACGCGATGGCCCCGCCCGGGTTTTTAACCCCGTTGAGTGCATTTTTGCTGCTTCCCTGGCTGAAGGAGCGGTGGACAGGGTCCAGGCGGAGGCCGGCCGGCAGACCGCCGCGCGTGACCCCCCGCCCCCCGCGCGAACGGTGCGCCTCCCTCTTAGAACGCGTGTACTCGCCGATTAGCATAAACAGGAACCCGACCATCACCTAGTGACTAACGCGTTCCCTTTGGTATGTATATAGGGTCAAACGCTTTGGCTTAACTTTCTTTTGAAACAGAGATCTGTTCATGGAAGTATCTGCGTAGCCCCCCACTCACTGCCCCTTCCAGCCTCGGGACAGCTTAGTGCCGGTTTTCATAAAGCGCCTCATCCACTGTGCCTTCCGAGGGACCTCCTCGTTCTTTCGTGGCCCAAACCTTGGTGTTCACAATTGGTATCGATCAACAAGTGCTCCGTGGACGATGTTTTTGTGGAGTGCAATCTTATGCAAAATGGGGGCCGGGGCTGGACTGGTTTGTTTGCTGCTCTTGGAACTGCCTGGTGTGTAGGCAGTTGTCAGACGAGCTCCTCCACCCTCCTGGAGGGGTCATTGTGCCGGAGTGCTGGGTGATTCACTGTTCCCCAGATCTGAGTCCTTCCTCTTCCCGGGGCTGGAGCGGATGGGAGTTGGTGAGAGTCTTGGTGGGCTGCTGTCTGTTCCCAACAGTGGAAGGTTCTTCCCACCCACTCATCCAATCTGGAACCTACTCTACCCTCCACCTCCTAACCTGAGGTGCGTGACATAACAACCCACAGGGTGAAACCCAGTGCTGGATGCGGTACCAGGTGGCACCCTGCCCCCTCGCGGCTGAGTGCCAACTGGCTGGCAGAGGACACAGGGACCTGGAGGGAGGCGAGACAGTTCTCTCTGCAGGACTCCCTCCCCTTCCTTGCCAGCATCACCTGGTTGATGCCTGTTTCGACAGGCCAGCCTGGGGGAGTGTGTGTGTGTGGTGGGGGGGGGGGGGGGGCGGAGTTCCAGGGGCCTGGGCCCAGCCAGACCTTGGAGTCCTTGAGCCCAGCGTTCCTAGGGAAGAGGGTGAAGTTCACAGGAAGCCATTCTGGTGGGGCCTCCCCCGTGGCAGGTGTGGACCTGCTGAACTGGCAGGTGTGAGGATGACCTGGTTGTATTAACTTCAGCGATGGTCAGCTGTGGAGCCTCTTAGTGTTCACAGGCAGTTCACCTGTACCGGCCATGCCTTCTTCACATCAGCCTTGTGAGGTACACGGGCCAGGCAGCATTGAGAGTCCCCAATGCCAGACTCTCAGGTTAGCATTATAATTAATCAAGCACTATTTGTCCTCGGCAGACCGAGGGTTGTATTCAGTTTGTACTTAAGAAAAATGGAGGCCCAGTGAGATGAGGGGACTTGGTTAAAGCCACACAGTTTTAGTACGAGAAGTGGGACTAGAACCTGAGCTTCCTGACTCTGCACTCCGGTTCTCTGGACGAGCGTGCAGCCGAGTGGGTGCTGCCCCTCACGCCTGTCCCCAGGCCCACTGCTCTTCAATGCTGATTGACTTTAAAGAGCAGGTCACACCATCCATAATGCCCGGGCTATCATTTGGAGCCATGACTCTGGGAGGAATTGGGCTGGGAAAATGACAACGGCTTTGCACTACGCAAACCTGGGTCTAGGGCAGTGGTCGGCAAACTGCGGCTCGCGAGCCACATGTGGCTCTTTGGCCCCTTGAGTGTGGCTCTTCCACAAAATACCACGTGCGGGTGCGCACGTACAGTGCAATTGAAACTTCGTGGCCCATGCGCAGAAGTCAGTTTTCGGAAAGGAGATAGAGACAAGTATACAAGACGAGTGTGGATGGGAGAGTTGGAAGGGGTTGACCTCAGCGAACGTACCTCAGTCAGATTGAGGACATTTTTAGCAAAGGCCAGCTTAGGGGTACCCTAATGAAGTTAATAACAATGTACCTACCTATATAGTTTAAGTTTAAAAAATTTGGCTCTCAAAAGAAATTTCAGTCATTGTACTGTTGATATTTGGCTCTGTTGACTACCGAGTTTGCCGACCACAGGTCTAAGGGCATCATTTACTAAGGTGCCCTCATACAGGTCACTCCAAGCCTCAGTGTCCCATCAGTGGGAGCGCAATGCTTACCTCGGGGGTGTTGTGCCAATTAAACGGGAAAAGCATGTGTGACATGCCAGCTCAGCGCCTGGAATGGAATTGGTGTTCTCTTATTCCGCCTCCATCCTCAACCCACCCTCCTTAACCTGTCCCCACTCACTTTATTCCCTTTTATTTGTCTATCTGTCTGGCTCGGTTGTTTTGTTTGTCAAGGGGGTGGGGTGTGTTGGAGCCAGACTGCCTGGCTTTGAAACCCAGCTCTCCCACTAGAGCTCTGTGACGGTGGGCCAGTTTCTCACCCTCTCTGTGCTGCATTCTCCTCACCTGCACATTGGGAGTCGTAGGGGTGCCTACCACAGAGGGCTGTTCTGAGAAACGGTTCATTCCACACATCTGGCTTAGAACTGTGCCTGTCACATCTTAAGGGCTTAATGACTGCTAGTGACTGTGAACTTCAAAGAGGGGGAGTGCTTTGCCCCATAGACCATCATCGGTTTGTTATGTTTTTAAATAGATCGTTCTGGTGGCTTACATTTTCGTTGTAGGAAACTCTGGTTTTATAGTACAGTTTTTCATAATTTCTGTACATGTGCAAAAAGATTCTGAAGTCGGGGATTTTCCAAGTATCAAAAGAAGCACTGCTTTGGTTTCACTTCTGAGTGGGGCTCCGCACTGTCTGAACGCACTGCCCAGAATTCCCCAGGGCAGACATGCTTCCCTCCGTGACCACAGCCATTCACTCACAACCAGGAAGCGCATGTTCTTCGGAGAAATGCATGGGCGAAGCAAAGACACGGACAGTGTCTGCATAAGGGAATGTGAGCTTACCTGAGAGGGCCTGTGGTCCTCTTGATGTGGTTTCCTGCCCCGGAATGGGCACCCCCTGCTAGGTGAGGGGTCCCGCAGGACCTCTTGGTTCACTTCGTGCAGTGGACTGTGTTTTTTCGGGTCACGGGAAGAATCTGATACCATCAATGCTTGCCTCTAAGAAGAAGGGGAAGAGGAGGGTCCTTTATTGGTAAAGGAAAAATTGTTTTTCCTTTCAAAAGCAAAGAGTCCCCGGTGCCTAGGCAGTGGCAGGTAGATGGAGTTTCAAACCCTTGCCAGTTTTTAATGCACAACTAGGATTCAGAAATTGTCCAGTG
This sequence comes from Myotis lucifugus, assembly GCF_000147115.1. Taxonomy (NCBI): domain Eukaryota; kingdom Metazoa; phylum Chordata; class Mammalia; order Chiroptera; family Vespertilionidae; genus Myotis; species Myotis lucifugus. Next base: position 4,449,559 of record NW_005871100.1, on the reverse strand, counting down.
ATTACATACTTTGCGGCACTACTAAGCCGCACAGCAGGCTCTTCTCTTTGCTTCCTGAGGCACCTCTGGTCTTGTATAGGAAAGGATGGCATAGGTCACAGTGTGAGTGTCCTCGTGCTACCACCTGGGTGGCTTAAGGAGTAGGAACGTACCGTCTCGCAGTTCTGGAGATGAAGGTGTTGGCAGGGTTGGTTCCTTCCGAGGGCCATGAGGGAGAGGCGGTTCCAGGCCCTGGCCTCTGGCACTTGGCTGGCAATCTCTGGCATCCCTCGCCCCAATCTCTGCTTTCATCTTCCGATGGCATTCTCCTTGTGCGTGTCAGTAGCCCAGTTTCCTTTCCATAAGGTCACCAGTGTCGTGTTGGATTAGGGTCCCACCCTGTTCATCTTTACTAATGACATCCACAAGGCTTCAGATTCCAAATACGGTCACACTGATAACTTCCACGTGTGGTCTCGAGGGTTACAGTCCGTTTTGTTACACAGCCACCAGCTCCCTTTTCCTGCCAACAATTGGGTGTTCAGCTTGCTTAGCAAGAGGCTCTACCTGTTGAAAACTAAGCTGTTTCTGGAAGCAGGGTCATTGGCAGCAGGATGTGGTATATGCTCATGAGCACATTTGCCCGGTGGGGGGGGGGGGGGGGGGGAGTATTACCTTCATGTGAAGCAACCCTGAGGAACCTTATTTCCAACTTTCTCCAGTCAGTCCTTCACCTCGTGGTTAGGTTACAGGCAGACCATCTCTGCTGTGTCCCCCGTATCATTCTTCTCTCCATTCCCCCCATTTCTCAGCTCATCTGAGATCATCAGAGTGCAGGGCCCAGGCCCTGACTCAGAGGCAGGCTGGCCTAGTGGTCGAGTGCTCCAGACTGGAGTCAGACCAGCTGCAGGGGCCGTCGATCTTGGCCCCACCCCTGACCTGCGGTACGAGCTGGAGCACACTTCTTAACCTCTCTGCACCTTGGTTCCCTGTCTGTACAATGGGTGGGAAGAGAGCCTTAGGGAGCTGTGAGGATTAAAGGAGATCATGCAAGTTCAGCGGGTTGGGACGTGGTAAGCCTTCCACAATGTTAGCTCTTGCTATTGATTCGGCTCCCGGGGCTCTGTAATGCCCCGTCCCCAGTTTATTTCAGTCCGGTCTGATGCCAGGTGCAGATTTCTAAAACATGCCTTGGTTCTCTCCACTTTCATCTAGAGAGCCCCCCCCCCAGTCCCTCATTACTGACCAATCTGATATTTTGTCATCAAGGCTATTCTGTGGCCAGTGTGACCCAGCTCCCCAACTGACCTAGCTGAAGCTCATCCCCCATGATCCTCTGCCTGTAGCCTTCTTTCCAGCTGAAACTTTCTCCCTTTCTTTTCCCAGACAGCCTCCTGCTTTCCTGCCTCTTAATCTGTTGCCTTTGTTTGCCCAGACTCATGTCAACAATCACCGCATCTACAAGCATTTCCTATTCTGTCCTTCGAGCCCTACTACACTCTATAATATTTCTTCTATGGGACTTGGCATTCTCTACTTTTTTTTTTTTTTTTCATTTTAAATTGTCCTTTTGTGCCTTTAAGAGCCAGCCCTATACTCAGGACGGCCCTCCTACACCATGAGGGAGATTGGAGCAGAGAGCGTGCAGGCCAGGACAAGTGGCACTCTCTGTTTTGCACGGCAGTGTCTTGAGTGTGGAAACTGGGTCTTCACTTTAACCCCCACGGGGCACCCAGGACGGGGTGAGGAACGCAGGCGGGTTCAGCCAGCGTCTGCTGAGCAATTCTCATCCATCCCTCCATGTTGGCTTGATACCATGAACTTGAATATGTCGTGGGTCCTTCATGGCCGGAGTCCAACTAGAAAGTAGGTCAGATCCAAATCCTGATGGGCCATCTGACCACTTAATGCCAATTTGAGTGGATGGGGGCAGCAGACTTTCAGGTTGGCATTATAATGAATCAAGTGGTGAAACAGGATTGCCCAAAGTTACACAGCAAGTTAGCGCCCTTGCCCAGAATAGAACAGGTTACTGTTCTTAAGCACTGAGTTAACCCTACTTCCCACCCACTACAGAACGACGCGCTATAAAAACAAGCTTCTCCCATACATTTGTGCCTTTCGATCTGAATAGTTTATTCTCAAAATCAGGCTAAGGATCCATGTTACTATTCAAATACACTGGTGGGCAGCTGACGCTGGGGAGGCTCAGGTACACACCGGGGTTGTTTTGGGTTCAGTTGCAGGTGGTGGAGGGCAGAGTAATAAGGGCTCTCCAAGGAACAGAAGCAGTAAAATACAAATAATATATATTATACCAATATAATAACTTGAAGCTATGATACATACACACACACACACACACACACATATACATACGATTGATTTCAAGGCAGTGGCTGCCACGGTTGTAGAGGCTGGCAAGTCCAAACTCTAGGGTAGTTGGAATTCAGCAGGCTTGAGGCAGGATTTCCTCTTCCTCAGGGAAACCTCCCTCAGTTTTGCTCCGAAGGCCTGTCAACTGCTTGGGTGAGGCTCACTCAGATTATCGAAGATGATCTCTTTAAAGCAGTGGTTCTCAACCTTCCTAATGCCGAGACCCTTTAATACAGTTCCTCATGTTGTGGTGACCCCCAATTTCATTGTTACAAATTGAACATAATTAAAGCATAGTGATTAATCACAAAAACAATATGTAATTATGTGTTTTCCAATGGTCTTAGGGGACCCCTGTGAAAGGGTCGTTCGACCCCCAAAGGGGTCGCGGCCCACAGGTTGAGAACCGCTGCTTTAAAGTCGCCTGGTTGATTGTAGCTATCAGCCACATCTACCAAATACCTTCAACACCTCGGGTGGTGTTTGATTAAGCAACTGTGTACTACAATACAGCCTAGCCACATGCCACGTTAACACGCACAACTGGTGGTCACACCCTCCCCGCTCCATTCTACCCGGGCAGCCTTTGTGAGAGTGACCTCTTTCTGGAAGAGCTCTGGTGGGAATTAGCCATATAGTTCGTGGCACGTTATAGTTCAACAGACGCTTTGCTCTTAGTGCCCCAAAGCTGGGGGTTGAATCTCCAGGAAACTCCTGTCCTGCTGGGTCATTCTGGAACTTGCTTTGGTTCCAGACAGGAACCCTTCTGCCCCTGGGTGGGAAATCATTCGGGAAACGATTGACCAGAATGGGGATGTTCCAAGTGGAGATGGTCAGACTGAAGAGGGAACAAGATCGCCAGCTCAAATATTTGAAGAGCTGTGATGGGAAGGAGGCCCCAGGCTCTGGAGGAGGCAGAGCCCTTCTATAAATATTTCAGTATATATTCCTGAAATATAAGGACTCTTGTAAGTATAACCACAATGCCATTAGTACACCTAAGAAAATCAATAATTCTTGGTATCATTAAATATGCAATCCGTATTCAGATTCCCCAGTTATGTCATGAGCAGTTTTCCACAGGTGGTTTGTTGGACTCACGATCCAAACAGGATTCATACCTTGCGTTGTGGCCAGCTGTTCTGCATGATAACGTGATCAGATAGCAGCTTCATTTATTCGCGTGGAGTCAGCTCTTCCCACCACTGCCGGTCTCCTGTGTGTGACACAGTGTGAAGCAGGTGGGAGCTGTGTGAGTAGTGGTGGTGGTTCCGGCGGGAAGCAGCATTCGCCCTAGATGGCTCCCTGAAGGGACTTCATGAGTGACTTCTTGCAGGAGCAGGCAGGGGTGGGGGTACCCAGAGACTACCAGCAGGCAGGGGTGGGGGTACCCAGAGACTACCAGCAGGCAGGGGTGGGGGTACCCAGAGACTACCAGCAGGCAGGGGTAGAAAGAGAGTTAGGGGAGCTCAGTGAGATGAGGAGGGGCTGAGGTGAGGAGGAGATTGGAAAAGAAATGCCTTGGCCTCCCCTTTGCTTGCCCTCCAGTCTCCTGCTCCCTCTCCCACTGGTGAACCCCGCCCGAAGCCAGCCAGCACAGGAGCCCCCAGTTTTCAGGGGACAGCTCCTGGGGGACACCCATGGTTCTAGAGGCGCAAGCAAATAGCAAGATGGCGCCTGAGAAATGGCTCTGAAGCAGAAATGCCTGCAACCAAATCCTGATTCTGTTGCATGCCAGCTGTGTGACTTCAAGGCAAGTTGCTGGAGCTCTCTGTGCCTCAGTTTCCTCCTGTAAGAAGAATGCTGAGCAACTTAAGATCATGTATGTGGTGCCTGGCCCTGAGTGAGCGCTCCATAAATCTGAGCTATAATTATTATAAATTGCCATTAAAAACCACCCAGGCCAAACAGGACACCTCTCTCTTTCTCTGGCTCCTCGAATCTCTGTAGACCCGATGACTCCAGCTTGCCTCCAGCCTAGAGACCAGCCTCAGAATTCTCTGGCCTTCACCCCTCTCCCTCGGATGTCATCTTTCTCACAGGCACCACACCGCTCTTTGTCGTTGAAGGTTCCTCCGACCTAAATGCCAAAGCAGGTCTCAGTCCTCCCTCCCCCAGATGAGGAAATGAAAGGGCCAGCGAAGCCAGCAGGGACTGTGCACTAAGAGTGTTTTCAGTGTCAACCTCGCCATCACAGTATTCAGGGCCCAGTGCAGACTTAGAATCAGGTTGCCGGTTAGCAGAACTTCGGAGAGGTAGCAGGAAGAGAAAAGCCTGGCTCCTTTCCTCCCCTTCCCACTGTCTTCATCAACTGGGCAAGCCTTCCCACGGGCTCACATCAGTGGCAGAGGTGATCTAACAGCTGGGGGTCACGCGTCATACCTTCACAGCCCAGTAGGAAAGAAACGATCCAGATAGTTGTAATTTTAGATAGAAGAGGGTAAGTGTCATGAGAGGAAACGCGGGGCCATGGGATTTTAGACACAGGAGACCCCGGTTCTAGCCGAGGGGCCCACACTGAGGCTGTGGATCCGTGTGGAGGGTGAGATGGGTGTCTTCCCGGCAGAGCGCCATCAGGGGCGGCCTTTCCAGCAGGGGCCAGTTCACAACAAGTCACTGGATTTCTCGTTGTGATTAGACCACAGGCTCAGGTTTACGATGGCTTCCTATGGCAAGCGTGGAAACTTTCTTTTTATTTTTTATTTTTATTGAGTCACAGCTCACAAGAGTATCACCTACGTACAAATAAAAAGTAGGTTAATGATGGGTTTCATGTACCCAGTCTTTAAATTAAGAGCATGGACCATAACTCTGCAGTGTACTCGTAAAACACATACGCTCTATCTCAGCCCCATGTCACTGAGTTGAGAAAAACAGGAAAAGAGAACAGTAATTACTGGCCACCAGTGGCTGGCATCGCTTTCTCCTGACATTCTGGTTGAGTTGCCAGCAGTTAGGCATTAATGGCAACTCTTCAGAATCAAAAAGCAGTTGAAAGGAGCAGTAATGTCTGTATAGCATCTTAAAATGGAAAACGTGCTTTTTCTCAACTAATTTCTTAAAATGTGAATTAGAAAATATCTTTTCACAGACAAGGAAACTGAGGGTCAAAGTGGCCCGCAGTCACACAGCTGGTAAGAGTAGGGTGAGCCTTTTTAACAGCAGTTTTGGGGCCTTCGCCCTCCTAGCCACAGGGCTTTGGTGGGGTTTGCAGACTCTGCCAATTATATTACAGGCGTGATAGTCCTTTTTCACTTTCTAAATGGATATAATGTGGATCCTCCACCCCTCCTGCCTTGAGGTTCTGGCCTCTCCTCTCTCCCCGCTGTTGTAAATTGGAAAGGGGATGCTGAGACTGAGCTGAGGGGGCAGAATGTTTATAAGGAAGTACCTAGGCAGCTACCGCTGTGGAGGGGAGGAATGAAAGCGGGATTGACCCGAAGCAGAAGCCAAGCTGTGACGCAGGTAATGAAACCAGGAGTTTGAGGGCTAAAGTGGCCCACATCACGATTGTCCCACACTGAACCAGGTGGCCAGGCCTCTATACCCTCCCTGTCCAGTTGAGGGAGGGATCTGAGTGCCCGGGAAGGGTGTGACCTTAGGTGAAGTCGCTCTCAGCAGTTGAGGCCTCTGTGAAGGCACAGCTGGAAGTGGTCCCCCCACAGGTCCCCAGCAGCTGCCACTGCCCCTCCTTGTGCATCACACTCACCTGGGGGAAGTCCTCCTCTTGCTCACTGCTTGTAGCACATGTTTCTGCTAGCTTTGTGATAGGCTTGCAGTAACTGATAGTTGAATGACTAAGTGAAGGGCTGGCTAACAAGATATTTATTGACCACGTAACCCTGTGCAAGTGAACGTTTCTCTCCTCCCCAGGTCAGTGGAGTTCAGTCTGCCATCGAGGTTCTTGATTGATATGCAGCCTCCGCTTTCCCCTGTGGCCTCACAGACAGAGTGACCATTTGGGACAGTCCTGGCGTATGCCTGTTGCCCAGCTTAATTGTTTCTAGCACCTTCTTACCCTCAGAAGTGGACGAGTTTGGGTGATCAGTTATGTAGCTATTTATTTGTACCACTGGAGCCTGGGAACAGGAATGGGCCCTCTCAGAACTTCAACACTAGAGCAACCCACCCCGCCCCAGGGCTCACCTTCTGTCTCTTCTGCTTCTCTCTAAGGGCCAAAGAGATAAAGGAAATGACAGGCAACAAAGCTCAAATTCCCGCTCTGGAACTTGGCTCCTGGGCTCCTTTAGCTCCACCTGCCTCCATCTTTAAGAGAACTCGGGCCTGGCTGGGTGGCTCAGGTGGTTGGAGCGTTGTCCCATACTCCAAAAGGCGGGCAGTTAGATTCCCAGTCAGGGCACATAAGCAGGTTCAACCTTTGTTGGGACGCATGCGGGAGGCAGCCAGTCGATGATTCTCTCTCACCATTGATGTTTCTCTCTCTTCTCTTCCTCTCCCTTCTTCTTTGAAATCAATAAAAATATATTTTAAAAAGGTCACTTCCACCTTATTCTGTTAGAAGCAATTCCCTAAGTCTAGCCCCCACTCAGCGGGAGGGGGACTAAGCTTTAGCTCCTTGAGAAAAGAGTGTCAAATTATTTGTGGACGTATTGTAAAACCACCTTTACTGTTCAACGTCCATTTCTGCTTTTTATAAACACCATTCAGAAAAAAGAATAGGTAGATCTTCTACCCAAATCCTCAAATATCTTGCATCCGCTTGAAATATCTTGAAATAAAGGCTCTATGTGTTTTTTCTTCCAAAATCACTCCTGCCCCTGGTGCTTGGAGTTCATCCTGTCTTCCAGTGGGCCTTGCTCTGCAGCTGCCCTTTCTCTGAAGTCATCCCCTTACGAACGTACTCTGGTGTCTCTCATCTTCAAAACAAAACTCTACTCTGACCCATTTCTCCAGTTCATAGCCAAAATCCTTGAATCAACTGTACACTGTTTCACTTGTCACCTCCCATTTACTCCTCCACACAGTATCATTTGGCTTCCTCCCTACACTGATTTTTCAAAGGCCACCAACAGCCTTCCTATTGCCAAATCCAATGGATACTTTTGTCCGTCTTTGTGCAACCCCCAAGCAGCATTCGTCGCACTCAACCACTCCATTCTTTTGAAACACTTGGACCGCTGGACATGGCTGTCCCCGGGCTCTCCCCCACCCCACCTCACTTCCTGTCCCCTCATGCTCGTTGCCTGCGTCTCCGAATGGAGGCAGCAGTACTATTCAGCCCTTCCTGCCTTGTGCTCTCCTGGAGTCCCATTGGCTCCTGTGTGCGTGGGTTGATGTATTCCCCATTTATACCTCCAGTTCAAACCTTTGCTATAAATTCAACTTACTTGATGGAATATGGATTTCTACTTAGAACATTTTTTGGGTATTTTTATAGGAGAATGAGGTATTAAGAGCTACGGGTCACAGTTCCCAGCAGGAGGAAAATGAGCAAGGTGTGTCAGCCCAGAAGGACAAATCACTACAGCAGCAGGGTGAAGATGAAACTAAAACAGCAGATGTACCTGAGTGGGAGGCAGAAAAGACCACTGACACTAGGAATGAGGTAAGCATGTCAGAATACCCCAGCCTGGCCATTCTGGCCAAAAGGTACATTTTCTAAGGCTTTGTCAGTATGTGTTGAGAATGAATTTTGTATACGTATGACCTACTCTAAGCAGATCTGATATATGGAAAACACTCAGCTTTTGTTTTTTATTGTCGGAGTGGTTATTTGGTTTACAAAGGAATCAGCCCATAGAATTAGTTAAGATAGTGTGTGTGCTCAGGTGTACCCCCAACCCCTCCAGGAACTTGCTAGCAGGTTTTTAGTTGCATTTGCCATGGCAAGGGATAAAGATGGCTGATGTCCTGTATCCAGGAATCCTCACCTAGCCCCCTGCAGGCAAAGCACCCTCCCTACCAGCTGGGGCTTGGGCTCAAATCCTCACCCAGTGTCCTGCTGGGCCATGCTCCACGGGCATCCATCCAGGAGCCCATATTGTACCTCTCTGCCTAGAATTAAGGCCAGGCCCAGTGGGGACAGCCTCCTTCACTCGTGTCTAACCACACTCTTGGCCGTGAGAAGAGGAATAAGAGGGTGAACACCAGGAACCAGGCTGATGGGGTGGATTCTTCCTGCAACCTGTGCTGCCCCTTCTTCCACGTGGGCCATACTCTGGTTTCTTCTCAGCCCTGCTGCGGTCCTAGCCCACAAGCCTGGCAAACAAGTGCTCCAAAGAGGGGCATGGAGGCTCCAGACTTTAAACCACTTGGCACTCACCTAAAAGGTGTCCCAATGGCTTTCTCAGCTATGACTGCCCCAGGTGGAGTTTGGGGCTGTGCTTTGACCTGCCTTGGAGGATGGGAGGTACCAGGCCTTGGCCCTTTTCAGAGAGTCCATCACTATCTCCTTGACCGTGTGACATTACATCAAACATTACATGATTGATGGAGTGAAATCAGAAGACAGCTTTGCTCTTTGCCCACCCACTGTGCCCACCCCTCCAGCCTGTCCTATCCTATTCTAGGAGAGTGAATTCTTCCCTATACCTGGAGTGAAATTGGGGCAGGCCCCATGACTTACAGATAATAAAAATCTCTCTGATCATCCCACTGCAGCAATTGGTCAATAATATAATCCAGTGTAATTCTAAAAACTCTGAACAGAAATTCGGCTTCTCCGCTCCTGACTCATCCGCTGCAGCCTGAGCCTGTCGGAGGAGGAAAGTGTGTGTGTGGGTGTGTACACCTGCGTGTGGCCTATTTGTCCGTTTCCCCAGTCCTCCCTCCCTTGCTCTCTAAGCTGCCTTTTCTGGGGTGTGGTGGGATAATAAGGGCTCAGGAAAGGGGTTTGACTGGCACTATTTGATACTGGTTTCTCTTGACCACAGGGTGTGTTTAAACTGTTTTTTTGTTGGGTGGGCACTTTCATTCCATAGGTTCTTTGGAGACCCCCACAACTGGGAGTCCTTCTCTTGCCCATCTCTTGACAAGGACAAAGGCATCTCCACCTCCAGGTGACCCTCTCCAGCAGCTGGTCTTGGAAACATGCCCCTCAGCCCCTTTGTCAGTCCAATCCCTCCCCTAAGCGCAGCCCTTGCTCAGCCTCTTGCCCTTTGTGTTTCTCAGGCAAGCTCTGGACACTCATCTACTGTTTCCCCAACCGCAGGGAATACACTCGCCACATTTCTAAGTGGTCTCCTAGGGTCCCTTTTTGTCCCTCTTAAGGAGAGAGGGGTGAGGAGCTCACTCCAAGGAACCCTCCCAATTAAGTGAAGACCCCATTCAGGCTTGCATTTCGCTTTGAAGTGCAGAGGTAATTGCTCCTGCCTGTGCTTTCACCCACGTCTTCTCCCAGGCCTGTATTTCCTCATAATTTATGTACCCTTGGTGTGGCACTGCCCTACCCTAGCACCCCCCCCCCACCCACCCCACACACAGCAGTTATTGTCACATCAACGCCAATGAGCTTTTATATTAACAAAATGCTGAAAGGCGTTTTTTCAAAAGGAGACATTTCAGCCTACTTCCCACTTTACTCCTGAGTGTCCCAAAGTCTTTTTTGAGGGAGAAGATGTTTTTATCGCAGTCTTATCAGTTCATTGTTTTATAGATTTGTGCTGTTGCTTCATTTTTCTCCTGGGTGTGCCTTTGTCTTTGCTCCCTCACTGAGCTTCCCAGAAGAGCGGGAATTGTTTTTTACTTCTGTGAATTACCTGAAGTGACTCACTGCTAGATACAGAGTGGCATTCTTCACATGCTAATGAAGGGATCCAAGTAGGGAACTTCCTTAGAGAATACAATTTAAATTAGGGAAAATATCAATTCGGACAGAACTTTCCAGAAACACATTAATTACTCAAAGCAAGGCATTTGTGCCTCAGTCCTTAAGTTCAGGTTTGGCTCCTCTCTGTGCACCTCCATGTGCCTGGTGGGTATGTCTTGTTTAGTTAGCATCAGTTTACAAAATTCTTTTACTGAGATGTTACTTAGTAGGTACTCTGACAGTTTGTTGAAATAGTATTTATTTCCCTTCAGGTGACAATCCTGGGTGATAACAAATGACATGACTTGCTACTTAACCTTGACCTCTTTCTAGCCCCACTGTAGGCCATCTTAGACTGCTGGCTATTAATGAAGAATAAATACACTAAATGTAGGTTAACTGATCTGAAGAGATTTTCTTTTCACTAAAGACAATTTGAAGTTTACAGTAATGTTTCATATTTTAAAAGATATGTCATAAAGTTAAGTGTGTCCACCATATTCTTTAAATACTCCTAGTGATCTCTGTTCAAAATGCAATGTATTTTTGACCCAAAACAGAACTGTATGTTTGTATTTTATGTTAAGATTTCTAAGAGTCGGTCTTAAGAAAGAAGACTGACCACTCCCTGGCAATCTAAATCAAATTTAATGTAATATGTCTTTTGGATTAATTGTAAGAATAGCTGAGTGTCCATTTTTGTGCAAGATCTGTACTCACCTGAACAGAAAAAACTCGGCAATTAGATTTAGAAATGGATTTACCAAGTTTTATGAAAACAAATGTTTCTAACAGAATGATGTCCACAGTTGAGGCTCTCAGAAACAAGGCACATGACCATGAGATTCTGAAGTGAATGAGGGGATTGTGTGTTTTTTAAAACAGGTGAGGGCAGGTTTAAGGGAAACACTGAGGTAATAGGGAGTCCCGCTCCCAGGGACTTGCAACAACATGAAGCCATTACTACCATTACCACCATCAGGACAAAAGGGGACCTGGGAGGCATAGAGCTCAGTGAGAGCTGGAATTGATCAGCGGAAGCTATGGTCTCTAAGGTACTCTGTTGCTCCTCCCATCTCTTGCCTCTGTCTCCTGTGGACCCAACCAGAGGGCTGGATCAGTAGGGGTTAACCCAGCCGTGGGCCACGGGCCGGATCCCGTTTGAAACGAATAAAACTAAAAAAAAAAAAAAGACCGTACCCTTTTATGTAATGATGTTAACTTTGAATTTATATTAGTTCACACAAACACTCCATCCATACTTTTGTTCCGGCCCTCTGGTCCAGTTTAAGAACCCATTGTGGCCCTCGAATCAAAAAGTTTGCCCACCCCTGGGTTAACCCCTTGGCCCACTGTGTCCAGGGGCATTGAAGAAGAGGGAACAGGAAAAAGATTTAATGAAACACATTTTTGACTAGCCTGAAGGGGTCAGTCAGTCCATAATTTATTTTAAGCAGAATGATCCTCATACCCTTACTTCTATATTCTAAATATTAAGGCTTTCTTTACTGCAAATAATGTTACTTACCCACCACTCAGGATTGTTTTTGCAGGAATCCAGATGTATGCTGATGTTATCTATTCTCAGACACTTGTGACCATCAGCAAATTTTGGTAAACATTTGGCCAGGACTAAGCAAGTTTGGGGTCCTCAACAGAAGTAATAGAATACTTCTAAAATTTCTCGAAATTAGGAATCATTTCAAATAACAATTCAATTGGTGAAGTAGTCCGCTACCCAATAAGAATGTATAATTGCCAGTTAAAGAAGAGCAAGAAATCTTACCCACCAATTTAGCTTAAACATTCCTACAGCATCCATAGAAAGCCTTGCATTTATTCCTTGTATTACAATGAAATAGCTTGAAAACATGGCTTCATAGAACCAAGATGTTTGGTGGGAAAAGAAACCAAGTATTTGTACACACATACACCGCAGACCAACTGGTATGAATCTTCAAAACTGAAAACCCTAAAGTAAAAAGTTAGGGGTAGAAGTGATGCACAGCACAAGTCAGGAATGTGACTTACTAACCTGTAATGATAATCGCCATGGCACACCAAAAGCGGTAATCCTGGATAAAATATAACAGGCAACATTTTTAGTGCACAGTGGAACTCAAAAGCAAGAAAGCAAAAGTCCACAGATACAAGAAACAAAGAAGGGACTCAAACCTACAATTTAAAATAATTGGGCACCAAACGGAGGAACCTCAAGGAGGAATTGGATCCAGATGTCATAAGTGGGGTTAAATGAATGGAAAATATCTCAAGCCTGTGCCTGGGGCACCTGGGTTCCCTGCTTATGAGCTCTTTGGTTCAGGAAATAGGGACTAGGACAGTGGTCGGCAAACTGCGGCCCCTTGAGTGTGGCTCTTCCACAAAATACCACGTGCGGGCGCGCACGTACAGTGCGATTGAAACTTCGTGGCCACACTCAAGGGGCCAAAGAGCCGCATGTGGCTCACGAGCCAGTTTGCCGACCACTGGACTAGGAGACAGAGCAAGGAAACTGTCTACCCCTTAGAAAACAGAACCCCAAATGGGCTCCAAAGCCAGCTATAGAGTCTGATCTACACCATTACCATAAGGAACCCTGAGCAAAGAAAGCAAAGTTGAGAAAATGATGCAAAGACTGGTCCTTGCAGAGAAAAACAAAACTGCTTGATAAGTTGGTAGCCCTTGAAATGTGCGATTCCTACAGAAATAGCTCTCAACAAAGCTGAGCTCTCTGGTAGTCCCAGGAGAGATTAGTAAGCATGAAAGAGAAGCAGTTTTGAAGATTCCAGCAAAATATTTCCAAAATTAAAATGATCCTGACTCAGATTAATGGAATATAGTCCCAAGCAGACTAAATACAAAATTCCAAACATATCAAAGTGAAATGGTAGGACAAGAAAGAATTAAGGAAAAAAATCATTAAAGTTAGCTGAGGAAAAAAAATTGGCTATAAAATGACAGACTGCAAGCAAATCAATAGTAATAAATGCCATGGGACAAAAGTACTGAGGGAAAACCTTAAACCTGATCATCTCACCAAATAGACTATTATTTAAAGATGAAGGCAAACTAACTCCAGGTTATAAAAACTAGCATTTACTACTTGAGGCTCTAAAAAGCTATCGAAGGAGCTATTTCAGCAAGGAAGGAACTTTGAAGGCAGGAGATGACACAATGGTGAGTTGGTCATTTGGGTACATCTAAATACATACTTGACTGTAAAGTCACAAAATTCTGTAGCAGATTTGGAGAGTCAGCTGTGGAGGGGCAAAGTAAGTTGGAACAATTCTAGCCAAAAATTATATGAAGATGGTTAGGGCAGGAATAGGGGAGGAGTTATGAGTTGAAGGTTCTTATTTAAGGGTATGAGAATATTGATACCTAAAGGAGGGGTATAAAAACCCCAAGATCAGGCTAAAAATACAGAGATAAGATCTAGTTGTCCTTTCCAGATAAAACCTAGAGCCCCAGGCAACCACTTCAGTCTTTTAATGACTGATGCATCTTTTGTGTTTTTCTAGAGATATCTAAATGGGACTGACACATCTCTCTCTCTGGAAGACTTACTTCAGTTGCTTTCATCACAGCCTGAAAATTCAGTGGAGGTAACTGGAAGATTGGCTTTTATCCTTGCAGGAATATCTCTGCACTGACCTCTCAATAAATAGAACCTTTATACCTGGATGATATAGTTTAAACTAATGCATTATTACTATTTGAGCACACAGACTTAGGATTACTTTTTATTTTTTTAATATATTTTATTTTTTACAGAGAATTGAACCTGGGACCCTTGAGTCCGCAGACTGACGCTCTATCCACTGAACCAAACCGGCCAGGGCAGGATTACTTTTTTTTTTTTAATATATTTTATTGATTTTTTACAGAGAGGAAGGGAGAGAGAGAGAGAGTTAGAAACATCGATAAGAGAGAAACATCGACCAGCTGCCTCCTGCACATCTCCCACTGGGGATGTGCCCGCAACCCAGGTACATGCCCTTAACCGGAATCAAACCTGGGACCCTTCAGTCCGCAGGCCGACGCTCTATCCACTGAGCCAAACCGGTTTCGGCAGGATTACTTTTTATATAAACACTTCAACTTTGGAGAATTAGCCAAATATGTAAATACTATTCCTCCAAGTAATCGCAAAGGTCTAATCAAATTAGCATAATTCATATTGAATCAAATTTATATAATTCACATAAAATCAAAATGGCAGTAAACATTTGACAAACTAAGCCATGGCTTTATTTTCCTGGTAGCATTTGTGTCATCACACTTTATAGGTCTGATCTTTTTTAAAAGACACACACACACCCAACCAACACTACTTCACTATTGCTATTATCCATGATCCTCCAGTCCAGTGTGGATTTAGATTGCCAACAGCTAGGATGAGAGTGGCATCTTATACAGTAGTAAAATATACAGTAAGAGTATAATATTAGAATAACTAACCTAATTATAAATTGCCATATTAGAACCAACCTTTCCCCAAATATAGCATATCTTGACTTGGGTTCACACAATGTATTGAGTTGCCCATATTATTTAACTGGGTGAAGTTGTTATAGCCAACAGCATATCCCTACTTACAGAGGAGCAGACAAAACTGAGGAAAGAAAATGGTGTGTTGGGTACTAGAACTATTGAAATTGAACTATGTGTATTAAAGTGCTCTTTTCCCTTTTTCAGGGCATCTCCCTGGGAGATATTCCTCTTCTCCCAGGAAGTATCAATGATGGCATGAATTCTTCAGCATACTACAATGTGAATTTTAGCCAGGCTATAAGTCATGATGTCAATCTCCATGAGGCCATGTTGCTATATCCAGACAATACATTTAGAAGAGACCCAGTAGGAAGGACTTCACAGCCACAGGAACCATTTCTGCAGTTAAATTCTCACACCACCAATCCTGCACAGACCCTTCCTGGAACTAATTTGACAGGATTTCTTCCACCTGTTGACCATCAGATAAGGAATCTAACAAGCCACGACCTTCTATATGACCTTGATATAAATGTATTTGATGAGATAAATTCAATGTCTTTGGCGACGGAAGGTTTTGATCCCATGGAGGTTTCTCACCTTTTTGGAGAACCCGATTCTGATTCTGGGCTTTCCTTAAATTCAAGCCATAATAGCACCTCTGTCACCAATCCTAATTCCTGTGTGTGTGACAGTGCTATAGGTTCTAGTAGTGACCTTGAATCTCTTTCCCACCATGCTTTAGAAGGGGCTGTAGGCGGCTACTACCCAGAGCCCAGTAAGATTCGTCACATTGATCTTAGTAGTGATTCTACTTTCCACGGGGACCTTGCATTTCAACATATATTCCATAACCACACTTACCACTTACAGTCAAGTGTACCAGAATCCACTTCTGAGTCTTTTTCATGGCCTGGGAAATCACAGAAAATAAAAAGTAGGTACCTGAATGACACAGACAGAAACTTAAGCCGTGATGAACGCCGTGCTAAAGCTCTGCACATCCCTTTTTCTGTAGATGAAATTGTCCACATGCCTGTTGATTCTTTCAATAGTATGCTAAGCAGGTACTACCTGACAGATTTACAAGTGTCACTCATCCGTGATATTAGACGAAGAGGGAAAAATAAAGTTGCTGCTCAGAACTGTCGAAAGCGCAAACTGGACATAATTTTGAATCTAGAAGATGATGTATGTAACTTGCAAGCGAAGAAGGAAACCCTCAAGAGCGAGCGAGCCCAGTGTAACAAAGCCATTAATATCATGAAACAGAAACTGCACGACCTTTATCATGATATTCTTAGCAGGTTAAGAGATGATGAAGGTCGGCCCGTCAATCCAAACCAATATGCTCTTCAATGCAGCCATGACGGAAGTGTTTTGATTGTACCCAAGGAACTGGTGACCTCAGGCTACAAAAAGGAAACTCAAAAGGGAAAGAGAAAAAGTGAGAGAAGAAATTGAAAATAGACTGATTCCATTAATATGTATAAAGTAGTAATAATGCTATATGGATCACAAACCACTGAAACTGCTTCAAGGTTTGCTCAAGCATCTTTTTAAGCACTGTTACTTGAATCACTTAAGGCTACATTTTGAAGCTTATATGGACAAGTTTAGGACTTCAAGAGCAGACGTGGGAAATCTGGGGAAAGCCTCTTCTCCCCATGAAGTCCTCCTATGTTATATGCACAATTCATAAATATGTACAGAGTAAGGTGACAAAAACTTGATAGGACTCACTTTGGTAGCCATTTTCTAGTAAGATGGTCACTTTAAACCTAACACTGGGTGTAATTATTTTAAAATGTATTTTAGTTTTTAACTTGAAGAGCAAAGTAGCCTTAACATTCTCATTTAGTTAGCACTGAAGTATAGTGAACTTTTCAAAAGCTATTTTATTAATACTTAAATTATAACTTTTTCTCTGTGGAAATGAATTTTATACTTGAATTTATTTAAAAAGTTAACTTTTCCCTTATATACAGAAATTCTAAGCAAATTTACCTTGGCTATTATTTCCTCCAAAATAACCAATAACCATTCAGGAATACAGGTAAATATCTAGCAAAATAGGGCAGCATATTAAGACTCAATCCAAGTTGAACTCAACATAGTCTGTTAAACTAGTAAGGGAAATCCCCACTTGGACTTAACAATACTATGTGAAATAAAGACTATAAATGGCCAAATTATAAACCATGATGTCAAAAAAAATGCATTAGGCCTTAATGGCTGAGAACAAAGACCTCTACAGTCACAGGTTTTAGAGCTAGAGCACGGCTACCAGTGTATAGCTCGTCATTGCCCGGCAAGTAAGGCAGCCTGTAGGCATGACCTCACATCCGTAACATTGATGTCTCACCACAAAACTCACATAGATTCATGTGAAAACATTAGAGGCCATACATGAACACAAACCAAACAACAGGGGAAGAGTCGATGAGCATAGACTACAACCAAAGAACTGGAAATACTGAAACCACATGAAACAGGACAGTAAAATAAACAAGTGGATGGACTTGAACGTAAAAGCCACTAATCCGAGAAATAATGGAATTGAAATGCAAGTTAACATGAATACTTAATGTTTGATTTCAAAATAAGGTTGTCAGATGAGATTTGCCTAACAATGTAAAAATCAAAAGTCAAAGTATTATCTTTGTTTGCAAAAATGCAGTTTTATAAGAGTGGATTTTTTATAATAAACTTTTCTCCACTTTTAATTGGGCCTAACCATTTCTTTCAAACCCTAGATTTTGCCACAATAATGCTCCTAGATACATCACTCTTCGGTTCTGTACAATCACATTAAATGTTGATAGGCTGGCTCTGCAAAGGAGTACTCTCTAGATGTGTTATTTAAACCACAGCTTTAGGGCACTTTATGACAAATGATTTCAAGTCTACAAATGTAAGATTCTACAGTACTGATTTACGTGAAGACTTCAAAACTGTCAGTCCTATTACTCAAATATTGTCTGTCAGACTCCCCAAATCCCTGGAACTACCAAGACCACAATAAAATATAGGTGGACATCAAATTGGCAAAAAAAAAAAAAAAAAAAGGCATGTAGTGGAGCAAGCTTTTTAACAACAAAACTATCACTCTGGAAGTTACTTTGGTCCATTATAACCTAAGGTCAACAAGTCAAACCTCGAATTTCCCATTACCCCACACAATCAAAATCAGATTCAGGATAAATTGAAGCTGCTTACTCAATTATCCTTGACAATCCAGTGTTAGCAATGGAAATCTCCAAGATTTTAGTTTGAATTCTCTATTTAGATTAAGGAACATAACACATAGGTTGACTTAACACTTGGAGTGCGGGTGAATTTCCCGCCAAAATATAAGATGGCTCTGTCTTTTGGTTTTGTTCCATCCACCAAAAGGGTGGATTACAAACAAATACTTGGTAATACGCAGTTACAATCGGCCCGAGTTTACACGTTTCCCGCACTCCACCGCAAATCTATATGAACCGAGTTAAAGACGGCTCCCGCGGAGTACGGGGCCGACTTAACTCGTTTCCCGCACTCCAAGTGTTAACTGCTTTACTGGTTCAGTAGTCTCAACATACATGTTATTCTGAAATTGAGGGTAGTTATCAGAAAAAGGAATCCAATCTATACAGCCTCAGACATCAGGAACTGATCATTTTCAAAAGGCCAACTTCTAATTGAAGTTGTGTGCATTTTACAGGGTGAAACTATTGACCCATTCCTTCTTTAATAGCTAAACCAGACCAGTTAATCTTAACATGAGTAGGCAGTTAATACTTTGAACTGAGAAACAATTCCATCAAAACAAGGTTTGTAGAAAATGTGCTCCCAATTATTTGGTATGAGGTTTAAAAACAAACCTTAAGTGGCCCATGAGATCTAGACCTCTAAGATGAGCAGCTTTGTTTGCAGTTAGCCCTTGGCTTCCTTAAAGCATTTTCTATGGCATTTTCCTTGAAGCATCTTTTCCTTAGTTGACTGACCCAAACCAAAATTCCATTTTAAATTCTAACAAAGCTATTACCTCCTTCAAATATAGTATTATTCCTGAAATTATCATAAAACCCCCATTTGTTTATAAGTGAAATCCAGCAGAGTATCCCAGGCTTGGCATCTCATTTCCTTCCTGCACCCATCAAAAGAAGGTCCTGCTGAACATCCTCAACAAGCGAGGTAAAATTTGGGGGCAAGTACATAAAATCAACATGTTGAGCTCAAACAAGACCCTCTAGCTATTAGTGTTATCTTTGGAAAGATGCGTAACCCACTTTTTAACTGTTACTAAAGAACTTTCTTTTAAAGCCTCCCTAAATTACTGAACTTAAACATTTAGTACAAGTACTAATTGTTAGAATAATTTTTAGAGGGCAACTTGGCTTGCATTCCTAAACCAAACTGGGTTATTGAAAATCTCACATGAAGAACCAGTTCTAAGATCCGTGTGGGAGCCAGCTTTCTAATCATGCTTGCTCCTCGGTAATCATGAGTAAACTATGCAACCATCAGAATACACAATAGTGTGACTTAGTAGCATCGGCCCTATTTTGGATTTCTTATTCTTGGGATTGCTGAGGGAAAATAGCCAAAACCAGCTTGCCAGCCCTGTCATGCCATTTGGATGAAACTTCCAGTTGTCACCACTGCAATTTTGACCTGCAACCAGGATCAGGTAAATTGCTTTCAAATTGTTAACTTGTAAATACCGAGATCACAAGTTTATTGGTCTTTATGCAGCATTGTTTCTTATGCCTATTTTTGTCCTATCAGCAATACTTTTGGTATGCCAGACGAAAAAGGTTTAAAGTACTGCCCCAAAGTTACCTTCCTTTAGAAGGGAAATTGTTTCAATAGCCACTTCATTTAGTTTATTAGGTGTTAACACTTTAAAATCCTCACCAGAGGGTATTTTTCCCATTGATATTTAGAGTGGGAGGGAAGAGAAAAATGACTCATTGCCTCCTGTAGTGCGCCCCTGGTTGGGGCCGGGATCAAGCCTGTAACCAGGTACATGCCCTTGACCAGAATTGAACCTGTAACCCTTTAGTCTGTGGGCTGATGCTCTACCCACTGAGCCAAAACAGTGCATATCTGTTGCTTAAGGGTTGGGTGTTTTAAGGTTTCGGACTTCATTTACACCTCAAAGTCCAACTTAGTTGTCAAGCTAGACACTTCTGAAACCTTCAAAGTTATTTTCCTAATGTGAAGCCGAGTATTCAACAGTTTACTTGAATATTTGAAACAAAAACAGCTTTTGTTAGCCATCCTTAGTTTGACTTACCTGATACTTCATATTATCAAAACCAAAGAAAATAAGACATCCTTGGTATTTCATGTTTTTATGCTTTTTGTTATTTTAGGTAAATATTGAAGAAAGTCACTCACTAAATTTTATCCATCATACTTAAACCCTTTAAAGACAGCTACCCAATACTCGGTGTAAAATGCAATACCACTTTAAGAAACTAGAATGACAAATTTTAATTTGGACCACTCTGTTTAAAAGCCTGTAATACATTTTTAAAACGGCACCAGGGACGTTGAACACACATGGTAAAGCCAGAAAACTATAGCAGCATTCCAACGCTGAATATAGTGTATAAAAGAATGGCATTTTTATTAGGGACAGCCAATAACGTCCACAATAGTTTTCTCATGTCTATTAAAAGAAAAAAATGGCAATATGTACAGTTTTGTAAAACTGCTTTAAAAACCTAAGGGATGGCAATTCTTTAGACAACTGAATGTTTATAGAACAGGATTCACACATTTTATGTGTAAACATTACACCAAGTATTTGGATACAAAAGTATTTATTTTATAAAACTTTATATTTAAAATAGAACTTTAATCTGTCTACTCACAAAACCTAATTTAAAACATGATACATTTATCTCTCTGGCTGATTTGATGTTATTTTTACAAACAATACTCAACTTGTAATTGTTTTATATTAAGAACCTATACTAAATGAAGTTTGTATTTTATCAGAAAACATTTGCCTTTAATCTTAAAAGAGTGCTTTTTTAAATGAAGGCACCAACAACTACTTTCAGATGGTACAGAATTTCTTATTTCTTGAAGACTCTGTGGTTGACCACTTCTTCATTAGTTACCTGCAGCAAGACACCTTCCTGCCAAAGGAAAAAAAAAGTATCTGAAGAAGTTTATCATGTTTGTCCAAAGAACCTAAATAACTTCTGTGGTGGTCTTAGGATCAAAGAAGACTCACTGGTGCATACAGCAGAATATGCCCTGATTATCACTTTCCTGAAAAGGCAATAAAGCCAGGCAATCAAACTCTGATGACATTTAAGAAATGAATTTCAGCAGCGAACCTATATCTCTCCTATAAGATAGGTAATTGGGAAAGAATCACCACATTCATACCCCAGTATTTAGTATTAAATGTACACAGGATTCATA
Source organism: Myotis lucifugus (assembly GCF_000147115.1). NCBI lineage: Eukaryota > Metazoa > Chordata > Mammalia > Chiroptera > Vespertilionidae > Myotis > Myotis lucifugus. The sequence continues at coordinate 4,428,513 of NW_005871100.1, read as the reverse complement.
ATGTAGACAGACACTGTAAATATAAACTATTATCTGATTCAACCATTTAGCCCTACCTATCTCCTTAGCCTAGTCCTGATAAGCATGTAAAACTAGAACCCTATTGAGTAAAGCAAAATGTTTTAATAAAAACCCCAGTTCACTCAAAATGCTTGATCCAAGAAACGTGAATACACATGGATGTTAACGATGGGAAATTTCATGGTTTATTGAGCTTGCAGCCTAACTTTTACCTACCATTTTACTACCAACACCACTGAAGGAACCAAGAAAAGCTTTATTAATCACTTGGCTTGCCTCAGCTGTTGAAATGAAGCACTTTACAGTCTTTGTGGCAGCAGAATATACTTGTCCATGGTTCATATCAATGCTAAAATTCCAGCAGGGAAAAAAATGATATGTTAAGCACCTGAATCTTCATAGAGGGAGAGGGGGATGGGAAAGAAAGAAAAGGGCAGGGGGGGGGGGCACACACACACACAACCAAAATAATTTAAATGACAGACTGGAAGACAGGGTTTATGAAATTATTCTCTTGAGTTTATAAATTGTTAAACTCAATTTATAGCTATGTTAAACTACTAAGAACCACTATACTGAAAGACCATTGAAGAGTATTAGTTTATCTTTTGGGGAGGAAAATTAAGAAAGGAAAAGTAAATAAGATCTTACCTAAAGAAGTTTAACTGAAGCTTAGAACTATTTGCTCTACACCCTCAGCTTTCGTTGGCATCCTTATAAACTACTGTAGTTAAAAGCTTTGTAGAAACAGCACAATTTTTTAAGACTGGCTGAACTTAGTAGCCGCCAAGAGTTTTCTTGTACTAGACCTGTATCCCTGAAGAGTACCTCGCTGGGGTTATTTCCTTTCCTTGCATTGAAGAAGCAGCATCTAAAAGATCTAAAAAGGTGTTTCTCCTTGCAGAGATATCCCTTAAGTTATCTAGATAATTTAATCCTGATGAATTGCAGACAACACACTTATATCTGACCAGCATTTATCTTACACAAATATAACAACAGCTTTGCAATGGACCTTAGTTATACTACCCACTCCTTAACTTATTTAAAATAAAAAGTCTATAATTACACAATTTCCTTTAGAATTATTTTATTAAATCATAAATGTACAACAGCTTCTTAACTCTACACACGCACTTAAATTTTTTTAAAGGAAAAACGTTATGTCTTATTACACCATGATCCTGGCTAATAGCTTTTCAAAACTTTGAGAAAAATCTTAAAAAAGGTTTCACATGTCACCTGAAACTTACAAATTTAACATTATCAAAGAAGGAATGCTTCTACACTCTTACAAAGACCACTAGAAATAAACAACAATTAAAAAGCTAAGAAACTGTCTCAAAGGCATTTTTTTTACAATCCTTCCTCCACAGTAAGGTAATGTTATTAAATAATCCAATCCATTCACAAAATGGCTCTCTGCATCTGCTCTGGTGTCTTCTGCCATATCACTGCATACTTATGCATGACTGAGATAAGAGTTTCCTTAACATTGTTATTCGATAACCTGAAGCTGTTCTGTTACCTCTGGGCTCTCATCCTCTCCTATTTATACAGTGAAGCCTGTTTCAACAGAAGTAAAGAGTAAAAAAAAAATAGGTTATGAAATTATCCATCTAACCAGGTTTTAAGGAAAGATAACATGATCCTAAAAAGCTTTTACTCCTGACAGCTAGGTCTCCCCAAGACAGTAATAATGTAAAACTCAAAAGCTACTTACCCATGGCAAATAGGAAGAAGCTCAATATCGGCTTCTCCCTCCATAGCCCCCACTTCCTCCACTTCCTCCAGGACCATAGTTTCCTAGAACATGACAAAGGAAACTTACTTCATTTCCCATAATCAGCATAATAATTAATTGTACCTTGTATTTATATATGGGCTTTAAAACATATCAGAACCATTGTTTCTAATTATCTCCAAAATAAATTATCCAGGTATGACTGAACCTACTCTTTTAGAGGGTTATCATTTGGAGCCAGTAAGGAAGGTGTATTTAAAAAAATACTGAGAGGCATAAGAAATCTATTTGGCCCTACTACATAAAAACTTGAATAATGATTTATGATTAACTTATTAAGTTAACATTTAAGAGACAACTCATTCAAATTTAAAACACTTTGCTATGTGCTTGGCAATTTTATTTGGCTCTCATATAATCAGCCAAGGGATAAAAAAACAACCCCCACACAAAATATCTAACCTACTTTCCTAACTTGTAAATACAGGGAGGAGTACAAGTAGGGTTACAGTTGTGAATACATTAAACAGTATTTATTCTTGTATTAATTATTGTATTATTTTCCCTATGAATTGTAAACCTCCTTTTGCCCCACCCTGTATTTTACGCTACATAACTTCCCACCATTCATCACACCAAATCCAAGCTGAAGTTACAACTGAATTATTTCTGGGAATTTCAATGACCTTTTAAACCAGGGGTGGGGAACTTCCAACCCTCAAAATCATTTGATCTGGCCCTGTAAGGCATTAGAGGAGTAAACTGAATGTTTGACCAAATATAGCAGGCTACTTTTTAAGTTGATAACTTTGTATTGTCCTCGAATGTTATATCCTAATGGCTCTTGGCAGAAAAAAAGTTCCCCACCCCCCCGCTATAAAACCATGAGCATGTTATCTTTGCCATTCAAATCATGTCAAAGACTAATCCTTCCCTTTAACCCCACAAAATGACTTAAAGAATGTAACAAATTACCTCCACCATATGGTCCCCCCATGTTCCTGCTACCACCAAAATTTCCACTCTTCATTGGACCATAGTTAGATGGTTGCTGGTTATAATTTCCAAAATCATTGTAATTTCCACTTCCGTAATTTCCTGTAAAAAAAAAAGTTTAAATTCAAGTTTTGCATAATGACCCTCAGAATTAACAAATTTAAACAGTGATACATGCCAAGTATTTACAACAAATCTCCCAAAAAAGCAAATCAGAATAAATGCAAAACACCTATCTACAATTCTACAATTTTAAGGCAACTATTGACAACATTGAAATGAAAGAAAAGTCATTAATTCCACTCCAAATTCCCACATAAAGGTTGCAGGTGAATTTATTACCTCCTCCATAGTTGTCATAACCACCTCCGTAGCCCCCACCCTGGTTGCCATATCCAGGTCCTCCACCACCATATCCTCCTCTTCCTCCTCCATAACCAGGGCTACCTCCAAAATTGCCACCTATTATAAAATAAGCCTTTAAGTAATTACTTAATATTTTCAATGCCATTTGAACTGTCTTATCAAACCCATTTCCAGCTTTCCAAAACATGTTTTTTATAAGTAATATATTTGTTCTATGAAATCTCTTCTAGAACAGCCTCAAGGGCAGAACAAAGTATCCCTGTTAAACATCTGGGGGTGGGAAATACACACCCACAACCAACTTGATAAAACCATTAGAGACAAATACCTATTAGTGTCACTGCTCTTCCCTGAAATTAAAGGTATTAATGGTTCTGTTTAAGATACCTTGTATTTTGTGTTAATGTTTCTAAGGGTAGATGAGGTGTAAGCTAATAAAACAAGAGCCACCCCCATCACCTTAAGTGGTCCAAAAGATTCAAAGTTCCCAACTCAGATTTATGTTTCCTAATAATATGCTCACTACACCCTTCACCTGAATAGAAATGGGGGGGTATCAGAAATAAGCAAACTGATGGGCAATTAATTTGGATTTCAAAGCAAAGTTGGAAATATGTAGGTATAATTTAGTTATGTGTAATTTGTGACAAAATCGGTCTTTTGCTAGCTCATTTTGAAATGTCTTTACTAGGAATTTGCCAGCAGATGTCAACCTTTTCTGTATTCCAACAAAACATCTAATATATCATTTAATATGTAACAGTGGCTCATAACCTTACCTGAACCCAACAGCACCCTTGTGTATTTTGGAAATATTCCTTTGGTGACATTTGGGAAGTTATCCTGGGGGACTAGTCTTATTAAGAATTAAAGCAACATAATTGCTATTACATATATTCCCCTTACATGTTGATAATGGTCCTATCTAATGCCCTATACTTCTTCAGGGAATCAATACATAAAGTATCACATCTATGTCCAATTCTTTTGCTTGAGAAACAGGATGGCATCTTTAAATTCTCATTTAAAATTCACCCAAATGATCTTGCACCCTATACCACAAGTATACTCTTTCCTTCAGCTATATAAAAGCTAAGGTGTGAATTACAGGAAAAGCCAAATGACTAAAACCACCATCACTTAAAGTTTTTCATCAAAGGTAAAATGGAAGACACAGAAAAACCTCATGTATATATTAAACTGGACACATAGCATGATTTAATCTTTTTAAGCCCCATAAATCAAAATGTTTAAGAAACTGACCTCCAGGCCCTCCTCCATACCCATTATAGCCATCCCCAAATCCACGACCACTTCCATAGCCATCTGTTAGGGGGGGAAAAAAATTATGATTAATATTCCCTATTCAGGTTTCTTATCTTCCTTTCCTCCACATTCTCTATTATAACCTATGGATGATTAGGAACCATCTCCCTTTATGCTGAACATTAGTATCAGTACTTTATTCTTCAAAATAAACACACCAAAGTATAATTCATTAAACCTGTCAAGATAACTGCCTGATTTGCAGGCTTGGACTTGGCAAACCTCAATTTAAGAGGTTCCATTTATTTACACAAGAATGACATTTAATGGGGTCCACATTATTTTATTCAGATAATTACTTGAAATCTAAATAAAAAAACAATTAACAAAGATATAAACGTTTTTAAGCCCACAGGTAAAGTTTCTATGGTATTTCCACTCACTATTCAGAGTTATTTGGTAGTTTTTTAAGGTGGTTGTAAAGCCATTTTAAATGTTCTTAAAGACCACAAAAGGGATTTCTGTAATTGTCCTTCATTAGCTTTAAGATTATGTCTGAACTACTACCTCTTACCTAGCCAAATCAGAATATCCCATCTACTTATAAAAAGTTAAGAATATCATCTAAAAATTAAGCTGATTTCATGATTCTAATCAAATATGAGTCGCAGTTTTCCAATCAAGCATATTCATCCTTCAATATTTAGAACTTAAAACTTACCAGATCCTCCTCTAAAGTTACTTCCTGGTCCTGGTCCAAAATTTCCACCACCACCTCGAGAGTCTCCAAAACCAAAGTTGCCTACAATAAGTGCCCTAATTAGTAACAAGCACTTACACAAAGAAATCTTTAAAAGAAAAAAAATGGAACTAAAAGGTACCTCCTCTTCCACTTCTAGAACTTTGAACTTCCTGCATTTCTTGTCTAGACAAAGCTTTTCTTACTTCTGCATTATGACCATTGATGGTATGGTATTTCTGCACTGGAAGGGAAAATTCAAACTTAAATCAGCATTCTATAAATTATAACTTACTTTAAAGTTTGCCTTTTAATAGAGATGTAGGTATTAACATACCCAAAACTTAATCTATAAAAGGGGCATACAGCTAGTGCTTATACACAATCTTATACACTTACACACAATCTTATCCACAGGATCATGGTCATCAAAAGTAACAAATCCAAAGCCTCTCTTCTTTCCAGACTGCCTATCAGTAATTATCTCAATGGTATCAATTTTTCCATATTCTTCAAAGTAATCTCTAAGATGATGTTCCTCAGTATCTTCTTTAATCCCACCAACAAACAGCTTCTTCACAGTTACATGAGCCCCTGGCTTTCCAGATTCCTGTAGTAGAAGGGGGGGGGGGGGAGAGTCAATTCATGACCACAGAAACTAAACATGATTGAAAGCATCTCTAGGTACTACCATAAATTGTTTCTACCCTATGATAAAATACCAGGTAAAGCAACAGCTTATGAATAAGAAACTCGTCTTTAGGAAATAAGCTACTCCAGGGAAACCACCATAGCTTAAATTGAGCTGGATAAAAAGAATTAAGTTCTTTCAAAATTTACATTTTATCTTCAGTAGGACAAAATTTTCTTCACATTTATTGCACGAAGTTATGCTATGCTCACCTCTCTTGCAACAGCACGTTTTGGCTCAACCACTCTTCCATCAATTGAATGAGGTCTTGCAGCCATGGCGGCATCAACCTCAGCCATGGATGAAAAAGTTACAAAACCAAATCCTCTTGATCTTTTGCTTGCTGGATCTCTCATTACCTTTAAAACCAAAGTGAAACCAGCATTTAATGTAGTTACCTGTTCAATTAAGAGCATTTTTAAATTAAGAACAGACATTTAAGTTATTTTCTCCAGGATTCACTCAATATTTTAACCCCTAGAGTGCCAGGGAGCGTGATCGCGCTCCTCCTGACTTTCCCCAAAAGTGCTGGGAGCGCTATCATAATTTTTATACTAAACTGCTGTAAAATCAGCAAAAATGCCTTGGCAATTTTAGCATAGTTCCTAGGATATTGGTTGGCACTCAAAGGGTTAAACAAATCAGCCCAACAGTTGAAGGACTAGTATGTAAAGGCAATTTTATGTATTTAACGTACCACACAGTCTGTAAGTTTCCCCCATTGCTCATAGTAGTTCCTCAAACTTTCTTCTGTGGTTTCAAAGCTCAAGCCACCAATAAAGAGTTTACGGAACTGTTCCTTTTCTCTCTGCAAAGGAAAACACCATTTCAATTTTTATTTACATTTTCTCTTTGTATGCAGGAATTTAAATTCTTAAATATAAGGTGACCTGCTGGCAGAGTACCTTTTTCCTCTCCAAAGGAACAGTTTCTAAAGTTTTCTGGAGGGAAAAAAAAAACTTACATCAAATTTAAACCATATGTTAAACTGTATATTTAGTTGTGTTACACCAAAAAATTTCGTCAGAGGTACTACACGTTTCAAAGTCATATGCTTCATTTAAACTTACTTGACATTCTCATATATTCAGTATCACTTAAAATACTTTCTGAAGAGAAAGGAGCAAATCTATTCCCTGGTCATTGAAGAGTTAAGAAATTCTCATCAGAAATTGCATTCAACCCTATATCCTAGAACAGAATTAGCATTAAATACTCAGTTTTTACCATTTAGGATTTAAAGTGTTTCATTTCTTTCATTTGCTCCCTCTGGTGGAGATTTAATGTATCGCAATAAGAAAAAAATCCTTTCCCCATTTACCAACTACTTTCCATTGGGGTAAAAACTTAAATGTTCAATATATGTAGCAAAATATCCTTAAAATTCACTCTCTGACCAACACGGACTGATCTTCATGACCAACTAAAGATTGTTTATATCTTAAAAAGTAATAACCATGATTTCGTGGGCACTCCAATTTCTGGTACTTAAATTGACAATTCAGAAACAAGCTCAATATAGGGCTAACAACCATTATTAAGTCAGTAAAATACATTCACTGTAAGCACTTCACTTTTTTAAATTTTAACATAAAAATATTTAAATGAGCACTGTGACTACTACCACTGGGAAAAAAACACAGAAAGCTCAAGCATATTGAACTTATTATTGGACATCTGACAAAGCTATACAACATACGTGTTTCTATAATTTTACAAGCAAAAAGGATAAAAGCCTGGGATGAAATCTCTTAATCCCCACAAACCAGCAAGCAAATAACTAGCTGTTTTATCAGTCCTGAATTTGGAGCTGAAAAGTATGGATTGGAGGTCGTCTGGTTTTCAGGTGAATACATTTTTTTTAAAAATTAGTTCTGCTGTCCATGACCAACTGCTATGCATGTGCAATATAAATTAATGTGACTTTCGATAAAACAGGAAATTTTATTCCCAAATAGCATTATAACTCAACCCAGTCATATGCAGACTTCTCGCTGAGCGCGTGACATTCTCCCATTAACAAAAAAATACACTGATAAGCAAGTCAGACATTTTTTTTACTGTTAACTGCTTTCAGGAATCTGAAAAAAATTTCAGGATTAACCAATTATCAAACTAGCTCCTAATATATTTAAATGTCAATATATTAAAATGATTACTTTGCATATTGGTATATGAATTCTTAAAGCTAATTTTACTTGCTAAACACTGTATTGTCAGAAAAATAGGTGTTTTAAACCCCAAGTAAATTACTGAGATTAAAGAAGTGCATATACAATTTTTTCAAATCACTAACAAAAGCAAAAGCTTACTTACCTCAGTTTTCTCCAAACTTACCTGATGTCCACTATCGATTACAAATTTATTTTACAAGGGAACACAGAGTGAAAGAAAATGCCCAGGTAGACCCCCCCCCCCCGCTTGAGACCTTATACTTATCAATGTAATGATCAACCATGATTGCAAACATAAATGAAAAAAAAGCAAGTGACAAAGTTCAAATACATAGCGGCACAGCCAAAAACCTATCTACAGCAATACACGCATTGAAGGACTGAGCCGTGTTTTTTAAAAAGTCTGAAGGATAATCATTTCTATTTCACTTCCGATTACTTACAAGAATGCATGGTCTTAACCAGTAAAGAATAATTTTACAGGTAAAAGTATTTTTTAGACTACGAAAAATACAATTCAAAGGGAGGCCTTCAGGAAAATGAAGTTTTCAAAAATGAATACGCCCGCAGCTATAACCTTCCCCACAGCTACCCATAACGGGTACTAATCTGATGGGTCCTAATTTTGGTTTTATTTCTAATTGTAAAGTTGGTTGCAAAACTGACTTTTTAGTCACCGCAGACCAGGGGGGGAAAAACCGTTATTCAGAGAAATAAGCCCTGCAAAACAAAATGTTTTCTTTGTGCTTTGGGTCGCCTTAAAACTGGGCTCAACGCTTTACCGGGAGGCTCTCCAGCGGTGCGACCAGCTCGCCCCCCCCGCCCGCCCGCCCTTCGCTGTGGCTCTGAACGCAATGGCGCCATTTCATCGAGAGGAAGGGAGCGCGCCTCTAACGACGTGCGCAGGACTTTCACAGAGCCGGGCGCCCAAAACACTCGGCACCCGCCTCAAAACCGCACGAAACCGGCCCGGGGAGGAAGGAAAAGAGTGGCCCACTTCTATTCTTTGGTAAGGGAGGCCACGTAGTAGCATTCGGACAGTTAAAAAGGAAAACGCGGCGAGGACGGAGAGGAATGAAAATGGCGGCCGCCAAATCCGGTTCCCGGGGGAGGGGGAGGGGAGGCGCCGCAGCCTCGCTCCGGGGGACCCCGGACGCGCCGGGGCGCTCGCTCGCGGGGACGCCGGGGCCCCCGCGCCCGCCTGCGGTAACGGGGCCGGAGCACCTCCCGCCTCCACGCCCCACTTTCCCTAAAGCGGGGCTGCGTCCGCCATGTGGGCGATCCCCATCCCCCACCCCCAGCCAAGGGAAATGGCGCCGGGAGGCTGAAGGGTGGGGAACGTGCTGCACAAACAGGCCTCGGCCAAGGGCCCCTCTGCCATCGTGTCCTGGGACGAACCGCTTCTGGAGTGGCCCAGTTCCGCGGCCGCTCTCCCGCGAGACGGGGGGGGGGGGCCGGCTTCCACAAAGGCGCCAACGGCCGCGCCATGCCCTCTCCAAGAACTCATTGATTTCAAACCCGTTACCTCCATCGCGGACTCAGTCGCTTCAGCCCGATTTCCCGCAGCCGAGCGAGATGAGAGAGATCTCCGCGGTCGCACGCGAACCGGACTCGTCCTGGCGCTGTAGTGAGAACTGCCGCCGCTGGAGAAACAACAAGGCTAGAGGCACGTCCGCACGCTGAGCCGGCGCCGCCGCTAATGCCGCTCCGGCCGCGGCCGCCGCTTTTCTAGAACCTTCCCTCCCACCGACGCGTCCCTACGTCAGGGCGCTGCGTGAACTCCCTAACTGCCGCCAATGGCGGGAACCCTCCACGCCCTCCTTACGCCGACGGTGGACTCCGCCCTCCTCCCCGCCCCGGGGAGCGCGGGGCGTCACTGGCGTAAGCCGGCTCCGTGAATCGCGGGAGGCTCGCGGCGGCGCAGTCCCCTCGCTGGAGCCGGCTTCCAGCCCCCGCCTGAGCGCAGGGCAGGTGAGAAACGGTCGCGCCCTTGGAGACTAAAGCTGTCGGGTGGAGCTGGATCCGCAGCCCCGAGGCCCCCTCCCTCAGCACAGCCTTGGACAGTGCTCCCTCCTGGCCCGCTGCCCCGGGGAAATCTGTGTGGCCTCTCCGCAGCTCTTCCCCTTCCCCTCTCCCCTCCCCCGGCGCCGAGGGCTGACTCGGCCCCTTCCGGGTACACCCGAAGCCACTTCTAGCCAACACGTTACACTGCGCGCTCCGCCAACCTGACCCTGGCCAGGAGGATCTGTGGGGTCCAGTCTCGGGGGCCGAAGGGCACCCTTCTTCGTTCCCGATCCCGCCCCAGCCCAGTTCCCTTCCCCACCCACCTCCCGGCATCGGGAGATACCCACCCCCAGAGCGAGGAAGTGGGCGGAGTCCGGTTTTGGCGCCAGCGCCGCCGCAGCGCCGCCTCTTTAATGATCCGCCCTAAAGACCATAGTTCTCGCCACGCCACTCTTTCAGATCCCGCCCCTTCCAC
>NW_005871100.1:4398487-4417491 GCF_000147115.1 Myotis lucifugus | reverse complement strand
CAGCCGGTCCCCATCTCCCGGCCATTCCCCACCCGACCCCGAGGCGGGGTGTGGGGGTGAGGAGCGCAGAGGCGAGGGGAGACCCCGCCGCGGGCCTGGCGCGGGGCCGGCTTCGGCCGTGGGGATGAGATCCCTTGAGAGGGTAGAGGACCGGCGACAGCCGCCTAATTTTGAGACAAAGCGCATTTATCTCTCCCCTCCCCCATCGCCGATCAAAACGGGAGGCCCCCCTCCCCCTCCCCGGCGTGGTCGCGACGGGGGCCTCTTTGGGGAGGGCGGCGCGTTCTCCGGCTGCGGCCGGCGCTCCGTTACGTGGCCGCCGCGGGCGGGCGGGCGTAGGCGCGGGCCCCGTGGCGCAGTGCCCTTGAGCCCCCGCGCCGCGGCCTTTGTTTCTCCCCGCGGATGCGCTGACCACGAGGCCCGAGCTCCCGAGTGGGGGCGGGGGCGGGGCCGGGTGCCTGGCTTCCTGCGGCGGCGAGGACCCGGGCTCGGGGGAGCGGACGGAGGTGCCTCGGGGTGGTTTGTTTTCAAGCGGCACCAAACGGTACTGAAGCATCGTGGTGTGTTTTCCGTTTAGTTTTTTTAACGAGTGACTGGAAAGAGGGAAGGTTTCCAAGAAGAAACCAAGTTAGGGTTACCTAGGCGACTCTTAGAACTCTTAGGAAGGAGGCCTCGAGGGAAAATTCACGGCACTTTATCGTTTTGATTGGGTAATTGGGTCTGAAGTTGAACCAGAATATTTGGCCATCCTTAAATACTGAGTGTTGTGTAAATGAGATTTGTGTTGGGGGGAAAAATGTCTGCAGGTTTTGCCCTGTAAAGCTGTCTTAGTACCGGTGTCCCCATGAGGTTTCTAGACCACTCGGTTGGAATACTGATAAACTCTAGGAATATATTACTAATAACTTACGCAGCAGTTCACATTGCTGCTCAGTGGATTTGTATACATGGGGGCGGGGGGGATCCAAACGACACGTGTTTAGCTACCTTTTTGTGTCATGCAAACTTCGTTTTAACTGTCATGCATTTTTCTAGTAATAGCTCTTGGAGTCTGCAATAAAAAATGGCCTCCAATAAAACTACATTGGTAAGTTAATAAAAACCTAAAATACGTAAGGATCTAACTCAAATTTTTCCTCTGAAAATTGTAACTTTGCATTTCAGTGTTTGAGAAATTTACATCCATTTATATTCCCCAGTGCCCTCTCCCCCCAGTGTTATGGAAAGAATTAGCTGCAAAAAACGAACTCATTACATGGAGATGATTATTGATTTGGCCTAATATTTTGATTAACTTAAGGGAGCCTAAACTTGAGTATACCACAGTATGAATGTTAATGAATAGATTTTTATCTTGAAGTAAAAGTGCACAAATGTATGTAACATGGAAGACTACAAGTATGGACCAAGCAGGAAAGCCTTTGTTGATTGTCATATTACCTAACTCACTGTGTACTGAATTCTAGAGAAATCAAGTATTTGCAGTATTGCCCAGATTAAAGAACAGATACCCAGTTAGACTGGGTCAAGACTCATTGATTCTTTCAAATACTTTGGGCACTTTGTCATATCTCAAACTTACTCTAAAATACACAAGGGCCTTAAATTTGAATCATTGCCCATTCTTTTTAATATACAAAATGAACCAAACTGCACATCTATCCTGTAAGGAGAGAAGAATGGAGCATATGAGCAGATAACTTTTTTCTCTCCCGTTTCTTAAAGCCAAAGTTTTATTCTTAGGCTTCATTTAAAGTTCTACAAATGTGTAGACACTGTACATTCAGTCAAGTTATAAGTTTAAAAAACTGGGATATTCACATGAGAATCATGAAATTCAAAGTTATGATTTCCACAGTATTTAATTCCGACACACTGCATTAATAATAACATTAATAAAGCAAAACATTTGGTTTTGGTTTGTACATTTTCTTCTTGAATTATACACTAAAGGGCAAGTTGGTGATTTATAATTTGTGTCATCATTAGAGTGCACATGTAAATGAAATATCCTGGGAAATATGAAATATAAAACCTGTCTGGTGAGCCGATGGTGCAAATGATTCTCCCCAAAGCCATCAGTGGAAAAAGCGCAAAGCATCTTCTGTGCCCCTTCAGAATTGAACTTTCAAATTCCATAATCAGTAAACCAAAGTGTATGTGATTGAATTGGCTTTATGGTCACCTATGTCCAAATATTGGATGGGAAAGGAGCTAACTATGCTTGGTACTTGGAGGATGAATATAAATACAGAAAGCAAGTAGATGCTTATATTAAAACTAGAGGCCCGGTGCACAAAGTTCTTGCACTGGGGGGGCGGGGGGGGGTGGTCCCTCAGCCAGGCCTGTACCCTCTCGAAGTCTGGGAGTCCTCAGGGGATATCCAACTAATAACTTAGACCCCCTCCCTGCTAAGCCAGCAGTTGCACATCCTTAGCACTGCTGCGGAGGCGTGAGAGGCTCCTGCCACTGCTGCTGTGTGAGCCAGGCTTCTGGCTGTGCGTTGCTCCCCTGGTGGTCAGTGCACGTCATAGCGACCGGTCCTTCCACCATTTGGTCGATTTGCATATTAAGTTTTTGTTATATAGGATTAAATTGATTTTGTACACAATTTTTTATCTTTATTAAATAATTTTATCTAGCCTGAGGGTTTATCCTTTTCATTTTCAGTGTTTATTTTTTGTCATCTTTATTCTGTACATCTCTTATCCTCATGGACCTATTTTGTTTGTCATTTATGATTAGTGTCTAATAAGCTTTTGTTCACACCCAATTTTTCTTCATTCTTCCCACTACCATGCTTACCTTCCTTGTACTGCACAGAAGCAGAAAATTATCTGATTGGGTGCAGTGCCCAAGTAATATGTGTGTGTACCTCTAAATAACTACATAGTTTAAATGTTCTTTTGCAATCTTCCGGTATTCTGTTGTCTTTTTCTGCTTTTATATTTTTTAAAATATATTTTTATTGATTTCAGAGAGGAAGAAAGTGGGGGGGGGGGGAGAGAAACATCAATGATGAGAGAGAATCATTGATTGGCTGCCTCCTACACTGGGGAATCAAGCCCACAACCTGGGCATGTGCCCTGACCGGGAATGGAACTGTGACCTCCTAGTTCATAGGTCCACATTCAACCACTGAGCGACACCGGCCAGGCTAGTTATGTGGGGTTTTAAAAGTTTACTCATTTTCAGTCCTCTCATAATAAATCTGTTTAAATTATTAGAAAACAGTGATTTGGGCTTGGTTTCCTGCTTCTCTATTAAGTGTTATACTTTGAAAAGAGAAAACTAAGCTAAAAGTGAATTTTGTTGGCTACCAATTTAGACTTTTTTTTTTTTTAATCCTTACCTGCAGGGACATGTTTTTATTGATTTTAAAAAGAGAGAAACATTGATTGATTGCCTCCTATACTTGCCCCGACCGCGTATTGAACCTGAAACCTTTTGGTGTATGGTGCAACACACCAACCAACTGGGCCACCTAGCCATGGCCCAATTTAAACTTTTGAGTAACCAAGAAGGATTCTTTTTTTCCCCCCACAATTAAACTGATCCAGCATTTTGACATTTTGAAGTGACAGCATTTATAGCTTTGTTCCAGTTGTTCAGTAATATATATTATCAATAGAGATTATGAAAAAATAATCTTGTCCTTTTAAATCTAGTCATGGTCTCCTTAATTGATCCTGTGACTGATGCTAGGATTCTGAACCATGTTTTCATTGCAGTTAACCTTTTTCTATATTGCTGAGGCTTTTAACATTGGTATTTGAATTGGCAAAGGGGGTCTGAGAGTGTGGGGGATATGATTTCACTGATCTATGGTTCACTTACTAAGATCTGTCACTGCTAGTTATCTCTCCTCTGTCTAATCTCCTAATACCATCTAGTGGCTGTGTTGTTAAACTGAGTGAAAACTAGTAAACACAGTCTTGTAGATGATGTAGAACTAGACCAGGAAAAGATAACAGTATTTTCCACACAAGTGTTTTTTATTGTATTGTTTAATTGAAAGGTGGTGAGTAATAGGTTTAAGCGAAATCAGCTTAATTACATATTTATTTTTTGTATTAGTATCTGTTGGTTTTTTGGGTTTTTTTCCCCCCAGGAAGTGTCTACCCTGGGATATAGAAGTAAAAATTTAGGTGTCAAATTCAACAATAATATAAGCAATTAATTTAGCCTTTAAAATGTACCCAAAAAACAAGATATTTTTTAATTCTTTTTTTCTTTATTTGTTTTGTTTTAGCAAAAAATGGGAAAGAAACAGAATGGAAAGAGTAAAAAAGTTGAAGAGGCAGAGCCTGAAGAATTTGTAGTGGAAAAAGTATTGGACCGACGTGTAGTGAATGGGAAGGTGGAGTATTTCCTGAAGTGGAAAGGATTCACAGAGTGAGTGAATCCCTTTTATGTTTAAGTGCACTTAAGTGGCATTTAAAACTTGTTTTCAACCTGAGATCTTTTATCAGTTTTCCCATAGGTTTCTTTAAATTTTTTAATTCCTTTAATTCGGGGTATCTTGTTAGAGTTCTGTTTGAAAAGAACCAAGTTCTTAGCCTACAGGTTAGCCAAGCAAATTTGAGACTAGTTGATTACCTTGGAGCGTCAAATTATAGAATTAATTGTAGTGCTGTGTAATGTTTTTTGTGTTGTATTTTTTAAATTGATTTTTTAGAGAGGAAAGGAGAGGAAGTGAGAAACAGTGCTATGAGAGCAAGCCCTTGATCAGCTGCCTCCTGCAAGCCCCCTACTTCATTCCAGCAACCTTTCAGTGCACAGAATGATGCCCAACCATTGAGCCACATGGGCCAGGGCTATGTAATGCATTTCAATGTCGCTATTGTACTAATTAATTAGAATACCCAATCTACATCACTTCCTTACATGAGGAGGGCACTAACAAACATGGAGGGTCTATAGTGTAGACCAGTGGGTATTAAACAGAAGTGCTGGTTATGATCCAGTTCTTACTGTATCCTAAATCTCTATAAGAAGTGGAACCTGGGCATTTTTTTAAACTCCCTGGTTCCTCATGATCCTTGTTACTAGTTGTTCTCATAACTGCTTATATTAGTTGTCTTGTGAATAACTTGCATGCAGAAATTTCATTCTTAATGTTTATCGTGTGCTAATGTGCTTGAATTCTCTTCTGTCTTACACCACAAAAACAGTGAGGCTCCATGGGCAACAACTATTAATAATGGATAGGTAGAAATCTACAAAAATTTTTCTGAGCATGATGGAGATGAGTATGATAGTCACATTATTAGGCTTCAACTACCTGTAATCTATCTCCACCATTCACATTTTAAGGCAACCTCCTAGCAGTTTGGGAAGTATGAAATGAATGGAAGGTTTAGGTTTTCCTATTTTATCTTCTCAGTACCCTTACTTGAATTAAAGTTTTTATCATAAGTTCATAATGTACCCCTAGAAAATTTTCCTATAAATAGCTGAACCAAACAAATAAGCCTGAACTATTTTTGAATTAGATTTAACCAGTTTGATTTAACCCAAATTGATAACCTTCATATGGTAGAGAGTTGGTTTTTATTGTTTGTTTTTTAACCTCCTGGCATATTAAAAACTCTATGTCCCACCCATTAAATGTTAGGGAGCTAACTCTTCCCTTTCTCCCCAAACTGAAGGCTACTAAGTATGATTGAGAACCTATGTGTGGTATTATGTGTCAGGTAATATAGAAGGATGTAATGAAAAAAACGTTACAGAGTGGAGGCTCCACTTCAGCTCTTTTGTCCTCCTTCACCCTCTAATTTAGGTTTGCCAATTTTGAAGTCTGAATCAGCAAACCAAGTTGAAACCAGAGGTTAATAGCACCTTTCCCAGCATCTCTAAAATGATTAGTTTCATTCTATCTGTGTAAAGGCTTTTTTGGATCAGAGCACACAAAGTTTGCAAGCCTATCACTGTTGAAGGATGATCATACTTTCACATTTGGTAATTGATACTTGTTTTCTTTCCAGCCCTTGTTTATGGGCCCTGAAATTCAAATTTTATCATTTTCATTTTGAAATATTTTTCCAACCAATTAAAAATGTAAAAGTCAGAAGATTGGGTTTAACTTTGTTTCTGTTGCCAATCCCTCCTTTATATCATTTCCCAATTTGAGCACTCAGCAGAAATTGGAGGTACTATCTCATGTTTGAGAGTGCCTCAGAATTATTTTAAATCACAGTATTGGAGACCCTAATTCTGCGTATCTTCTGATTAATCTAGTAAAGTGATTTACAGTGGGAATTAGGAATTCACATTTTTAAGTGGGTTGTTTTCATAATTTGGAAAAATATTAGCTCCAGTTATTCTGCTAGAATCAGGATTTGTTAACCTGGGGTAATATAGCAGATTGCCTCCTTGGATAGGAACTGTGAAAGAAGACATAAGGGAAGTATGATCACATTGTGTTAAAAGAATGTTGAGGGATAGGGAATAAGTGGTTAGCACAGGACTTTTCAGATATATATTAAGTGAATCTGGATGACGGTGATAAACCATGTTTAATCAAATGAACTTTTTTTTAACTGAATGCAGTGCTGACAATACTTGGGAACCTGAAGAAAATTTAGATTGTCCAGAGTTAATTGAAGCATTTCTTAATTCTCAAAAAGCTGGTAAAGAAAAAGATGGTACAAAAAGAAAGTCTTTATCTGACAGTGAATCTGATGATAGCAAATCAAAGAAGAAAAGAGATGCTGTAAGTATAAAATATTGCCCACCAAACTGGCTTTTTGTAAAAGGTTGATGGCTTGATGTTTAGGATACTTTTAAAGACTTTAATGCTTTTAAAATATGATTTAAACGCCTTTTTAAAAGGCTTAATTTAAATTGTGCTAGTGTTATTTTGGGTAGATTATTGGGTATGGTCCCTTTGATCCAAGACTAGCAGTCCTTGAAAACAGTACACATAGCTCATCCTGATTGTTGACCATTAACAGCTTTGACCACAAGAAAGTACTTTGGTATGTGATCTTTCCATTATCAAAGTAATGCCAAATGATACTTTGATTCTGACATAATCTTTGATAATATTTTTTTTTATTGGCGTGAATTGAAGCAGTTGGTTTAGTATTCACTACATGCTCTAATCTTTGTTAACTGGTGTCTGTGGCTTTAGGCAAATCACAACTCTGCTTACTTTCAACTTCAAAACAAATTATATTTGCCCTTTGTACTGGGTATGGTAATTTGGGAAAGGGTCTTTGTTCTTAATTAGTATTTAGGCTTGGTGACTAAACATACAATACAGACTTCTTGATAAGATCTTTATATTTTAAATTTGATCATTTGAACTAGATGCCATATACTTTACAGATAATCCATTAAATGTTCATGACATCTCTATTAAGATTATAGGTATTATCCCCATTTTACAGAGGAGAAACAGAGGTTGGCTATAGATTTGGTTCTGGATACTTTAGCAGTCAAAACAAAAAAGTAACAATGTGAAGAATCACTATATATTAGTCCCCTTATATCCGAGGTTTCAGTTACCTGTGGTCAACTGGGTTCCAAAAATACTAAATTTCTCCAACCAACATTTTCTGCTCCTGACATCCAACCATCAACATTGTCATGGCTCAATGATCCAGGATCACCTGGAGCCAGATGATCCTCCTTCTGACATATCATCAGAAGGTCATTCATTAGTAGCTTAATGCTACATCATAATGCCTACGTCATTCATCTCGTCATGTAGGCATTTTACCATCTCACATCATCACTAGAAGGGTGAGTATAGTACAATAAGATACTGTGAGAGACTACATTTATATAACTTCTACAATGTTATGATTTTTTTATTACTAGTTAATCTCTTACTGTGCCTAATTTATAAATTAAAGTTTACTGTAGGTAAGTGTGTAGGAGAAAACGTGTGTAGGGTTTAGTACTATCCACTGGGTCTTGAACATATTTTCGTGAGTGAATAAATGGGGACTAATGTATGTAATTTAAAAGTCAACCACATGCTCTGCAGAAGCACTGTTTAATTACAATAGTGAATTTTCATGCATTTAGCCCTTACATTGTGCCAAGCAGTCTTCTAGATAATAACTTACTTTGTATTTCATATACATGAAAAGTCTGTAACATAGCTGATACAAATCTTCCTATTTTGGGGGGTAATCTAAACCACAAAGAGGTTAACTTGCCCAGAGCTACGCAGCTAGTAGAGGTTAGAGCCATTATTCTAAGTAACCTAGGCATCTGACTTCAGAGTCTGGGATATTGATGTAAAAGTCTGGATGGGGTGAAAGGATTTATTGATCTAAGCAGCTCTTAAACTTTGGTCTCCAGAAAATTATTGAGGATCCCAAAGAACTTTTGTTTATATGGGTTATACCTATAAATGACCAGTGGGATATGATTAAAATAGAAACTTCTAAAGTATTTATATATTCATTTAAAAATGACAAAATCTATTGTATGTTCGTAACTATTCATGAAAAAATAACTTTAAATGTGAGGCATATTTTACAGTTTTGCAAATATTTTTAATGTGTGGCTTAATAGTAGTTCTATATTTGGTTTGCTGTGTTATGATTGGTGGAGGCATGTGAAGACAATCTGAAGTTACAAGTACATGAAAAGAGGGGACCTTATGGATAAATGGACACCCCAAAGGTCTCAGGGATTCCCAAGAACCCTCAGACAACACTTTGAGAATTACTAGTTTATAGGAAGTATTTTATTTTATAAGATTTCTTACTATTCAGATTGATTACAATACTGATTAATCTTGAGTTTTGTGGATTTTACTATTTTGATGTTTCTATTTTTGTATGTGCTTCATAAATATAGGTAATTTAGGCTAATTCCTGGAAGTGATTTGAAATGTTAACTTTAAGGATTTGTAATTATTAAATTATTAAAGTTATCAGAAATAAAGGTATTGGTTTGTCTGTTTTCTTAATTTCTGGTTCAGAATACTTTTAGACATCCAGATTTTTTTTTTCTGCATGTAAGGTCAGGTTAATAGAAATTATGATGTGTTTTGAATTAAATGTGGTGTGTGTTCTAATAATTTCTGTTTCACTATTGAAAGGTTTTTATTTAAAAGTTATATGTCACAAAAACAAATTGGAAGTTAATATTAATTTGCTGTGTGGAAACATAAATGCAAATAATCATTTAACTTCTAAACAGGCTGATAAACCAAGAGGCTTTGCCAGAGGTCTTGATCCTGAACGAATAATTGGTGCCACAGACAGCAGTGGAGAGTTAATGTTTCTTATGAAATGGTAAGTGTGTGGGTGATTACTGTTATATATAAAGTACAAATAGATGGGCTTTTTTTTTTTTTTTTTTTTTGACAGATAATGAGGGCGGGGGTGGGGGGGACGACCTTGATTTGTTGTTCCACTTATTTATGCATTCATTGGTTGATTCTTAATAGGTGCCCTGACTGGGGATTGAACCTGCAACCTTAACATATTGGAACAATGCTCTGACCAACTGAGCTACCCAGTCAGGGCAATGGGCTTTTTTTTTTTCCTGTGAGGCTTTATGTAGAAAGGGTTTTATAGTTTTTATCATTAGATAGAGAATAATTATCTGCTGAAGGGATGATTCTACTTACTTTTGCTAATGATATTTCAAAGCAAAGATTAGCAAACTGGTCTGTTTTATAAAATGAAATATTTAAAATTTCATTTTATAAAAAACCCTGGCACAAGTACCTCATAATCCTCCTGAATTGTTAAATAATCTAATTAAATTACGATGTATTGAGCAATTCTCATTTGACAAAAAGGGTTTAGACTTTTAACTGAATTTTTTTTTTCCTCACAACAGGAAAGATTCAGATGAGGCTGATTTGGTGCTGGCAAAAGAGGCAAATATGAAGTGTCCTCAAATTGTAATTGCTTTCTATGAAGAAAGACTAACTTGGCATTCTTGTCCAGAAGACGAAGCCCAATAATTGTTTGCATTGCTTTTTATATATATTTATACATATATATAAAATCTGGGTCTTGGTTGGTTTTTTTTGTTTTTTTTTTTTGATTTATTAGTGTGAAGAAAGAACTACATTATAATGAAAATCAAGTTTGATATGTTTGTTTTGAAGTAGTGCTGGGGAGTTGTTGGGGGGTTGCATCTATAGCACTGGTTACTTTGAACAAAAGCTTTCTGTAGTTGCTTCCTTTATCAGAAAAGAACATTTGATACCATGTTGTATTTTTTCCTCTGCATTAGAGAAAATGTTGAGGGAAATCTCCATAGTCATTACTCAGTCAGAATTTGTATGTGCCTAAGGATCATTGTTGGTTTTTTGTTTATTGGGGAGGGGGGGAAGTGGTAGGTGTGTATACATATGTAAATGGTTTTCTTTCTTTTTTTTTTTTTTACCAAAACAAAACCATTTCACAACTATAGATAAGCTCATGTTTCTGAACTGCCATCATTTTCAGCAACCTAAGAAAAAAAATCATTTGAAGTTAAATTGAAATTTTTCCTGAAGCTTTTAACCTTTGAAATTAGATAATTTATAATTAATTGGACAGTTTAAATATAATGTAAACAGTGTAAATTGGACAATTTAAAGTAGACATATAAGAATCCATATCTACAATCATAAATGCAAGTTTATTTGCAAAACCCCTGAAAGGAAAATTTTATCACTGCCAATAACCTCCTCACCCAAATGAGAAAAGTAGGCAAACCCTGATGTGTTTTAATTAGGTAAGCAACACTTATTTAAAGGTTTCACCCCATAAAATGTTCCTTTACAAGAAGTTGAAATCCCTATGCTGTATTGACTTAAAAAATAGGGTCATGGAATGTGTAAGACTTTATTCATGGATACCTAATCAGATTGTTAGAGACCTTGGCAATTTGGGACTTGCTGGAATAAATGGATGAACAGACTTTTTGTAATCTAAACTCTTGGTCTGCATGTTTTCTCTTTACTCCAACTCAGTCTTTACATGTAGGCTCAGTCTCAGTATTTGGGGTACTGGTTCAACAAAAGCCAGGAAAAACAATAGCTTTGTAGTAAACAGAATGTTACCCAACTGTATATTGTTTACTTTATTGTAAATACTGGTAAACAGTGGTTAATAAATAGTTTTATATTCCTTTGTGATTAGACTTTTTCTTAATCTGATTGCCTTTATCATGAATGTAGAAACACCCACAGACATGTGGCTCCACAAAAATGTGTGGGGTTTTTTTGTGTGTGTGGGAAGATGAAAATGAGTTTCATGTGAAATTTTAATACTTAGAATATAGTTTGTTAAAATTCCATCTGAAAAACAAGTCTTTTGATAGGATTCATCTGGTTGTGTTAGATCTATGTTTACTCATGTCCAAAATCCACATAGAGAATGTAGTCATTTTGTAACATGCAAACATTGGACTATGTTGTATAGCTGAAACTAACAATGTCAATTACACCTCAGTTTTTTATAAGAACATTTTATAAAATCACAGGTAGAAGAATCAATTTGTTAAAGAAATGGGCTTAGGAACAAGTTATAGAGGCAAAGGAAGGGCCCTTAGAGTTTGGAAGAGAGGAAGGTAATGGTAACTCACCTGAGGGAGGGAGGAAAGAAAGAGAAGAGTGTGCTCTGGGGAGGGAGAGCACCTATATAGGCAGTCCTTGGGTTACCTCGGACTTGATGTATGTTGTTTCGTGGTTACGTTGCCATCTCCCATTATAAAAAAAAGTTCCGTCATTTCGACGTATGTACATATGTGCTTTATTTACCACAATAGAGGTCAGGAATTATCTTTCTTTTAAATTTTTTTTACAGTTTCACTTCATTACTGCTGTGTATGTGCTCCATGTGAGTGACGTAGGTGCTTATGTAGGTGGGTTCCAATTTACAGCGAAAATCAAGTTACATGGCGCCGTAGGAACAGATCTCTGATGTAACCCGAGGACCTGCTGTACCTCAATTTTTTAAAAAAAGTATCCTTCTTTATGTTGTATTAGTTTCTTACTGGTGCTGTGAAAAAATTGCCACAAACTTAATTTGCTTAAAACAACATAAACTTATGAGCTTCACAGTCTAGAAGTCAGAAATCCAAAATCTATCTCACTGGACTAAAGTCAAGGTAACAGGGCTGGTTCCTTCCAAGGAGACTAATGGCAAAGTCTATTTCCTTGTTTTTGTTTCTCAGGCCGTCTGCATTCCTTGGTTCCTGGCCCTTTCCATCTTCAAAACCAGCAGTGTAGCATAGTCTCTTCACCTCTCTATGCCTCAGTTCTTCATCTGTAAATAGGTTGTGGGTTTTTATAAAAATGAAATGTGTACATGTGAGGCACTTAGAACAGTGTCTTATATTTAGCAATCAAAATGTCCTCATTTTTATAAGCAAATGTTTATTTAGAAAGTTACAAAGGTAGAAGTGAGCCAACTGGGCTGCCTGGGCTCAGGGAACAAGTTACAAAAGAAGAGCTGTTGGAACTTAGGAAAAGGGAGCGGGGGCTGTGCTTCAGAAAGAGAGTTGCCCAAAATTGTGGGTTCCAAAGAAGTAACCCAGAAAACTGTGAGAGAGACGGTTTTATTAGGACAGGTGTGTATGGGGCAGCTGGAACACTAGAGGCCTAATGCACAAAATTCATGCAAGGGGCTCGGCCCTTGCAGCCCCAGCTTCTTCTGGAAGGATGTGCAGTCTAATTAGCATATTAACGCTTTTATTATTATAGATACCCCAAACTTTCGAAGTACAGGGTTACGTAGAGTACCGAAAACAAAGCAAACAGCATGCAGGGTAGCTTTATGAAATCACAATGCAAGCTGTTTCTCTGCGGTTGTTTATAATTTGGGCTCACATTCAGAAGCAGATTCTCCCTGACCAAGAAACTGGCCAGGCTCCCAAGGTCTCAGTCTGCCTACAGGTGGCCTTCACTCTATTCCCACAGGTTGGGAGGGGGGCTTGGAGCTTGGGAAGGGGCCCCAGTTGGGCACATATGCGGTCAACCCATCGATGTTTCTCACGTCATTGTTTCTCTAAAAATCAAAAATATCCTCAGGTGAGGATTTTTTTAAATTTATTTTTATGTGGTCAACTCTTGTCATTCTTTGTCTTCTAGATTTTGTGTCTCGTTTAAAAATACCTTTTATATCCTGAAATTGAATTTATATGGATATTCTCTTTTTTTTTTCATCGTTATTGTTGAAAGTATTACATATGTCTCCTTTTTCCCCCCTTGATCCCCTCCAGCCCACTCCTGCCTCCGCCCCATGGATATTCTTTTAAATTTTCATTGAATCATCTTTATAGTCACATCTTTTTTTAAAATATATTTTTTATTGATTTCAGAGAGAGAGAGAGAGACAGAAATATCAATGATGAGAATCATTGATTGGCTGCTTCCTGCACGCCCCCCCACTGGGGATTGAGCCCGAAATCCGGGCTTGTGCCCTTGACCAGAATCAAACTGGGACCCTTCAGTCAGCAGGCCGACGCTCTATCCACTGAGCCAAGCCAGCTAGGACTATAGTTACATCTTTAATCAGAGGTTTTGTTGAATATTGTGAAGGTTTCTGAATGTTTTGTTTTTAATCTTCACCTGAGGATATATTTTAATTGATTTTTAGAGAGAGGAAGGGAGAATGAAACATCAATCAGTTGCCTCTTGTATGTGACCCTACCAGTGATCAAACTCGTAACCTAGGTATGTGCCCTGACCGGGAATCAAACCTGCAATCTTGGTGTACAGGACTACACTCCAACCAACTGAGCCACCTGGCCAGGGCAGTTTCTGGTTTTTGTTTTCCAATGTAGACATCAGTATCACTGAAGAATTCAGAGCTGTAAGTAGCAAAGTCTTCCTAATCCTATGGCTCGAAGGAAATAATCATGCACCATTACAAAAAAAGTTGGCCAGGTGTCACAGTGGTTAGAGTGTCAGCCTGTGCACCAGAGGGTCGTGGGTTTGATTCCTGGTCAAGGGCGAGTACCTTGGTTGCAGGTTCATCCCTGACCCCGTCAGGATGCATGGGGGAGGCAACCAACCAATGTGTCTCACATTGGTGTTTCCTCTTCCCTCCCTCTCTCTAAAAATCAGTGGAAAAAATATTTTTGGGTGAGAATTAACAACAACAAAAGTTGGCCAGCAGATAAAACCATTTTTGTCTTTTTCATTAAGGACCTGGAATCTGAACACCTGGATAAATATTGGTTTGGCAAGATCCCAAGTTTAATACTATCGCGACAGAAGGGGACACTGACCTGGAGTTTATTATCAACAAGCTTACTTTTAAAACCTCCAAAGTTTTATTATTGTGATCCCTCACTACTTTCCCCCCTTCTCTGCTTTCCTTTTGAAATTGAAAATAAATGAATGTACCTTCTTTATAAACCAGAGATCTGGTTCTTGGTAATTCTGACAGGACCTGATTGATACTGCATGGGGTGCTTGTGTAGTAAATACCATGGACAGTAGCGGAAAGGTATAAAAATCAGTAAGGGGAAGTAGTCCTTAGAAGACATTTACAAATATTGTCTCCCTACCCTTTCAAGTTCTTGAATCTTAAGGTAATGAAGATAATAGGTTGGAAAGAAAATGAGAAAATCATGAGCTTGAGCTTGATCATTATATTTTCCTTTTCTATTTCTGACAAAAAACAGCTCAGGTTTGTTTGTTTGTTTGTTTGTTTTGTGTGTGTGTGTGTGTTTAATCCTCACCAGAGGATATTTTTTCCAGTGATTTCTAGAGAGAGTGGAGGAAAGGAAGGGGAGGAGGAGACAGAGAAACATCAATGTGTCTCACATCGATTGGGTGCCTCCTGCAGGCACCCCACTGGGGCCAGGGAACTTGTAACCTAGGAATGTACGCTTGACTGGGAATCAAACCCTGACCTGTCCACAGGCCCATGCTCTAACCACTGAACTAAATCAGCCAGAGCTCAAGTTTTTTTTTGTCTTAAATATCCACCAGGCTCCTAGCTGGGCTCATATGTATTGGTTACTTTCCCCTACAAGGCTAATGAATAGTGCTTAATTTCACTTTGGAATGTGTGTGTGTTTTCAGGCGTAAGGCTGAATGGCTGTTTTACATTATATTTGATTTTTACAAATATACATTATTTTTTTATTAAACCGATATGAAAATTGGGTGTCAAGCAAAAGATAAGAATCTCTAACATGCAGAGGAGTATAAATAGTATGTGTATTTGTATGTAGCCTATAAGATACTTAGTCCCTGTTTGGTTGAATAAATGAATTTGTACCTTTTACTGAACAAGGGGAGCAATTTAACAACTTACAAAAATTTTAACTATAATCCAGTAGTTGATTTGGTATGATCAAGGGAGTTGTAGTAAGTGCCAATCTTTCTTGTTCATAATACTCATAGCTTGATCTCTCTTCTGATTATAGTTTCTCCTATAAATGCGCTGCACTTTTCAGATCACGATATCATTAACTTATCTCTTAATAGAGAATACTTAAGGAGGGGGGATTGAGGTTCGATCTCCAGTCAAGGCACATACGAGAAGCAACTAATGAACACATTAAGTGGAACAACAAAGCAATTCTCTCTCTCTCCTGTCTCTTCCTCTCTCAAGAAACAAAAAACAAAAACAAACAAACAAAAAAACCAGCAGCTCCCAAATCTCCAAGTCTGCCTGCCTCTATAGAGACTGAGTTTTTCTCTCTCTCTGATGTTCAATTTAAAAATTCTTTTTTAATACTCATCTGGGGATATTTTTCCATTGATTTTTAGAGAGAGTGGAAGACAGAGAGAAATATCAATGTGAGAGAAACACATTGATTGGTTGCCTCCTGCATGAGCCCAGACCAGAACCTGAGCTGGGGAAGAGCCTGCAACTGAGGTACATGCCCTTGACCAGCAGTGAACCCAGGACCCTTACGTCTGCCGGTCGACACTATACACTGAGCCAAACTGGCTAGGGCCAATTCAAAAATTCATTAAGAGATCTCTGATTAGCCCGGCTCAGGTCAGATGTCCTTCCTCCTCAAATTATCAACTATAATATGATTGGATCAATCACAGAAAGAATGTTTTCCAGAAAAGGGTGGGTGTTTTATATATTTAAAAATGTACAACTCATGCAAATAATTTCAGCCAGTTTGAAAATGCTTTATTAACCTTTCTCCTTACTTTTTAGAAAATTAATGTGAATATTTTCACTGTTAGAACATCATAGAACTTCCTACCAACTCTACTTTTCCAGTGAATATTCAAATCTGTCCCTCTCCTTAAATTTAAGTACTGGGGAAAAACTGACTAGGGAGTATGGGACAAGAACATTAATGTTGAGCCCTAACTGGTTTGGCTCAGTGGATAGAGCTTCAGCCTGCAGACTGAAAGATCCCAGGTTCGATTCCGGTCAAGGGCATGTACCTTGGTTGCAGACACATCCCCAGTAGGAGGTGTGCAGGAGGCAGCTGATCGATGTTTCTAACTCTCTATCCCTCTCCCTTCCTCTCTGTAAAAAATCAATAAAATATATTTGAAAGAAAGAAAGAACATTGATGTTGAAAGCTACTCTTATCATTCCATGAATGCATAATTTTCACTTTTTAAAGATAAAACCATAGGCTCAGCCTTTCATCCTTTTTCAGAAGTTCTGCATTTTAGCTTCTTAAAGAAAAAAATTAACACAGAAGCTAAATATTAAGTGACCTTTTATAGCAACCTTTTTAAAAAAAAATAATTTCAGTATCTACTATAAGGATCAAGCTCGGTGGTATTCATCAACTTTTACCTATTCCCCTGGTGCATTTATTGGATAGTGATAACACCCTAATTCAATATTCTGAATTGGTCATTCTAGAACAGTAAACTAATATGTTTATTATTTATTTTGTTAATTATGGTTTTTATTGTGGTAAAAAAGAAAAGACATAACACAAGATGTCATTCTTAATCAAGTTGCAAGTGCACAGCACAGTCCTGTTAAACTATTAAGCTAATATTTCAGAGCTCTAAAGCCACTTTGATGAGCAGTCGCAGAGAGTCAGTGAGAAGAGAAACGGGCAGATCTCCAGGGGAAAAGCCTAGATGAGAATGGGCATTTGAGAAGGCAGATCTTACATTCAGGATCCATGCCACCACTTCCCAAGGCCTTTTTGGTATTTCAGTAACCAAATGCCTTTAACTAGATCCCAAGATGGACTCGCTTTAAAGTTAATTCATCTTTCTAGCAAATAGTGTCACAATGAGTTTCCTCTTGTGCCTTCTCATTCCTCCAGCCTCTTTGTTTAGCTTTCATGGACATCTGATTCCTCTGCACCAGGAAAACTTTCTGAGTAATGGAAACTTACCTGCGATGTGCTGACAAAGATAACAGTTTGGACGTTTTGCAGAGGGGATGCTGTCGCTTTTCTTGCAGTTTGTTATCCAGCTCACGGAAAGCCGAGCTCAGCACCGTTCCAGCACCAGAGCATTACATCTAACAGGGAGGACTCTTACATTGCACTTCTCTCTTGTATTACCCTATATAATAAAGAGCTAATATGCTAATTAGACCAGACGGCGGAACAACCTTCCAGACGACCTTCCATAAAGACCAGTGGGTGGGGGCGGGGCCACGGGGCAGTCAGGCTGCAAAGGCCTACTCTTGCACGAATTTCGTGCATCAGGCCTCTAGTCATAAATCAATAGGAGACTCATCTCTCTACATGTGGTGGTTATGCAAATGAGGGCAGACGAGGACCCAAGCTTTCTCCCTCTTCTAGAATGTAAGCACGGGGGAGCCAGTTTCTGACTTTTTCACTGCTGCATCCTTAGCTCAGAGAAGAGAACCTGGTATAGATTTGAGGAAGGGAGGGAGGAAGGGCTCTGGATTTAAATTTGGGCTTGAAATAGATAGCATTTCTACCATTCAAAAACTCAAAAAGGATCTGCCAGAAGAAGAGTAAACTCCTAAAATAAAGGAAGCTCAATATATGGATCACATAAAGGCTAGAAAGGGCAAAATTATATATTTTTAGATTTCAAGTGTGGCAATTTGGCTGAGCCAAGTGCCTAAATTAATAAAATAGACCTGGGAATGTACACTCCCCCGCATCCCGAAATCCTGAAGCCTACTTTAAATTTAGCCCACACAGTGCTCGCTTCGGCAGCACATATACTAAAATTGGAATGATACAGAGAAGATTAGCATGGCCCCTGTGCAAGGATGACATGCAAATTCGTGAAGTGTTCCAGTATTAAAAAAAATAATAATAATTTAGCCCGCACAATCTGCAATAGTCACCCTTGTGCTTATCATTGTTTTCTGAACTGTTAATAATTTCTCCTATTACTCCTCACTTGTCTGAAAACATAAGTATTTGTCTGTGGTAGCAAATATGCATTCCCCATTTAGTGTATATATTCCATAAAAAGTGGTCTGGATTGGACCTATTTTGCTTTTTTTTTCCTTAATAGTTTGATTTTTAGAGAGAGATAGAAAAGGAGAGTGAGAGAGAGAAACAATGATGTGAGAGCGAAACATCGACTGGCTGCCTCCTGTACGACCCTGACCCAGGATCAAACCAGCAACCTGGTCATGTGCCCTGATCAGGAACTGAGCCAGCAACCAACTGTGCCACACCGGCTGGGAAGGAAAAGCAATGAAAAGATATCAGAGATTATGAGTACACTAGAGACCTGGTGCACAAAAATTTGTGCACTCAGGGGGAGGGGGTCCCTCAGCCTGGCCTGTGCCCTCTCACAGTCAGGGACCCTCGGGGGATGACCACTTGCTGGCTTAGGCCTGCTCCTTGGGGGATTGGGCCTAAGATGGCAATCAGACATCCCTCTGGCAGCCCAGCAGCCTCGGGGGATGTCCACTTGCCAGCAGGGAGCAGACCTAAGTTGCAGTCAGACATCCTTAGCACTGCTGAGGAGGCAGGAGAGGCTCCCACCACCACCGCTGTACTGGCAGCCATCAGCCTGGCTTGTGGCTGAGCAGAGCTCCCCCATGTGGGAGCAAACTGACCACCAGAGGGCAGCTCCTGCATTGAGCGTCTGCCCCCTGGTGGTCAGTGTGTGTCATAATGACCAGTCATTCCCAGTCATT
>NW_005871100.1:4395540-4398194 GCF_000147115.1 Myotis lucifugus | reverse complement strand
CACCCCCTTTTTTTTTTTTTTTTGCTTTTTTTTGCCTGGCCAGTCTGGATGAGGGGCTGAGGGCCGTTTTCAGGCTGGCAGCTGAGAGCCGGCTCCAGCTCTGAGGCCTGGCTCCAGCTCTGAGGCTGCGGCTGGCTGAAAGCAGGTATCTGGGTTTGTTTAGCTTCTATAATTGAAACATTGTTGCCATCACTGCCGCTCTAAACTCTGAGGCCGAAGCTGGCTGAAAGCAGGTATCTGGAGCTTGTTTAGCTTCTATAATTGAAACATTGTTGCTTCCAGAGCTCAGAGCCAGCAGCGGCAGGCGGGGAACATTGGCTTCCTCCATCACTGGAGCAAGCAAGCCTCCTGTTCGCTTCAGCTGCCTGGCTGCCAGTCGCCATCTTTGTTGGCAGTTAATTTGCATATCCCGCTGATTAGCCAATGGGAAGCGTAGCGGAGGTATGGTCAATTACCATGTTTGTCTATTATTAGATAGGATGTTCATTTTCAGGGATGAATTAAATCCATGGTGGAATTGCTATCATTCCTTCCAACAAACAGGATCAAATTAAAAATAGTACAATTACTATGAAAGAAGTACTACCCATTTGCTGTTCTTGCTTGGTACTGGTCTAGGTGTTGGACCCAGGTCTATTTCAGATAGACATATTTTTCTTCCTGTTTTTTTCAACCATTTGAAAATGTAAAAACCATTATTTGCTGTTGGGACACAGAAAGACAGGCAGATCCGGCCTGAAAGGCTGTAATTTGCCAATCCCTGATCTATGGGATTAAGTGATAGAGATAAACCTTCTCTAAAAGAATGGTTAAGCCCTAGCTGGTTTGGCTCAGTGGATAGAGTGTTGGCCTGTGGACTGAAGTATCCCGGGTTCTATTCCAGTCGAGGGCACATGCCCGGGTTTGGGGCTCGATCTCCAGTAGGGGGCATGCAGGAGGCAGCCAATCAATGATTCTCATCATTGATGTTTCTGTCTTTCTCTCCCTCTCCCTTCCTCTCTGAAATCAATAAAAATATTTTTTTAAAAAAGAATGATTAAGAATCTTTACCTTAGACTCAAACACAAAATTTCACTGTCCAGTCTCAGTCATGCCCTGCCATCCTGCTATCTCTCCCTTCATTTACTGACCTGCTCCATTTCTTACTGTCAGGGTAAGAAATATCCAAACCTGTTGATACTTTCTATAAGAGTTTATTTGTGCCAAAATTGACCACATATGGCAGGGGAAAAAGATCTCAAATGCTCCCAACAGTAACCATTTTGCATTTGAAACTAAGGAGCGAAGGTAAGGAAGATTACAGGGAGGTGGGAGAAAGCAAGGCAGGGATTAGATTACAGGATAGTTAACAAGATTATGTGCTCACTTGAGGATGGTTTCGGTTTATTTAAAAGTTGTGCTAATCTAGATGCACAGAAACAATGGACCGGGTGTGCTTCAGGCAAAGATAAACCTTTCATTAAAAAGTTAAATGCCTGGGGAGTGACTACCTACCATGACCTGCCCAGTTAGGAATTTATGGTCAGGTCACCTTGTGAGATTACTTTCCATAGAAACCCACATTTCCTCCTCATTACCTACTTCTTTCTGCCTTCAGCTACCCGCTACCTACTAATTTACATTTCCTCCCAAAAAATAAATGTATGAGTTAGGCTCCCTGCCATGAGCTTCCTGTCTCTACCCCAGCATACCTCCCCTCACAGTATCATAACAGCGACTTCATTTGCCTGTCTTCCTCTGACAAGCTCCTAGGGAACAGGGGCTGTGTCTTGTTCACTTTTTGAGCTTGAACAGGTGCCTGAACAGGCAACTGGTTGAGATTTTATTCATATCTTTGTGTATATGAATGACAAATTGCTTGAATTTACATCCACGTGCTTGCCGAGCCTAAGACCATTTTCACCTAAGCTTATAGGCTCATTCTTTCCAATGTCCTTACCAGCCATTGACCAAAAGTACAACTCACTTCACAAACCAGACATTTCCAGCCCTACACAGATGTAGTTCATGTATGTATATTATTCCAAATAATATCTCTAGTATAACAGTACATCTAGATCACATAGTGTTACTGTTACTGGAACGGGGGTCTGGCCCTGAGCAGGTGTGGGTTCTTGGTGTAGGAAAAATTTCACAACACGAGTCCAGGTGAATTTTAGGAGACGTTTATTAAAGCTGGGGACAGTGAAGCAAGGAAGGGCCTAGGATAACAGGAGAGGGACTAAGAAGTCAGAGAAAAGGGGGCATTGGGGACAGGTTCAGGGGTTAGCCCTGTGTTACCTATTGGGGTTAGGGGTTGGGACCTTGGTTCTTCTCATCCATGCAGAAAAGATTTTAAGGCCAACAAAAATGAAATTAAAGGAGCAAGCCAGTCAAGAGAGACAATGGCCCTTAACTCCTGGGTTATAGCATTTAAATGAGGGATTTTCTGGGTGGAAACTTTCATTTGCATTCAGGGATGATTGACAGAGAAGGGTTATATAACTATACTAGAGGCCGGGTGCACAAAAATTTGTGCACTGGTGGGGGGAGGAGGGGTGGGGGGAGTGTCCCTTAGCCCCACTTGTGCCCTCTCACAGTCTGGGACCCCTCAGGAGATAACCACCTGCTGGCTTAGGCCCGCTCCTTTGGTGGAAGATGGTAGGCCCCATCCC
>NW_005871100.1:4385214-4395440 GCF_000147115.1 Myotis lucifugus | reverse complement strand
CACCCTGGTCGGGTCCCACATGGATGCCCTGGGCGGGTCACACACGGGACGCCCGGGCGGGCTGGCGGATCGCTGCTGCCCAGCCCGGCCGCCCCGGGTCGGGTTGCACACAGGATGCCCGGATGGAGGCTGGGTGGTGCCGGAAGCCGGACCACCCTTGCTGCTTGACACAGTCGCTGTAGGGAAGAAACATCTGCACAGCTTATGTTTCAAGGGACCTGGCGTATATGGCATATGGTTTGCTCCCCCTCTTAGCGCTATGTGTTTTAAACAGGACCACCTCCCCGAGAAAGGTTGTTTCCCCAGGTTAGAGATTAACAGGACTAAGGAAGAGAATAAATCAGTAAATCCCCTTAGTGTTACAGAAATACCATGTACTACTTATGAAGAACTTGGACAAAGACTGTTGGCAATAAATTTGGGACTTGTTGGTGTTGTAATGTACCCCATGAATCACAGAAGGACGCCTCAAGAAGTCAAATTAAAGAGTCACATTTATTGCAATCCGGGACTATGAGGGGCCATTCCCCAAATCTCATAGTAATAAGATGGCCGCAACACCAGATTTGTATAGGCAAAGATCATAAAGGTATTGATTACATCCCAAGGTTTGAAATGAGGAACCTGGTTTGCAAAAAAAGCAGTTTACAGAAGCAGAAGCAGCATGTTATCTAAATTATAGTTTTGGGTCTCTGGAACACTGAGTCAACAGGGACACGTTAACTGGAGCCCTCTGACCTTGGGATAACTGTGCTGTCCTTCCCAGGTAAAGGAAAATGTGCTTTCTAAGACCAGTATGACCACAAACAATGGGATATTCACAGTACAATCAATAGGGTATTCAATCGAATGGGTGATTTATATAATTCAGAAAATTATAATAACTTTTCTATTATTTTAGCAAACAAATAAGTACAGAAATCAAACAGCAGGGTTAAAGTTAAACTATAGTTTCTACCTGAGATGATTGCTACCATACTTCATGGGGCCCACATCCCCAGGGGTCTGCCCACCAGGGAAAGCATCAAAGCCTATACCCCTGGAGATCCACCGACAGAGGGCAGTCCCAGGGAAGGGTGGGAGGATGTAACCTTTACTGGGTAGGATGATCTCCTTCAGTCACGTCCTTGTAGCTTATCAGTAGAGCAGCGACCTTGGAATAGCCCTTATAATGGAACACAGAGATTAACCTAGACAAGATTAAAATCAACAGAACTAGATAGAGACAGGATTTTTGGCAAAGGTCAGATAAGAAACAAGGAACTGTAGAACATTACCCAAAACATACCATGATGTGATTTTACAGGCATGCTTATAGGATCAAATGGTATAAATATAGATGTAACAGGACAATAAAAAAGGAACCTCACTAGGCTGATCAACTGAACGCTGCCTCCATTTCCTTCATTCTTCGCCGACTCCGTCCACACCTTTGGGAACCCCTGGACCTGCTGGGGCTGGACCCCAACAGGGTGGACTGGCTGATCACTGCTGCACCGCCCGGCCGCCCTGGGTCGGGTCGCACATGGACGCCCGCCGCCCCGGGTCACAGATAGCAGGCCCTGGATGGCGGCAGGGCAGGCGGGATGGCGCTGTCCTGCCCTGCCTGCAGTATGCAAATTAGCCGCCATCTTTGTTGGCGGTTAATTTGCATATCACACTGATTAGCCAATGGGAGGCGTAGTGAGGGTACGGTCAATTACCATGTTTGTCTATTATTAGATAGGATTTCTTCTGCATATGCCCTTGCCCATAATGCATACAGAAAAACCCATGGGGGGAGGGAGGATGTCAAAACCACAATGCAATTTTTATTATAATTAGGGCCCTAGAAAGGTCACACTGAGGTTTTCCTCTGAGCCTGCCCGCTGGCAGTCTGCTGGCTTCAGACCACAAAGAGGCGGTCTGAAGGCAATGTTGGTCCAACTCCTGTTCATGACCCCACCCCAGCCTCTCGTGTCTAACTTCCCACCTGACACCTGGATGAGCTACCACTGCCCATTGCTGCCCTGGATGAAAGCCTCGTGGGGTCCCTTTGAGTTTAGGAGATGCATGCCTGTGGGGGAAGAAGAGAGGGAAGGGAAAGGCATGGGCCTGCCCTGGGAGGGAGAGCATGTCCTGGGGCCTTCCTTTTGAGGGGCTTTAAAGGTAGGGCATGAAGGGGAGGTCTTACAGGAGGATCTCAATCTAGTACTCCTCAATTTTATGCTGATGTGCCAAAATGAGATTTATTCCCTTAACTTCATCTGTCCGTGGGTGTGGTTGGCCATTGGCACTATTGGATTTCTGCTACCTCCCTGAGAAGGGTGATTTAAGCTATTTACCCTCTGGTTGGTTAGGAGAAGTGTAAGCCATTTACTCTTGTCTTTTTTTTTTTTTAATCTTTATTGTTGAAAGTACTACATATGCCCCCTTTTTCCCCCATTGTCCTCTCCCACCCTAGTGTCCCTGGTTTAGAGAAGATAGGATTTACTAGATGGCTACATACTGCTTGTCTAATGGTCTCAGTTTCCCTATTCTGCTTGTCCTGGCTTACTAGCCTGTCTCATTACTGTATCATAGCAACAAAGGAAACACTGGTGTGATTATTTCTTGACTCCATATCAATAATTTATAGCCCATTTGTTCCTACATACAGAATTCCGTTGTTCAGGAAGAATCATCATCTCTACTAGTAAGTGTGGGATGGACGCCCAAGAAGATATAAAGAAATCCACTCTTCAAAAACAACAAATTGGGAGGAGGAATGACAAATTGCTTAAATTTACAGTATTTTAAAATTATAGGAACACTAAGAGAAGCTTTTATTTAGGCATAGGCAGATTTAAGAGTAAGTTGTATAGCTACATTCTTATATGCATTCAAATGCCCACGATTGTACGTGTGTTTCTTCTCTAATACACACTGGAGTATGTACCCACAGTAAAACAAAGACTCTAAGACAGTGGTTCTCAACCTGTGGGTCGCGACCCATTTAGGGGTCGAACGATTCTTTCACAGGGGTCGCCTAAGACCATCGGAAAACACATATATAGTTACATATTGTTTTTGTGATTAACCACTATGCTTTAATTATGTTCAATTTGTAACAATGAAAATACATCCTGCATATCAGATATTTACATTATGATTCATAACAGTAGCGAAATTACAGTTATGAAGTAGCAACAAAAATAATTTTATGGTTGGGGGTCACCACAACATGAGGAACTGTATTAAAGGGTCGCGGCATTAGGAAGGTTGAGAACCACTGCTCTAAGAAAAAATGTCATAATTATTAAAATAAAGTTGGAAACCTTCAGGGGGAAAAAACATTTAATGTAAACACACGCACACCAGTAATCTCATAGGTAGAGAACTGGTGGAATTTTATATATGGTTAGTTACTTCAGTGGGGAAATAGAGAGCTGTCATGAAGTAACTAATACCAACAGTGCCTTGTATACAATGTCTAGGTGACAGATAAGCACAACAGGAAATGTGGCAAAATGCTAATTAAATACCACTAAGAGAACAAGACAATTTACATGCCCCCCCTACCCCCCACCCCCAGCCATATATGCCTCTACAAACCACATAGGGCTTGGAAAACCATGGGTAAGTTTACAATTCCCAGAGTGACTGAGGAGATATTCATTGTTTAAAAATGAAATTGTGTTCCCGTTTCTACTGATCTTCAGGAGGCAAGCTGGTTGTAGAGGCAGGAAGTGTTCAGATGCTGTGGTAGTCAACCAAGAGGGCCCCCAAGGACTGCCTCTTGGTCTTCGTGCCCTTAGGTAGTTCTCTCCCAATTGTATCAGCCTTGGTCTGTGTGTCCAAAAGCATACAGCAGAAAAGATGGTAGGTCACCTCTAAGACAGGTTAGAAAAGATTGCAGCCTGTCTGGGTGCTCTGCATCCCCAACCCTGACCACAGATCGCTTGCTCTGGGGTAAGCAAGCTGCCATGCGGTGAGCAGTCCCATGGAGAGGCCTCTCTGGTGAGGAACTGAAGTTTCCAGCCAACAGCCAGTGAGGAACCGAGAGGGCTGCCGGCAACCTCATGAGGTGGATTCTCTGGCCACAGTCGAGTCTGGAGATGATTGCAGCTCCAGCCAACAGCTTTACGGCAATGTCGTGAGAGACTCTCGGAACCACTGATGAGCCACTCCGGGATCCTTGACTCTCAGAAACTGTGAGAGATAATAAATGCTTCTTCTTTTAAGCTGCTAGTTTTATAGCAATTTGTTATGCAGCAATAGATACTAATACAGATGCCTTTCTTGTCTTTCAACAGAATGTTCTTAGAAAGCTGGATGGAACTGCCCTAGCTGGTGTGACCTCAGTTGTTTGGGCATTGTCCCGGGCACTTAGAGGCTGCCAGTTAGATTCCAGGTCAGGCAGGGATTGGTGTTTTGCTCTCACATCGAAGTTTCTCTCTCTTTCTCCCTCTGCCTTTTTCCTCTCTCTAAAAATCAGTTTTAAAAAAATTAAAAAGCAAAAACACTGGATGAAACTAGTTTTGCTAATCTAAATCTAATTTCGCTCATATAAATAGTAGCCCTCTGTATTATCTTCTCTTTTGTGTTATTTTTTCATTGAGTGTGTCTTGAAGATCTTTCAACATCAATACACATAGACTTCCTTCATTCTTTGATTTGATGCACAGTATTCTATGCCATGGATATATTATGGATTATTTAAACACTAAAGGCCCGGTGCATGAATTCGTGCACGGGTGGGGTCCCTCAGCCTGGCTGGTGATTGAGGCCTATGGGGGGACCAGCCGGCCGGGGGGGAGGGATTGTGGGAGGTTGACTGTGGGAGCACACTGACCACCATGGGGCAGCTCCCGCATTGAGCGTCTGCCCCTTGGTGGTCAGTGTGCATCATAGCAACTGGTCGACGGTCGTTATGGTCGTTATGGTCGTTTGGTCACTTAGGCTTTTATATAGATTCCCATATTGGTGGACATTGAACTTGCTTCCAGTTTTTTGCTGTTACAAACAATGCTGCAATGCCCATCCTTGTACATACATGTCCCCAGGCACATATGTAAGGGTTTCTGTAGGAGACATACTGAGAAGTGGTATTGCTAACTTATAGGATACACACAATTTTAGTTTTGATAAGACAGTACCACACTGGTCTCCAAAATTGCTTCTTGAGTTTATACTCTCATGAACAGAGCATGAAAATACCTGTAGTCAACATGAGATACTGCCAATTAAAAATTATCGACTACGCTAAGGCATGGATTCTCCTTTTATGCCTTATTAGCTCTTGGTAATTCCTGTTTTGTGAATTGTCTGTTCATACCTTTAGTGTTTGTCTCTCACTTTGATTACATATTTTTGAAGGCACTCTATAATATTTGAAAGGCTCAGAAGGATTTAGAGTACCCACTAAAGTGTATCCTTTTAGAGATATTTTGTACGTATATTTAAAAAAACACACCACACATTTGGTGTCAGAAGTGTTAAGAGTGTGGTAGCAGTGTGAGAGTAAAGCACCAGAGTTTTTTCTTATACAGATGTACAAAGACAACTGAACACATTGCATGTTGTGTGGCAATAACTCCCATTATAGACATGTTAGCACTTATTGTCACTATTGGTCTTCTTACCAGCATTCTCTATTTGTGATAAAGCATGAGGATGTGTTAGATATGCCTAGTGCTTCATCTTCTCCCCCTATTTTAAAATTTATTTTTGTTAAATGTATTGGGGTAGAATTGGTTAATAGCATTATATAAATTTCAGGTGTACTACTTTATCGTACGACATCTGTATACTCTGTTGTGTGCTCACCACCCAAAGTATAGCCTCCAGCGCTTCATCTTTGAAACAAAAAAATTCAACTATTCTCTTTCAAACTTCTGAATAGCTTAGTCTGAGGAACATCTTCAACTATTTACAAATGTTAGAAAGACTTCTAGGAGTAGATTAGACTTTTCTCAATATTGAGCAATCAGATAGAGAAATAAATTGGATGTTGACCCTAATAGGACATTCGAACAATCATTAACAAACCCCTGGCTTCCAATGTTGGTGTTCAAGAAAGCAGCTTCCGGTGGCCATGGATTTCTTTATGATAAACAAAATCAAATTCTTCAAATGTATAGTAATAAAGTACAGTTTCTATTTTATAAATGGGGTTTACTTAAAGAAAGGATCCCATTGCTAAAAACATTTGAAAACCACTAAATCAAACCACTGTGAAGAGGTGACTGCAGGATTCTGAGAGTCAGAGTTTGGCAGGAGGATGGAAAGCAGGTGAGTAACACCAAGATCTGCCCACATGAAATGTGTGTGACTTGCACCTGAGTGGATCAGGGGAAGGGAGCAGGTCAAAGGCAGTGCCAAAGTTAGTAGGTCTGGAGTGTTGACTGTGAGAACAGTAGTCCACTAACAAAAGTAAGGAAGACAGAGGGGTGGGAAGATAGATGAGAAGTCTGCACCCTTTTATCTTACAAACAGGTAACAGGCTCAGAACTTTTTTCTAGTCTTTCTTTGGGGAGGGCTGCATAAGAGGTATTTTGAAAAAAACACATTAGTTTGATAATAAAGAATGGTTATTTTTATCCACATTAATCTGTATGTCTTTATACTCTTAAAAATATTTTTACTTTTGTTGATTTCAGAGAGGAAGGGAGAGGGAGAGAGAGAGAGAGAAACATCAATGATGAGAGAATAATTGATCAGCTGCCTCCTGCATGTCCCCTACTGGGCATCGAGCCCACAACGTAGGTATGTGCCCTTGACCGGAATCAAACCCGGGACCCTTCAGTCCCCAGGCTGATGCTCTATCCACTGAGCCAAACCAGCTAGAGCTGTCTTTCTACTCTTGAAAAAAGACTATATTTGTAATGACCAGAAATCAAAATCCAACATATTTGTCACTTGTTTAAATTTTTTGCTCACTTTTCATTATTGTTTTAATGAATAATAAAAACCATCTTCTATATATTATGAGTATCTGCCATGGCAATGTTTCTCAAGAAGGCAGGACCATTCAGGTAAATTTAGAGTTTTAAATGTAGCGTGTCAGTTAATTATAATTTCTGATCACTGAGTCCAGGCAACTTTCATTTTTACTGTCTGGGGATTTTGCAATTTTCCTAGAAGATGGAGGAAGGACTCAGTGTCTTTTTAATGACTTATGAGTTAGAGGCAGGGGATGGAGGTGGCTTTCCTTAATATGTCTAAGAGCACTTAGCTTTAGATGGAAGATTAGAAAAGAGGATCAAGGTATAATAACAGTTATAATAACAAAGTTATAATCATAAAAAAAAATCTGTCAAG
The DNA here is from genome assembly GCF_000147115.1 of Myotis lucifugus. NCBI lineage: Eukaryota > Metazoa > Chordata > Mammalia > Chiroptera > Vespertilionidae > Myotis > Myotis lucifugus. The sequence goes on along the minus strand of NW_005871100.1, from coordinate 4,388,159 downwards.
CACGTACTATGTACTCAGCACAGTTCCAAGAGCTTCACCTGAGTTATTTCTCTTAATCCGCACAACAGCCCTATGAGGCTGGTGCTGCTATCATTATCGCCCCCATTTTTCAGGTGGGAAAATGAGGCCCAGAGAGTTTGTTATTTCCCCAGGATCACAGAGTGAGAGGTGGTGAAGCTTGGGTTTGAACCCAGTAAATGTAGAAGTCACTGTTGAGGCAGGCTTTGGACAGGTAAAATAATTTCTTGCCCAGCTGGCATGGCTCAGTGGTTGACCTATGAACCAGGAGGTCAGGGTTGGATTCCCCGTCAGGGCACATGCCTGGGTTTCAGGATCAATCTCCAGTGTGAGGCATGCAGGAGGCAGCTGATCAATGATTCTCTCATCATTGATCTCTCTCTCTCTCTCTCTCTCTGTCCCCCTTCCTCTCTGAAATCAATAAAAATATATTAAAAATAATTTCTTAAGGGCAATTGTATGGTGATTTCATTAACAAACTAGGATTTCTTAACGCCACACAGTCCCAGTTTACTTGCTTACTGATGGTGTAACAAAAAGTCGCAACCTAAAAAAGGTAGCAGTGGCCTAGCTCAGGTGACTGGATTCAGGTTCAATTACAATTGTTAAGCCAGAAACACTACCCACCCAGCTGCTACACCAGTGGTTCTCAACCTTCCTAATGCCGTGACCCTTTAATACAGTTCCTCATGTTGTGGTGACCCCCAATTTCATTGTTACAAATTGAACATAATTAAAGCATAGTGATTAATGACAAAACAATATGTAATTAGATATGTGTTTTCCGATGGTCTTAGGTGACCCCTGTGAAAGGGTCGTTCGACCCCCAAAGGGGTCTCGACCCACAGGTTGAGAACCGCTGTGCTACACTGATGGAATGGGTTTAAACAATCCATTATTGCTTCATTCTGTTTTGAATTCTTTTCATATTCTTCCTTTCCTTAGGGCCATAATTCTAACATATTTAAATTACTGTGGTAAATGTTTCCCTCCACGTCCCGCGTGGTTCAGGGTTCAGGATCCCTGAACCCTGGAAGAGAAGCTGCACACAGATGAAATAGAAGAGACAAGAGATAATTTGGAAATAATGGGGGGCCAGGCGGGTAAGTCCAACTCAAGAGGAAAGACTTCCACCGGTGCTCAGGCCGCACCAACCTTTTATTTGGTTCGGGATCCACCCATAGCATAGCCCTTAGGCAGGGAGGTTCCAGTGACACACAGACTATCTTATCAATAAGGATTTACATGCCTAAAGGTGGGGAAGTTGCTTCAGCTACCATTGTCTGGATTAACAGAGGTGGTGCACAGCTCTGACCTTTGCTAGGGCTTCAAAAGTCACCAGCCTTCCGGGTTCTCTGTCTACACCTCTCTGCTAGTGAAGACAATAGGCGGTTTCCCACAAATGACCTCTGATAGACTTGCCAAAGGTTTTTGCTGCTCTGTCCACAGTTGTAAGGTAGTGTTCTTGATGATAATAAATTCAAAAAGTTTTAAATTTTGCAAAATCTCTTAGGATCTTAGACACACGCTGCATTTTGTTTTCCAGTCAAAATGCTTGTCTTTGTGGAGCATAGAGACAAGAATTTGAAAAACAGACTTTAATTTTATTTTTAAAGTGATTATGTTTACATTCACTTGTGTGTTATGACTTGGGTGCAATTTTAGGAAAATAAATACCTGATTCATAGTTCAGCGATGCGAGTTCAGGATCCAAGAACCTAAGACATAATTTTGCAGATTTTGGAGTTTTGTTATGCAAAATCGAGTTAGGTGTGGAGGGCAGCCAGGTACATTTTCAGTTAGGCCTGCAGTGGCCCTGAATGATAATCAGCAGCCAGCAATATTTTAAGGAGGAAATTCATGCTTGAAAAATGAAATATTAGGCAAATTTATTATTCTGCCATGTAGTCACCAACTAGCAATTTCAGTGATTACCGTCATAAGTCGCTTAAAGATGAAAATGCATTCTGATAAACGCAGCCCTCTGTCATCATAAGATTTATCGTTGTGCAAATGTCATAGTGTACAAACTTAGATGGTATAACCTACTACACATCTGTGCTATATGATGTATCCTATTGCTTCAAGGTTACAAGCCTGTATTTCATGTTACTGTACAAAACAACAGGAGATTAAATCAAGCACAAGATAAAATGATGCAATCGGATGTATGAGGCTGCTGCAGGCAACACGGCATAGTTTTACAGCAAACGTTTAAAAAAATATAGATATTTATTGATTTCCGAGAGGAAGGGAGAGGAAGAGAGAGATAGAGACATCAGAGATGAGAGAGAATCATTGATCTCTGCCTCCTGCATGCCCCACACTGGGGACTACTAGCCAGTAACCGCCAGCATGTGCCCTGACCGGGAGTTGAACCGGTGACCTCCTGTTTCACGGTAAACGCTCAACCACTGAGCCTCGCCAGCCCGGCAGCAAACTTTTTTTTTTTAATAAGTAGAAAGAGTACATTCTAAAATAATGATAAAGGGTATATATACTAAATACATAAACTAGTAACGTAGTCATTTATTTTCCATGCAAACAAGTGGTCAGACGCAGCCCAAGGTACCATTTGGGAAATGATTGACAGATCTCATTTTTTTCCTCCAAAAGTTTTATTACGCAAGATCTTAAACATATGGAAAAGTTGAAAGACTATGGTACACTCTCGTATGCCCTCCACCTAGATCCCAGGGTTACGTTCTATCCTTTTTGTTTACCACATAATCTACCCATCCCTCTCCCCATTCATCAATCCTACCCCTAAGTAAGGGACGAGGGTAGCAAGCTCCAGGTGGCTATCCAGTGTGATTCCGAAGGGTGCCATTGCACACCCTCAGCCTCGGCAACCCCGCCTGCCCCGCCTGCTGGAGCATTTCCTCCCTCGTCTGACTTCAGGGGCCCGGGAGGCAGAATCCAGGCTC
>NW_005871100.1:4325465-4384507 GCF_000147115.1 Myotis lucifugus | reverse complement strand
GTGAGGAGGGGAGGAAGACGCGGTGGTCCGCCGGGGGAGGGCGCGGGAGGCAGGATCCAGGGCTTCTCCGCTAGAAGAGAGGGTGGAGCAGAGCTGCAAACCTGGATGCCAGATAAAGTGCTGTGGCACCTTGCACCAGGCCGGGGTGGGTGGGTATTATTTTAATTCATGAATGGGAAGCTTTGGGTTTAGGCATTGGGAAGGATAGCAGGCTTGGTTTTTGTTTTTGTTTTTTCCCCCCCATGGGATTGTAGGATTGAGAGAGAATCCTCGTTGACCCCGAGTACCAGGTTTGGTGCCTCCCGAGAGCAACAGCCTGGTTTGCAGTTCTGATGCCTCATACTTATGTTAAGGTTAGGCACAGGTTGTTGAGGGGAGTGGTCACGGGATTCAGAGCAACATGGGGCTTGGAAGTGTTTTTTTTCAAAAAATTCAGCTGAGTACATTTTAAAGATACTGACTTTATTCAGTGATTCATGAATCGGGCAGGTAGCGGATAGAAAGGCGCTCCCAGGAGCCGTACAAGATGGAAGACTTTCATAGGCACAAGGGAGTGGACCTGGAAGTTATGCCAGCAAACACCGGATTGGTTTGGGAGGTCACCTTAGGGGAAGGCAGGGGTCTGTCCAGCAGGTTACCTCACCAGTACTGACCAGGTAATTGCAGATTGACTGATTAAAGGTTTTACTCCTGGTAGAGGCGGAACGGTAATTAAATTAGGAATAAGATGTCTTGGTTTGGTGATGTGGAGCTTAGCATAAGTGACTCCATTTGGGGCCTGTTGTCTCTTTCTTTCACAAAATGAAGGGCTTTTATTTGGGCAAGACATGTTTACATGTAAGACTCATGGAATTGGAAAGTTAGAGCAGGCAGGAGACTTTCATGTGATTTCATTCTAACCTTTTCTTTTAAGGAGGGGTAAAGAAGGCCCTGGGAGGGCAGTCATTCAGCCAGATCCGAGTAGAACAGGCGTAGATTCCCATGGGCTGCTGACTCCTGCTGCAGGGTTCTCCCCACTTGGGGGCGAGGGGTGGGTGTAAACGTGGGGTGTATAAACTCCCTTTATTCCCCTGGGTCAGAGGGGGTGATGTGGGTGCCACTAGTGAGGACTGACTTCTCCATCCATTGACCAAGCTTAGCTGCGTCTCCTCAGTCTGAGAATAGAGATGAGGTGAGGTGCTCCTGCTACTTCTGCCATTACTTCCAATGATGCCTGTTCCTAAGGCTTTGTTTTTTTTTTTTTTTAAGGCATGGGCTGTTTTGAATAAAGAAATAAATATAGGAAGATGTGAAGTAACGTGATTAGCACTGACTTGTATTTTACCGGATCATGCTGTTTCTTCTGCCCATCTGTTTCCTCCTCATTCTCGAGGTTACTGTTTCACTGAGGTGAGGAAAGCGGTGTTGGAAGAGTGGGGACTGGTTCAGGCGACACTGCTCCTCACCAGGGCCCTCTCTCCTCCCCCTTTTATTGAATTTATTGGGGTGACAGCCAGGGCTCTCTTGACTGACACTCTCCGCTTCTCTCCCCACCACGATGGGCTGTGGTGCGAACTTCCTCTTGTTTTACTTATGGGAAGGCTTCCTGGAGCTTGGAAATAAACACCTTCATTCTTTTCCTAAGTAAAAGCGTCTGAATTAAAGACTAACATTTGTGTTCTATAGCAGCAGTGGGACGTGACTTTGGGGCACTCTTGATATCTTTCCTCAGTCTTAAGATTTCTACTTTCGTTTTTGAAGGGTTCACTTGGTTAGTTAGGTAAGCTATTTTGAGAAATGGCTTTTTATTTATTTATTTTTGTTTATTTTGGGGGCTGTGGTTTAACAACCACTTGTGAAGGGCTTAGAACTGGCTGAGAGCAAGGTCCTACCTTGCAATCTTTCATTTCTTTTCTATTTATTTATTTAAAAATATTTTTATTTTTATTTATTTTTTAAAATTAAATCTTTATTGTTCAGATTATTACAGTTGTTCCCCTTTTTCCCCCCCATAGCTCTCCTCTACCCAGTTCCCACCCCACCCTCTGCCCTTACCCCTCCCACTGTCCTCATCCATACGTGTACGATTTTTGTCCAGTTTCTTCCTGCACCCCCACACCCCTTTCCCCCCAAGAATTGTCAGTCCACTCCCTTTCCATGCCCCTGGTTCTATTATATTCACCAGTTTACTCTGTTCATCAGATTTTTCATTCACTTGATTTTTATTTATTTATTTATTTTTATTTTTATTTTTTAATTAAATCTTTATTGTTCAGATTATTACAGTTGTTCCTCTTTTTTCCCCCCATACCTCCCCTCACCCAGTTCCCACCCCAACCTCTGCCCTTACCCCTCCCACTGTCCTCATCCATAGGTGCACAATTTTTGTCCAGTCTCTTCCCGCATCCCCCACACCCCTTTCCCTCCAGCCCCCTGAGAATAGTCAGTCCACTCCCTTTCTATGCCCCTGATTCTATTATAATCACCAGTTTATTCTGTTCATCAGATTATTTATTCACTTGATTTTTAGATTCACTTGTTGATAGATGTGTATTTGTTGTTCATAATTTGTATCTTTACCTTTTTCTTCTTCTTCCTCTTCTTAAAGGATACCTTTCAGCATTTCATATAATACTGGTTTGGTGGTGATGAACTCCTTTAGCTTTTCCTTATCTGTGAAGCTCTTTATCTGACCTTCAATTCTGAATGATAGCTTTGCTGGATAAAGTAATCTTGGTTGTAGGTTCTTGGCATTCATCACTTTGAATATTTCTTGCCACTCCCTTCTGGCCTGCAAAGTTTCTGTTGAGAAATCAGCTGACAATCTTATGGGTACTCCCTTGTTTTTCTCTTGCTGCTTTTAAGATTCTCTCTTTGTCTTTTGCTCTTGGCATTTTAATTATGATGTGTCTTGGTGTGGTCCTCTTTGGATTCCTTTTGTTTGGGGTTCTCTGCGCTTCCTGGATTTGTAAGTCTATTTCTTTCACCAGGTAGGGGAAGTTTTCTGTCACTATTTCTTCAAATAGGTTTTCTCTTTTTTTTAAAAAAATATATATTTTATTGATTTTTTACAGAGAGGAAGGGAGAGGGATAGAGAGTCAGAAACATCGATAAAAGAGAAACATCAATTGGCTGCCTCCTGCACACCCCCCACTGGGGATGTGGCCACAACCAAGGTACATGCCCTTGACCAGAATCGAACCTGGGACCTTTCAGTCCACAGTCCGACGCTCTATCCACTGAGCCAAACCAGTCTGGGCCAAATAGGTTTTCAATATCTTGCTCTCTCTCTTCTTCTGGCACCCCCATAATTCGGATGTTGGTGCGCTTGAAGGTGTCCCAGAGGCTCCTTACACTATCTTCATATTTTTGGATTCTTTTTTCATTTTGCTTTTCTGGTTGGGTGTTTTTTGCTTCTTCATATTTTAAATCTTTGACTTGATTCTTGCGATCCTCTAGTCTGCTATTGGAACTCTGCATAATATCCTTTATTTCAGTCAGTGTATGCTTAATTTCTAGTTGGTCCTTTATCATAATCTCGAGGGTCTCACTAGATTTCTTGAGGGTCTCACTACATTTATTGGCGGTTTCTAGAAAGTTCTTGAAAAACCTTAAAAGTGTGGTTTTGAACTCTATATCCAGTAGTTTGCTTTCCTCCATTTCTGTCATTTGTGTCCTGTTTCTTTGTCTCTGCATTTTTTATGCTTCCCTGTGTTGGTAGAGTGGCTTTGTGTGCTAGGTGTCCTATAGGGCCCAGTGGCTCAGCCTCCCCAATTACCTGAGGTGGACACTCTTGGTGCACCCCTTTGTGAGCTTTGTGCACGGTCTTGATGTAGTTAAGCCTTGATTGTTGTAGGTATCACTGAGAGGAATTGACCTCCAGGCCAATTGGCTGTGAGAATCAGCTGTGTCTACGGTGGGAGAACTTCTGTGCTGAAGACACCCTTCTGGGGCAAGAGTTGCTTCAGTGGGGCTTTGGTGCTCACTGAGTCTGCCCCCTGAGTGTGTCCCTTATGGATCTGAGGAGTTGTAATCTGGATGGTCCCACTCTGACCACTGGGTACACTGGCTCTTGGATCTCTAAGGAGGTGCTAATTTAGCCTCTGCCTGAGGTTACCCAGCAGGAGCTACGAAGAGATCTGCAGATTCCCCTTCCTTGTTTGGGGTTTTGAGGTGCCCAGATGAGGCCTAGCTGTGAAGCAATGTAAGCTGCTGTGGGGCCTTGGTCCTTCTCTTGGAAGTTCTGGGTCTGTTTGGCCCAGCTGCAGTTTGTTAGGTAATTTTCAGATTGCAATGGGCCAGGGCATTCATATGCAAAAGCCTCTGCCCCAGCTTGGGTGGGGCAGGGTCTCAGGGAATCAACAGGGTGGAGCAAACAGCTATGGCTGATCCTCAGCCCTGCCCTAAGAGGCCCCGCTTGTCAGTGTCCCTTGGTAATGGTGTCAGTACCTCTGAGAGAAAGCCACCCTCGAGTTCCAAGTTGTGCCCGATGCCAGACAGTCCAGTTTCTCCCTGTATGAGTCTGGGTCCCCAGAGACTTCCCGGAACTGGAGTTCAGAGCAGTCGGGGGCTTGTGACTCCCTCCCGATTCAAAAAAGACAGCCTCGTCATCAGTTGCCAGCCCTTTCTGTGTGCACCTCTGTACCTCTGCACTTGACTTCCGCACCTCCCCTGAGTCTCAGTGTGCTTTTCTCTTTGCTTCTAGTTGTAGAGTTTCCATTCAGCCAGCCTTCCTGTGGTTCTGGATGATGTCCGTTTTGTCTTTTAGTTGTATTTTTGAAGTTGTTGTGGGAGGCAGCAATTTCCGGTGTTTACCTATGCCACCATCTTGGTTTCTCCAAAAAATATTTTTATTGATTTCAGAGTGGAAGGGAGAGGGAGAAAGAGAGAGAGAGAGAGAGAGAGAGAGAGAGAGAGAAATATCAATGATGAGAGAGAATCATTGATTGGCTGCCTTCTGCATGCCCCTCACTGGGCATCGAGCCCAAAACCCAGGCATGCACCCTCACTGGAAATCGAACTGCGACCTCCTGGGTCATAGATCAAAGCTTAGCCACTGAGCCATGCTGGTTTGTCATCTTTTCTTTTGAATTTATTGACTCTTTTTAGAGAGAGAGAAAGGGGGGGGGGGACCATCATTTTGTTGTTCCACTTATTTATGCATTCATTGGTTGCTTTTGTATGTGTCCTAATCTGAGATTGAACTTGCAACCTTGGCTTATTGAGATGATGCTCTAACCAACTGAGCTACCCGGCCAGGGAAGCAGTCTGTCATTTCTAAGAATGGCAAAGAAAGGCTTTGGCTCAAAGCATGGTTGACCTCCATGGAGAATACCCCAGAGTTTGAACTGTTATCACAATCTCTTTCTTTCTTCCTCTTAGTAATCCAGGAGGTAATAGTCACTTTATTTGTTCTCTAAGCTCTGTTCAAACAAGAGGCTGTACTTGGTAGTGGTTACAACTTCTGCTTTCAGAATCATCAGAGATGAAATCTTGGCACAACCATTTGCTAGCTGAGGTGCAATCAGGGGGGCACTTAACCTAAGTCTGGTTTATCTTTTATTCAGAGCTACATTGAGGTAATGATAATCCTTGCCCCCAGAATTGTTACTCATAATAGCTGAAATTTATTGAGCATTTGTGATATGCTAGGGATTATGATAAGAGTTTTTATGTGGCAGTCTCATTAATCCTCACAACCAATTTATGAAGCAGATTCTATATTAAACTGGGGAAACTAAGGCATCATGATATTTATAACTTCCCTACACTCTTCAGCTCACAATTTTAACCACACAACACATGTGTCCCAGATTTCTATTATAGCCAGACCCTGTTTCAACTACCTCTATAGTAACAATCCTTGAGGTAAGTACTGTTTTTGGCCTCCCTACCTTTATTTTACAAATGAAGAAACTAAGGCACAGAGCCCAAGTCAGACAAGTAGTATATGATGGAGCCAAGATTTGCACTAGGCAGCCTGGTCCTCCAGTGGGTACTCTGAGCCGTTCCCTGTGACTGTGGGTAAAGGGCTTAGCCAGGCCTCAGTCAAGGGCAGCTCTTTTTCTAAATATGTTATTGTTGATTTTTTTCTTTTTAGAGAGAGAAACATTGATGAGAGAGAGAGAGACATTGACCAGCTACTTCCTGCAAACCCCTTATTGCTTATTGGGGATGGAACCCGAAACCCTGGTGTGTGCTCTGACTGGGACTGAACTGTGGTCTTCTGGTTCCTAGGCCGAGGCCCAACCATTGAGCAACACTGGCTGGGCTCAAGGTCAACTCTTTTTTAAAAAAATATATTTTTATTGATTTCAGAGAGGAAGGGAGCGGGAAAGAGAGATAGAAACATCAATGATGAGAGAGAATCATTGATCGGCTGCCTCCTGCAGGCCCCCACTGGGGATCGAGCCTGCAACCTGGGCATGTGCCCTTGACCACGAATTGAACCTGGGACCCTTCAGTCCATAGGTGACACTCTATCCACTGAGCCAAAGCAGGTAGGGCTCCATTGCCCATTTTTTTTTATTAGATTGTTTATCTTCCTTTTGTTAAGCTGTATGAGTTCCCTATAAATTTTGAAGATTAGACCCTTATTGCATATAACATTAGCAAATATGTTCTCCCAGGCTTTCTTGTTGTTTTGTTGATGATTTCTTTTGCTGTGCAGAAGCTTTTTATTTTGATGTATTTTGTTTATTTTCTCCTTAGTTTCTATTGTCCTAGGAGCTGTATTGATAAATATATTGCTATGACATATGTCTGATATTTTGCTGCCTGTGGGTTCTTCTAAGATTTTTATGGTTTCCAGTCTTACGTTTAAGTCCTTTATCCATTTTGAGTTTATTTTTGTGTATGGTGTAAGTTGGTGGTCTAGTTGCATTTTTTTGCATGTATCTGACCAATTTTCCCAACACCATTTATTGAAGAGGCTGTCTTGACTCCATTATATGCTCTTGCCTCCTTTGTCAGATATTAATTGAGCATGCTCTGTTATTTTTAAAAGCTTGTGGTAGGGTAGGCTCTCTGGAGCATGCCCATGCCTTTCCTTACCTTTGCCTTTCTTCCCGAAGTTTTTAAAAAAATTATTTGTATTGATTTTTAGAGAGAGAGAGAAAGAGAGGTATGAGAGCAACACATTGATTGATCGGATGCCTCCGCATGCTTCCTAGTGGGGATTGAGCCTGAAACCTGGGCATGTGCCCCAACAGGAATCGAACCTGGTAACCTTTCAGTGCACAGGACGATGCCCAACCAACTAAGCCACACGGGCTAGGGCTCTCTCTAAATTCTAAGGGCCCCCATGAGACTTGCAGCCAGGGAGCAGTGGGCAGCAGCCAGCTTGTCCTGGACTTACCCCCTGACCTTGTCTCCAGAGCCCTCTTTTCTCTGACTTTTCAGTGAGCTAAAGCAGCCCTCCTTGGCTCACTCCTTTCCTATAGCATTTCTAGGGAGCCAAGGCCGAGCACTGCCTAGGCTCTCTCCTGATACTTCTGCCCTAAGCCCTTCCTCTGTCTCACCGTCTTCAGCTGTAATACACATATTCTCAAAATAAAAAATAAAGCCCTGTCCGGTTTGGCTCAGTGGATAGAGCGTCGGCCTGCGGACTAAAGGGTCTCAGGTTCGATTCCGGTCAAGGGCATGTACCTTGGTTGTGGGCACATCCCCAGTAGGGAGTGTGTAAGAGGCAGCTGATGGATGTTTCTCTCTCATCGATGTTTCTAACTCTCTATCCCTCTCCCTTCCTCTCTGTAAAAAATTAATAAAATACATTAGAAAAATAAAAAATAAAATGAAATAAAGCTAGTGGCAGGGCTCAGACATAGGCTTTAGGACAGGGGTGGGCAAACTTTTTTACTCGAGGGCCACAATGCGTTCTTAAACTGGACCGGAGGGCCGGAACAAAAGCATGGATGGAGTGTTTGTGTGAACTAATATAAATTCAAAGTAAACATCATTACATAAAAGGGTACGGTCTTTTTTTTTTTAGTTTTATTCATTTCAAACGGCCGGATCCGGCCCGCGGGCCGTAGTTTGCCCACGGCTGCTTTAGGGAGTCTGTGAACCCCCTGAAAATGTATGATTTCATACCCATGTGCAAAAGTGCATTATTCTTGGAGAGAAGTCACAGATTCTTAAAGGGTCACCCATAGTGGAAAGAAAAGTTAGTAATGACTATTCTAATGTCATTTTTTGTATGTATGTATGTATGTATGTATGTATTTATTTATTATTTAATTTATTTATTTATTTATTTATTTTTTTAAAATATATTTTATTGATTTTTTACAGAGAGGAAGGGAGAGAGATAGAGAGTCAGAAACATCGATGAGAGAGAAACATCGACCAGCTGCCTCCTGCACATCTCCTGCACTGGGGATGTGCCCGCAACCCAGGTACATGCCCTTGACCGGAATCGAACCCGGGACCCTTCAGTCCGCAGGCCGACGCTCTATCCACTGAGCCAAACCGGTTTCGGCAATTATTTAATTTATTGGGGGTGACATTGGTTAACAATATCATGTAGGTTTCCAGTGTACAGTTCCATTATACAAAATCTATAAAAGCAATAATAATAATAATAATAATAATAACAACAACAACAACAACAACAATAAAACCCCCAAAATCTGTGTATTGCACTGTGTGCCCATCACCCAAAGAGGTTTCTCTTCTTTTTATTTATCTTATTTTTTCTTTTTATTTACTTTTTTAATAACCTAATTTTTTAAATGAGGCAACTGAAGCCTAAAGAAGAGGCAGAAAGTTAAAAGGCAGATGACAAAGTAGTAAAGCAAATAGTTGCAATAGGTATAATGGGACTCTTAGGAATCAATAGAAAAAACCCAATAGAAATACAGGCCAAGGCTATTAACAGGTCATTCACATGTGAATATTAAAATGTTAAACCTGATTAATAATCAGATAAGTGTGGATTAAAAACAACAAAGACACCAATTTTGCTTAGGTTGATCACATCCAGTGCTGGTGAGGGTGTGGGTGTCACCATATACTTTTGTGGGGAGTCTAAATTGGTACAACCTTTTGGAAAGGTACTTTGGCAGTGTTTAGGACATTAAAAACTTTGCATTCTTTCTGATGCATCAGTTCCATTTCTAGGACTTTATCCCTCAGAAATACTTGCCTGCTTGGTAAAGGAGGACGTTGCTATAAACGAGCTGATATGGAGAATATCCATTATATACTTAAGTAATGAAAGCATCGTGCAGAACAATAGGTATAGTATGATCTCATTTTTTAAAAAAACATTATGTCTGAAAGGATATAGTCCCAGTTGTAGATAGTTGTTGCCTTTTGGAGAGTGAGATTAGAAAGGGAATGGTAGCATGGAGGATTACATCAATAGAAGCCTATTTCTTTTAAACTTTTAAATTTTGAAATAAATTTAAAGTTACAGAAAAAGTACCAAAATAAGAAACCTCATATTTTTAAGAATAATAAGTATGTAGTACTAAAAAAAAAAGAAAAATGGTGCCCTGGCCGGTTGTTCAGAGCGTTGGCCTGTGGACCGAAGGGTCTCAAGTTCAATTCCCAGTAAAAGGCACACACACAAAAAATACTTAAGCATGCCTATGATAAAAAATGACATAAGTGATCTACCGTCCCATGGGTCTTCTGGGTCCCTCTCTCTGCCACTCAGCCCTGTTTCTCCCAGAGGCTCTGAGTCTTTTCCCTCCATGGCTGTGCATATTCCCAGTTCCTCTCTCAGACTTACAACCCAAAGGGTCCAAAGTGCAGAGCAGAACAAGGGGCTTTGTATGTAGGGAATTTACGCTCCTTAGAAATTATAAAGACAAAACACAAAAAAGGGTTTGCTATTACCGATGATTAACTTCTCTCTTTTTTAAAAAAAATATATTTTATTGATTTTTTACAGAGAGGAAGGGAGAGGGATAGAGAGTTAGAAACATCGATGAGAGAGAAACATTGATCAGCTGCCTCCTGCACACCCCCCACTGGGGACGTGCCCGCAACCAAGGTACATGCCCTTGACCAGAATCGAACCTGGGACCCTTGAGTCCGCAAGCTGACGCTCTATCCACTGAGCCAAACCAGCCAGGGCAACTTCTCTTTTCTTACTGACATAGCAGCTCTTCTTATTGTACAGTGGCATTTGGAAGGGCTGGGAAAAGGCAGTTGTTTCCACGACACCCCAGGTCACTGCTTGGGGGGTTTGGGGGTTGGGGAGTGTCACCATAGCTCTGGGTTCTGGTGTCTCGGAGTAGGAGACCGGAGCCTTTTAAACAGCTATTTATGGATGCTCAACCTGAGATCTGGTCTCCTTCTGCCCAAACACACATGAAAACTCAGGAAATCAACTTAATGATTTACAAGGTACAGACCGGATGCTGGCTTTTCCTAGTCAGCTCATTTTCCTGATGGTTGAGAAGCATTGGGAAACTATGACCTGTTTTGGGAGAAGTTTGCCAAACAGTCTGCAGATAACACGTGTCAAATGCCCTTGGATTACAGGCAGTACTTCAGGCAAATGGTTGAAGGAATAATAACTTTGGCATTTTACCTACTTTTAAAAGGACTTTCTTCATGTCTTAGCTTAGCCTTCTTGGGCCAAGGCCAGGCCGTGGACGTCCGTGGGTAAATGATTTGCTGCGGCGGAAAGTGTGTTTCCTATGCATGGGCTGGGTTTCAGAGCGTCAAGGTTTAAAATGTTCTGCTTCTGTAAACATCACAATCCCATCTGACAAACATACTTGAAGAGAATTTTTATTTAAAGGAATAAGTGCTCTGGGATCCTAAGGAAGAGACCTCAGCAGTTTTCCCCTCTGGGGTTTGGAAAAGTCTAGAACGGATAATAGAGAGTAACAATCGCTGACAGTGAGCTCCAGGCACACACCTTCATCTTTGCTGAGCAGATCCATGAAGTAGGCAGTGACCCCCTTTTCATTCATGGGGCAACTGAGGCACAGAGCAGTTGACTCCCCTTGGCGAAGGGCAGAATAAGAATTCACAGTTAGGCCGTTTAGCGTGGGACAAATCTACTGCCTTTCTCAGTCATAGTGTCCTTCCTACTCCTTCTCAAAACTGAAAATCTTACTCAAAACTGAAATCTCCCTGTGGCTTGCTCCTCAGATCACTTGCCCGTTCTCCGTATCTGGGCTGGTTGTCACTTTGGGAAGACCTGAACTTGACCCGTGGGTTAAGAGCCTGGTGTTGCTGTCCTCACAGAAACCAAAATTGCCTCCCCAGCGGCAGCTCTTTGCGACAGAGGCTGCCACTTTGGACTTTGTGGAAGATCCGTTATTTCCAGAGTGTCACAATGCTCTTCCTTTTCGAAACAGAATTTATCACTCAGTGGAAAAGAGGAACATTTAATGCTGACTTTTGTCTCTAATTTGCATACCTGTATCCTTTTTATTTTTTTAAATCCTCACCCCAGGACATGCTTAGAGAGAAGGAAGTGAGAGAGAGAGAGAGATATCAATGGGAAAGAGAAATAACCATGTGAGTGAGAGAGAAACAACCATTGGCTGCCCTCTCTACGCACACCAACCAGGGATCTAACCCTCAATCCAGGCATGTGCCCTGACCGGGAATCAAACCGGCAACCTTTGGGTGCACAGGAGGATGCTCAACCGATCGAGCCACTCCGGCCTGGCACCTGTACCCTTTTCTTATCTCAGCCCCAAACTGCTGTCCAGATGCCTGAAGACTGTTCTGTGTGGATGTCCAATACCGTCCCACCTTGTTCCCAGCTGAGCTCATCTTCTTTCCTTCTTACCTCTAATAAACAGCCCCCTTTCCAACTTCCTCCTTCTGCCAGTGACACCATTCTTCTTCCAGTCACCCGTTGGTGAGTCATCCTTGACCCCCTCTTCACCCTTGTGCTCTGTGTCCAAGTTCTTCTGTGTGTGTGTGTGTGTGTGTGTGTGTGTGTATGATATTTAAATAGACTTGAGCAGTTTTAGGTTCACAGCAAAATTAAGGGAAAGTACAGGGAGGGGAGATCTTATATACTACCAGCATCCCTCCCCCATTATCAGCCTCAGCATTAGAGTAGTACATATATTATTACAACCAGTGAACCTACATTGACATATCATCATCATCCAAAGTCCACACTTTACATCACAATAAGGTTCACTCATTGTGTTGTATACTCTGTGGGTTTTGACAAACATATGACATGTGTCCACCATTATAATATCGCACAGAGTAGTTTCACTGTCCCCCAAATTACCTTTTTGCAGTATTACTTCCTTGCAATAGTCTGCAACACAGGCCCTCTACTCCTGGAGGCTTTGGCCCCTCGATCGCCTGAAAGTGGTATTGCTTCTTAATCACCCCAGGCGTGTCCTAACACAAGCCTCGAAGCCTCATTTAACCCTCCCTCTTCCATGAAACGCGTCTCTCTCCGTTCTCCTTATTTCCTGTTATTTCCTTTGACATACACAGGGAGCTTTGCATTACAAGTGAATGCTTCATATCTGCATCTGGACATCTATAGGTCTTAGAACTCAGAGAGTTAAAACAGTATCCCTCCCAGGACCAAACCTGGAATGATGATTACTTATTGAATTGATTTGTCATTATTGTCTAGTTATTCATTAGTTACCCTTTATAGCTAAAGAACCTAAATAGTTCTTTCTATTTATTATTATTTTTAAACAGTTCTTTAAAAATATTTTTATTGATTTCAGAGAGAAAAGGAGAGGGAGAGAGAATAATTGATTGGCTGCCTCCTGCACACTCCCTACTGGGGATCTAGTCTGCAACCCCAGGCATGTGCTCTTGACCAGGAATTGAATTGTGACCTCCTGGTTCAAAGGTTGATGCTCAACCACTGAGCCACATCAGCCAGGCCTAAACAGTTCTTTACTACACTTTCTCCGGTATTACCTCCTTTCCAAGGATGAGAAGGTCATTTCCAGATCTTTGGCTGTTGGTTCCCAGGTTCATAAGAAGGGCACAATTCTACCCCCACTTCACATCGCTAAGGCATTCGAGACATTAGTAATTCAATTTATTGGGTGGTATTCTCCACTAAGTGCTATCTTTTAAGCATTTATTTCTGAGGAGGATGCCGTGTTAGATGGTGGTGGTACTTGTGGTTACTAAGAGTAAGGGCTGCCCTGGATGGATAGGCTCAGTTGGTTAGAGCATTGTGCCAATACACCGTGACTGCAGGTTTGATCCCCTGCTAGGGCACATACAGGAATCAACCAATGAGTGAGTGCATGGATGGTTAGAACAACAAGTCAACCCCCCCCCCCCCGCCCACCCCTCAGATAAATGGGAAAAAAAGAAGAGTGATGGCTTTCCTGAGTTCAGATCCTGGCTCCTTCACTTAACCAGCTGCATGGCCTTGGGCACTGTTTCTGTATTTGTAAAACTGGGATAATAAGACGTGGTTCGTGGGGCTTTCTTGAGGATTAGATGTGATTATTCATATTGCAAGCTCCACACAGTGTCTGGCATGTAGTTAACAATCAGTTATTTTTAGTTGGATTGCTATTTTTGATTATTAATGGTGTAATTTTAACACTATTCCCCCAATCTCATCCTCCACAATGCAGTGGAGTTAAGTCAGGAGGAAAGATAGAAAACAGTAGAGGACGATATGTGGCCTTCAAGACATTCCACTCTGGGTTCTTACTGGCTTTTTTTCACAGGCAAGTGGTTAACCATGAGTGGGAGGAGGTGGGCTGGCAGGGGAGGCCGATGTTGGTCTTGTGCCCATCCTACCAGCTCATGTGGCTTGGCTGCTTAGAAACTTGATGGTGATGCAGAAATGGAGAAAATTGGCTGGGGTTAATCCAATCAAATTTAATGGACCCAGTATTTATTGAGCACCTGCTATCTGCCAGGCACTCTGCTAAGTGCTAGAGTTATAAAGAATAATGACTTGGATAAGGTCCCTGCCCTCATAGGACTTTTGAGAAGACAGACAATAAACAAGAAAATAGATGAACAAAATAAGAACTGCCCTGGCCTGTTTTTCTCAGTGGTTAGAGCATTGGCCCACGGACTGAAGGGTCTTGGGTTTGATTCCCAGTTAAGGGCACATACCTCAGTTGCAGGTTTTATCCTCTCCCCCCCCTTGCCATCCCCTCCCCCATCAGAGTGTGCAGGGGGCAACCAATCGATGTGTCCTGCTCACATCACTGTTTCACTCCCCCTTCTACCTCCCCCCGCTACTCTCTCTAAAATAAAATCAACAGAAAAAATATCCTCAGGTGAGGATAAAAACAAACAAATAAACAAAACTATGATCAATTCTAAGGTGAAAACAAAAGGGTAGCTAGAGCCGTACTGGGGGAGTTTGCTTTAGTGGGTGGTCAGGGAAGGCCCCTCTGAGGAGGTGGCATTTAAGCCAAGACTTGAAGGATGGGAAGGAGCCACCGTGGTGGGTGGGGTGTGGGAGGTGGGACGAAGGTCAGAAGGAACAAGAGGCCTGGGTGGGAGTTGTGGCGCTAACCTGGTTAGGGCGCCTGGACACTGAGTGGGCAGAAGAGTTGAGACAAAGGGTTGGTTGGAGGGCAGAGGAGTGTGGTTCGTAGGGGTTGTGCAAATACAGATGCTGGAAGAATGGTTTTGTACATTTTTCTATCAGTACACCCGAGGGGGCATGCGCTGCACTCCTGGAGTGGGACTGTTGGGGTGCGGGTGATGGGGAAGACCTGGGAATGTGTGATCATTTGAAATGAGCCCTCCTGATTTGGACATACCTCACCTTCTCCCCCTCCCCACATTGACAAGCACTGCTCTTCATGATCCAGCCACTGACCCAGTCTTGAGATCTGGGAACATTATATCTCTTTTCTTGCCTTTTTTTGGGGGATATATTTTTATTGATTTCAGAGAGTCAGGGAGATGGAGAAAGAGAAACATCAATGATGAGATAGAATAATTGATTGGCTGCCTCCTGCACACCCCCTACTGGGGATCCGCCCACAACTCAGGCATGTGCCCTTGACCGGAATTGAACCTGGGACCCTTCAGACGGTTGCTCTATCTACTGGGCTCTCTTTTCTTTATTTTATTTTTCAACGATAGTTGATATTCAGTATTATTTTGTATTAATTTCAGGTGTATGGCATAATGATTAGACAACCATCTCCTTTCCAAAGTGGTCCCCCTAATATTTCAAGCACCCACCTGGCACTGTACACAGTTATTACAATATTATTCCCTATGTTGTACTTTATACATCTCTTTTCAATTACATTTTGCAGGGTGATATAGGCACACCGTAGGAACATGGACTTCTGTCAAGTGGTGAGAACATTGGCATGGCATTGAGGTTGAGTCACTAATTGGACCACTGTGTGACCCACTTAAATAAAGACTGTGTTGTCTCTTAATAGAAAAGTTATTGTTCACTTCTCTTGAAGTTATTTAGAAATAACTTTGGAGACGTCCTTTAAAATCTTAATGCATGTGGATGCCATCCTTTTGTTAAGAGAGGCGGTGTGGGGAGAGGAGAGAACAACCTCTGGCATTCAGGAGTCCTCTGTTTGCATCTGGATCACAGTGCATGGCTTTTGGTGGTCATTTAGCCTCTCTGGGTATTGGTGTCCTGTTCTTAAAATAAGGCAGACAAGTCCTGCACTGCCTGCCTCACTGACTGTCACGAGACAATGCTGTCTCCGAGTATCAGGAGATAAAAGTTACTTAAAAATTAAATCTTGGTTGCATACAGAATGGCCGATATGCATATGATGGCCAGGATGTAATTCAGGACCACAGAAGAGAGCTTCTCCCTGCTCACAGATGACTGGCCTCTAGAGTAGTCCAAAGGAGCATATTTTTGTAACTTTGCAGTAGGAAGGGGAGCTCTAGGTATGGTGCAAAGCCTAGAAGCCATAAGGAAACGATTGATCAAATTCATTACCTGAGAAGAGTCAGCACAGTAAAAGCCCTGAAAGCAGAACAAAAGACAGATTGCAAATTGGAAAAATATATTTTCGCTTCATGTTAGATATTAAGGATTCATTTCCCTAATGCATAAGGAACTACAAATCGTAAGGAAAAGAACCTAACTCTGTAGGAAAATGGTCAACGGATATGAACAAACAACCCATATAAAATAAATTCATGCAACGCATTTAAAAAAAATTCAATTAAATGAAATTTCACTTATCTGGGATTGGCGAAGATAAAAAAATGTGAAGCCCATCCATGTTAGGAAGGATGTGGGCAAACAGAACTCTCACATACATGCTTGGTGAATGCATATTAGTTTTCCACAGGGGGCATCTTGCCAGTGTCTGTCAGAGTTAATATGGTCTTACTTGACTCAGAAATACCACTTACAGAAGTTTATAGGCATCCACTGAGCCTGTTTAGGATAGCAAAAGAGTGTCTCTCTGTGGGGGCTGGTGGAATGAGTTACGTTGTGTTTGCACCATGGAAGAGTCCGTAGCCACAAAAAGAGAACGAGAACATTGTGGATCGCTGTGGAGCAGTCTCCATTGTTAAGAGTGAGCCCTAGCCTGTTTGGCTCAGTGGATAGACCGTCAGCCTGTGGACTGAAAGGTCCCGGGTTCGATTCCTGTCAAGGGCACATGCCTGGGTTGCGGGCTCCATCCCCAGTAGGGGGCATGCAGGAGGCAGCCAGTCAATGATCTTGCTCATCATTGATGTTTCCATCTCTCTCTCCCTCTCCTTTCCTCTCTGAAATCAGTAAAAAATATATTTTAAAAAAAGAGTGAGGCATAGGAAGGACTGTTTGTGATACTACTATTTACAGAAAAGGAGGGGGACAAATAATAAATATGTGTATATACTTGCATATGCATAGAATGTCTTTGGAAGGATAAAAAAAATGACTAGGAGGTAGAGGAAAGAGGCGATTTTTATTTTATACCCTTTTGTATTATTTTATTTTGTAATAGGTGTTACATTTTAAAAATTAATAAAAAACAAAATATAAAACAAATTTTGCTTGATTTCCTCAGATTATTAGACATCTTTATGTGTCCACCATGCACGATCACTGTCACAATTCAGGACTATTGAAAGGGGAGACAGTCTCCTTCAAAGAGGTCTTGGGCAGTTTGGGGACACAGGACGATCAGAGGCCAGTGGAGGGGCTGGTGCAGATGAGCTATGATGGGGATTCAGTTCTATAGTTGTCAGGAGACCACTGTGTTCAAGGTTTATATACAAAGATTGTGGTAGGCAGAATAATGGCCCCCAAAGGTGTCTGAGCCCTAATCCCCAGAACCGGTGGACATGTTTTCTTAGATGGTGAAAAGGACTTTGCAAATGTGGTTAAGTTAAGGGCCTAGAGATGGGGAGGTTATGCTGGGTTGCCCAGCTGGGCTCTGTCTAATCACTGGGTCCCTAAAAGCAGAGAACCTTTCCTGGCTGTGGTCAGAGGGAGATGTGACCGCATAAGAAGGGTCAGAGAGATGAAGTGATCATATGTTGCTGGCTTTGAACATGGAGAAAGAGATTGGTGCATTTGCTTTCCCTTGATGACTAATGAGGTTGAACATCTTTTCATGTGCCATTTGTAAATCTTCCTTGGAGGAATGTCTATTCAGGATCTTTTTCCTACTTTTGAATTGAGTTAGTAGCCATTATTATTATTATTATTATTATTATTATTTTATTATTATTATTATTATTATTATTATTATTTATTATACCTTTGTTGCCAGCAGGACAAAGAGACCTTGGTTCTTGTCTTCTTGAAGGAAATATTTCAATCAAGAGACAAAGTGCAGCAAAGCAAGCAAGAATTTATTGGCTGCAATAAGAATACACTTAGGACAGTGAAACTAGGAAGGGCTTAGCATAGAAGAAGCAACAGGAGAACCTAAGCTGGGCTGCTTTGGCTCACTGGGAAGTCAGAGAAAAAGAGCCTGGGAGACAGCTTCAGGGGGTTAGTCTGGGATGAGCTGCTGCTGCCCATCGCTCCCCTGGTTGCAAGTGTCGTGGGGTCTCTTAGAGGGAAGACTAGGGGGAAGGGAATGGCATGGGCGTGCTCCGCTGAGGGAGAATGCACACTGGGTCCTTTGCATTGAGGGCATTTCTCTCTGTTGCAGGTGGAAATCACGGGAAGGTCTCAGCAGAGAGTCTCAATAGAATATTCATCAGCTTTTCCGCTGTGCTCTTTCAGAGTCATGGTCTCCGCTGATTGGTCAGCACCAGGGCGGTGAGGGGTGGGGGTGTCATTAGTCAATGCAGCTGGTCCTGAGGCAGCCACAGTGTCACTTGTCTGGTTTTGCTGCTTTCCTGGGCCTGGAGCTGAAATACAACTGAGGTCTAGAAGTTATCCTTAGGGAGGCAAAGGTCAGGGGGTCTAAACCGCATGACCAGCAATGTGCTAGAGGCGAGGTCCTTGTTTTCCCAGTTTTGCCCCTTGCTAGGCATCCGGGGCTTTCTGCCCTGGTGACCTTCTGTACCTGGCCCTCGTCCTTGCTCTGCTCATGTTTAACTGCCTATTACAGCTTGATTGAGGTGTAACTGGCAAAATGTACAATGTGATGATTTGATATATGTATACATTGTGAAAGGATTCCCCCATCAAATTAACACATCCATTACCCCACTTATTCGCCTTTTTATTTGTTTTTAGTGAGAATATTTAGGTTCTACTCACTTAGAAAATTTCAATTTTACAGTACAGTATTATTAACTATAGTCACCGTATTATACATTAGGTCCTGAAGTCTTTTTGTTAGTGAGTTGTAAGAGTTCTTTCTATATTCAAGTCTCTTATCAGATATATGATCTGCAAATATCTACTCCCATTCTGTGCATTGTCTTTTCACATTCTTGATGGTATCCTTTGAAACACGAAATTTTTAATTTTCATGAAGTCTAATTATCTATTTTTTCTTTTTTTCTCATGCCTTTGGTGTTATATCTAAGAATTGTTTGCTAAATATAAAGGCCTGTATTCTTCTAAGAGTTTCACAGTTTTTGTTTTTATGTGTAGGTGTTAGATTCATTTTGAGTTAACTTTTACATATATGGTAGGGGTCCAACTTCATTTTTTTGCATGTGGCTATCCACTTGTCCCAGCACCATTTATTGAAAAAACGATTCTTTTCCCATTGAATAGTTTTGGCACCTGTGTTGAAAATCAGTTGCCCATAGAGATATGGGCTTATTCCTGGACTCTCAATTCTATTCTATTGATCTATTTGTTTATCCTCATGCCAATTGCACACTGTCTTGAGTATTGTTGCTTTGTAGTAAATTTTGAAATCAGGAAGTGGGAGTCCTCCTACTTTGTTCTTCATTTTCAGGATTGTTTTGGCTTTTAGGTAGATATGAATTTTAGAATCAGCTTGTCAATTTGTACAAAGAGGTCAGCTGGGATTCTGATAGAGATTGCATCAAGTCTGTAGATCAGTTTAGGGAGAATTGCCATCTCAACAAAGTCTTCTAATCCATGAACATGGAATCTTTTTCCATTTATTTAGATCTTTAATAGTTTTTTAAAAAAATCCTCACCAGAGGATATGTTTGTTTATTTTTAGAGAAAGAGGATGGGGGTGGGGGGGGGGAGAGAAGGAGGAGGAGGAGGAGGAGGAGGAGGAGGAGGAGGAAGAGGAGGAGGAGAGAAGAGAAACATCTACTGGTTGCCTCTTTTAAGCACCCCCACCAGGAATGAACCCACAACCTAGGTATGTGCACTGATTGGGAATTGAACCCACAGCCTTTTGGTTTACGGGATATTCTCCAACCAACTGAGTCACACTGGCCAGGACTTATTTAGATCTTTAATTTCTTTCAACAATGTTTTGTAGTTTTCAGAGTATATTTTTGCACTTCTTTATTAAATTTAATTCTAGGTATTTTATTCTTTTCATGCCATTCTGCAGGTGGCATTTTTATGAGAAGTCATGGTAGTAGTATTTCTGCAAAGTCCTCTATCAGGTAAACAGGTAGAGTGAACGGGGAGTTGAAAAACATCTCCAGTTGTTGACAGGGGAGAAAGATCAGGGCATTTTCTGTGACTGGGCACCGAAGGATACCTCAGCCTGCCAAGAATGCTGTACTCAAGTATCAATGGTTTTCCCTCTTTCCCATTCTAATCAAAACTCCAGGTGGTGAGGGCTTGGGGGAGGGGAGTGAGTAGTTGAAGGCAGATAGCTCTAGGTTAATAGGAATGCAATTTGACTGGATAATTCACATTAATATTTAAATTAGTAATACCCTCTCCCCTAACTTCTGAGATTTATCTGCTTTTCTAAAAGAGGAAAATGGATAGCCCAGATGAGTCACTAATCAGGATAACCTTAATAGCTCAAAAAAGGAAGGAGACCATTTGGGAACAGTAGAAAATATTTTTAGATTTGATCTGGGAGTTAGGATTGTTTTGAGGAGAGGATGTCACAGCACAAGTTAGGAAGTCCAGTATTACCTGCTTGGCTGGTCTGGTGGCTAGTTCCTCTCTCCCACATCTGCTTTTTATGGCTTATTTCCTTCAATTCTGAGTATTCTATCATGTTTTACACCAGCTTTCAAGCCTGTCTCCACCTTAAGCTCTTGGAACCTGGCCACACTTCCAGAAGCGAGAAGAGTATTTTGTTCAAGAGTGGACTATTACTTTTGACACAGCAAAGAAAAGATACACAAGTTATCATACTTAATAATAGACAAACATGTAAATTGACCGTCCCACCGCTATGCTCACCAGCCAATCAGGAGAGTATGCAAATTAACCCAATAAAGATGGCGGGTAATTTGCATACATAGGCTCCAAGCGGTGGAGTGGCGAAGACTGGAGGCTCCGGCTGGAGCAAAGGCCTGGGTCCCGGGTGCCGGAGGAAAACCGGTGCCGGCAGCCAGGGGAAGGGAAGGCCTATTGCACGAATCTCTTCATGCAACGGGCCTCTAGTTTCCTTATAAAATACCCTTCTCTCTCCTCACTCTTAGAAAGGCCCTGTCTCTCCTGAGGCTAGTTATGAATCCACCTGCATTGTCTTCTAGGAGCACATGAGATTTCTCTTGGCTTCTGTGTTGGAAATACAGAAAAACATGCCTATTTGGTTTATGAAATTGTATATTACAGTGGGTCAGCAACTGCAGACTTTTGCTAAAACCAGTTTCATTCTGTTTAGGATGTCCTTGTGGCGTTGATGGCTATTCAGATCTCATTTCATGATTATCAAGCTTGTTGGGTTAATCAGCCTTTGACCTGGGATGGTAGGAAAACCCAAAACTATGCTACTTAACACCTCTTCTTTATTTTCATTTTAAAGAATAATATAAACCATACTTGTTATTCCTTATTTCACCATTGGAAAAGTATGCAGTCCTTTCTCACTCCACCCACACACAGAGTCTACAAACGCTGTCAGTAGGTTGCTTCTCAGAGAGGAGGCCGCCCATAGTATTCAGACCAAGTTTAGCCTTGCAGGGGTTTTTCCTGTTGATCTAATAAGGGGCTTTATATATAGAATTGAAAGCACAATACTTCATGTTCCATAGGTAGGGCCTGCAAACTACTGCCACCTGTGTTTGTAGATAAAGTTTTACTGGAACACAGCCCTGTTCATTTGATTACTCCTCCTCTGTGGGCGTTTGCTCTGTAAACCGCAGACGTGAGTAGTTTCAACAGAGACCACATGACCTGCCAAGCCTCAAATATTGGCCATCTGGCCCTTTATGGAAAAACATTGCAGACCCCTGCTCTATAGAATTTTAACTTTGTTTCGCAGACATTTTGTATTTTATAGAAGAAAAATATTCCAAGGTGGGATTGGAGGCAGTTTTTGGTTTTGGCAAATCACACTCTTTTGGTGGTAATGGGATTGTGAAGACACACATTGAGTCTCTCCGGGGAGTTTCCATAACTGCTGTGTTTCCCAGTGCTCACACACCTGTGGTCTGTGGGTCCCCAACTCCAACCTGAACAACAGGTTTGAGAAACCATCCCGGTCGACGGGAATGGTGTGAGATCTAATAATTCTTGGAGAAAAGTAATTGGGAAAGAGAATGGATTGCAGTGGATCGAACCTGGGACCCTTCAGTCTGCAGGCCGACGCTCTATCCACTGAGTCAAACCGGTTAGGGCTCGGGGGAGTTTCCATAGCTGCTGTGTTTCCCAGTGCTCACACACCTGTGGTCTGTGGGTACCCAACTCCAACCTGAACAACAGGTTTGAGAAACCATCCCGGTCAACTGGAATGGTGTGAGATCTAATAATTCTTGGAGAAAAGTAATTGGGAAAGAGAATGGATTGCAGTGGGTGACCCATCCAGGTGTGTGTGATTCCCCAGGGGTGGTGGGAGATAAAATGCTCGAGGGACAGCCTTCTGATGGTCACCTGGAGGCAGATTTCCATACTCATTGGCCTAAAAGTCTTCCAGTGAGGCAAGAATTCTTCCAGATACACGGGCTGGGCAAATCTAAACAAATCTAAGATTTTACAACTCACCAGGAAGGCATAGTTTTGTCAGGGGGCGATTTCTGGTGAGCAGCTTTGGTTTGCCAAATTATAACAGTTGACCTTTTATCTCAATCCATCACTATTGCGCTGTTGTTTAATTTCCTGTCCCCATCAGTAGTTGCCACGGCAAGGCCCAGTACCAAACATCATTTTATGCTCTCTTCATGCATCTGAATTTGCTTTTTATTTTACATGAAGTAAAAATCTTCCATGATTTATGTTAGAGTCACTATTTCTTCTGATAGACCTGTGGTGTTTAATTTATTTTAGATAATTGTTACTTCAAAATGTATAAAATTAATTGTGTGAACTGGAAAAATTCAAACACTGTGGATATATATGGAGTAAAAAAAATGAAAGTATTTCTCCCTCCAACCAGCCATCCATCCCACTGTCCAGATTTAAGATATGTAAGGTTGGCATTGTGGGTCTCTGGGATGTTTTGGGACTGGCTTAAACTTTTCAGCTTCCTACTTTCACAATTTGACTTGGTCTGTAGCATTTCAGGGTGGCCAACACCCAAGCTCAAGCCCTTTGGAGAGACTAAGACCCAAACTCTGAACTGTCGGTTCCTATCACACAGTCATGGCAACAGCCTTGGGCAATGGAAGGACAGGGTTGGAAAGCAGACTGGCTTGAGTTGAAACTGGACTTGAGCTCTCTCCTTTGTGATCTTAGGAAACTTACTCCTTCTGGACACTCAAATCTCCCTCGACGAATCCTTGTGAAGTTACAAGGAAACAGATATAGGCTCGACAGTTGGAGAGACCAAATATACAAATGTTATGATGCAAGCGAGGTTAACGTTAACGGGACTACATAGCATGCTGGGTAGGGGGGCAAAGAGCTGGGCAGGAGAGGGGGAGCGATATCTGAGCAGAATCGTGGAAGAGGAGTGGGAGTTTGCAGGGGATCTGGAAGGGGCGGAGGCATGAGGGTAGAGGACTCACCTGGACAGAGTACAGCTGTGTGGGGCAGCATGGTGTGTGTTAGGGACCATGGCCAGATTCTGAGATGGATGCAACCCGGGGTCTCACTTTCATTTGACACAGGAATCCTTTCAATAACCTGAACTCTCGAGCAGCTCCTCTCTCCCTCTGCCCCTTTGCACATGACAGTCCCTCTGCTTACAGTGTCTTTCTCCTTCTGCATTTCTTGCTAAATTACACCATCCTTCAGGCCTCAGCTTAAATGCCACTTTCTCAGTAAAACCTTCCCAGCCAATGCTCCTCCCCATGTTCCCTCCATTCTTATATAGGGTGTCCTTTCCTTTCATATCATTTCCACATTATAATTATGAAGTCATCTCATAAGCTCCAAGTCTGCTCTGTACTCCACTGGGTGTCCCACTCCTAGTCCAGTACATGGTACATCTAGGAGCTTTATAGCTGTTTACTGAGTGAATGCATGAGTGAATGAGTGAATTCCCTCTTTCCCAGTTATGACACCAGCCTATTTTTCTAATCTAACTAGTGGCCCGGTGCACAGATTTGTACACATTGAAAGGAAATTAATTAGAAGAAATATTTTAATATTTTTATTTGCCCTTTCTCTATAATAGAAGTGTCAACCAAATTCATGATCGACAATGACAGATTGAAACACACACGTTGATTGGCACCAGTGAGAGCTTTATATGTATCGCACATGCGTGAGTCAACTTAGCATTTTATATACATAGAATAAACTTGTGTAATTATACCTGCTCTCTGATGTAGCTAAACTTTTTATAGCCAGTGAAGCACCCCAACTTCTCTTTCAGGTAGTAGTCAGCAACATAGCAATAATAAATATCAACACGAAGCAGATTATTATTGTAGATCACGCAGGGAGAACAAAGGGTAAAATATTAAACTGCAGCAGTGTTTGACTATTCTGTGCAGTGAGAAAACCTGAAGTCATTTTCAAGGCCCACCATTTCTTACTTCTTTTCAGTCGGGTCAAGTTTCTAAACTTTCTAAATCTCTGTTTTCCGGCTAATGAAAAGAAAATAGGATTCTACTGAGTCTCCTATCTACCTACTCCAGGACTTCTGTGAGGATCAAATGAGATGAGGCATGGGAAAATGCTTCACAGACATTTGGTTAAATGTGAAATATTTGCACCTGACTATAAAGCAAGTTGTGTTCCTGGGCTGAAGAAACTGCAAGGAGGCTAGTCGTTGCTAGGGAGAGGAAGCTGGGTGTTGCTACGTGACATATTACCCAGATGGTTGGACACTTAGCATATTAGCCTTTTATATATATAGATAACCACAAACCTTTGTATGTTTCCTGTGGCTGCGATGAGAAATTACCACAAATTTGGTGCCTGTAAACAACAGAATTTTATTTATTTCATAATTTATTCCCATAATTCTGGAGACCAGAAATCTGAAAGCAAGGTGTTGGCAGGATGTGCTCCCTCTAGATCAGCGGTTCTCAACCTGTGGGTCGCGACTCCTTTGGGGGTTGAACAACCCTTTCACAGGGGTCGCCTAAGACCATCAGAAAACATATATATATATAATTACATATTGTTTTTGTGATTAATCACTATGCTTTAATTATGTTCAATTTGTAACAATGAAAATACATCCTGCATATCAGATATTTACATGACGATTCATAACAGTAGCAAAATTACAGTTATGAAGTAGCAACGAAAATAATTTTATGGTTGGGGGTCACCACAACATGAGGAACTGTATTAAAGGGTCGCGGCATTAGGAAGGTTGAGAACCACTGCTCTATAGGTTCTAGGGGAGGATCCTTCTTTAAAAAAAAAAAAAAAATATATATATATATATATATATATGGAGAGAGAGATAGAAACATCAATGATAAGAGAGAATCATTGATCACCTGCCTCCTGCACGCCCCCCACTGGGGATCGAGCCCACAACCTGAGCATGTGCCCCAACTGGGAATTGAACTGTGACCTCCTGGTCTACAGGTCAATGCTCAACCGGCTGGGCGGGAGGATCCTTCTCGCCTCTTCCAGCTTCTGGTAGCTCCAGGTGTTCATCAGTCCAGTCGCTGACTCCATCTTCACATGCCGTCTCCTCTGTGTGTGTGGGTGTTTTCTCCTCTTCTGTGTTTTATAAGGACATTTGTGGTTGGATTTAGAGCCCGCCTACTGCAAAGACCCTTTTCCCAAATAAGATCACTTTCACAGGTCCCAGAGGACATGGATATACCTTTTTGGTGGCAACAGTTCAACCCACTCCACGCTCCAAGAACCTTTCCCTCAGCTGATCTGGCCTGGTCACCATCTCTTTATTGTCCATTGTGCTTTTTTCCATCCTCTGTGCGTGCCATCGTCACACCTCTGTTCCTCCTCTTTTCGTGAACATTGAATTTCTCTCCTTCTCCCCTGCCTTCTCTGTGGGTCCTGCCCTCTCAGGTGAAAGGAGCTCCATTCCCCTTGGGAACCCACCTGCTGCTCACGGTGGGCTTCTCTCACCTCCGAGGGAGTTCCTTTCCTCCGTCTGCTGTGGGTCTTCTCCTCCCTGACACCATGTGGACTGGAGGCCGGAGCTCGTGCTCTTCATATTCCTCACAGCGCCAGGGACATAGTAGAGATGGAAATATTTGTGGATGATAATAATGATCTGAACAATGGAGTCAGACTAAGTACTATGATCAAAATAAAGGCAAATAGTGACCAGGTAGCCATAGCCACCTTTCGGTTGTAAGAATATAGACCGTGCATGTGGTTGGGGATTTCAATTTTTTTTTTTTTTTTTGCAGGGAGCAGATGCTAGCTCCAACGACCTTTTGTAATAAATGGGGGTTTAAAGAACAATAGACAAACCCAGGACGTGCAGGGCCTGGAATCAGCTGAGAGGCTGACTCTGACTGGAAGGTCGGAATCCAGGTCCTGACCTTCGTCTCTCTTGAGGCCACACCATCTGTTATCTGAGCCCTGGAGTAGTTTAGATGTCACAGGAACGACCTGTTCCTTGGAAGGTTGGGTTGCTGGCAGAACCGTCAGGGCTGCTCTCGGATGTGGGTCTCTCTGGACATCTTTTCCCTTCTTGCCATCTCACTGCCAATCAGCTTCTCCTTGTCCCTTAGGGTCCCTCCACACCCTACGTCTCCAGCCTCCTCAGGGCCCCTCTGCACCCCATGTCTCCAGCCTCCTCAGGGCCCCTCTGCACCCCATGTCTCCAGCCTCCTCAAAGTACCAAGGCCACAACTCCAGCCTGACTCTGCCTGGCCGTCCAGGTTGAGGGCCTGTCATCGTCCAGCTGCCTTGGACTTGCCTTGTCCCAAACTTCCTATCCCCAGTGTGGACTGAGGTCCTGGTCAGCAGCAGACGGGGCGGGGGGCGGGGGGTGGAAGGGGGAGAGCGGCAGAGGTGTCCCTTCCAGAGACTGTGCTGGGCAGGCTCTGGGGGGATTTGGGTGGCGGCTCTAAGGGGCCTCTCTGCTCCAGGTTCCACGTCACCGAGTGCTGGCATCTTATTTTTCAGATCCATCCTGTTGTGCCGAAGATGCTTCCAGAAGAACAGAAAGAGGTATGTCACCACAAATCCAAAAGTAAATAATCCTTGTGTTTTGTGTCGCTGCAGGGTGGTTCTTCACCACTCACCAGAGCTCTGTGGTGGAGAGTCAAGGTCAGGATCCTGTCGGGCTTCCTAGGGGAGGGCTAAGGATTGAGCACAACCCCCTGCCCCTGCCAGCAGTGGTGCATCCCCGACCCTCATTCTTTGGTTCCAGGGACTGAGTGGTTTCTCGCTCTCCACCTCCCCAAACTCTTGTTTAAGTATCTTTTCCATGACTCAGAATTCTCCAGACTCTGCCTCCACCTTTGCTGGAACAGCTCCCCCCAGCCTGCTCTCTCGGTTTTCTCCTCTGTTGCCTCATCCCCGAATTCCCCCGCCTCTGGTAACAGCCCAGGGCGACTGCCTGCCATTACTTTCAGTTTTGCCCTGCTGGCCGCCTCTCGGATCTCTTGTCTTGGTGCCACCTAAGCAGGGAAGGCTGTCCCTTTCTCAAACCCAGCCTGGCCTCTCAGGCCTCCAGTCCCAGCTTCCTGAGCTTCCGTTCAGCTAGGAGGAGGGTAGGACCACGGCCACACCAGCCCTTTGCTGAGTGGCCGTCCCTCAGACGTACCTGTTTGTCCTACCTTGCCTCCTGTGTACCACACACATCATCACTAGGTGAGCCTAATGAAACTGAAAAGCCGCACACAGACACACACCCACACCAACACACAAGCACACACATGGGCGCACACAGTCACACACACGCATACAAACACCCACACAGACACACATGCACACAGACCCAGTCACACACATGCATGCAGACACCCCCCCACAGTCACACACACGCACACAGACCCCCCCCCCCACCCCCCAGGCACAGTCACGCACAGTCACACAACCACATGGTCCTTAGTTCCCCTTGTCCAAATTTAAAGCACCAAACAATCCACTTCAGGGAATCCGTCCACAAACTTCTTTGCTAGATCTCACATCAGCCCTTCCCTTGGGTTCAGGTTCTCCTCAATAGTCCAGCCCACTTCACCCTTTAATTCCAGGCTGGGCTCCCCCATTTTCAAAGGCGATGTCTGTTTGTTTTTTAACTTTTTAAAATTGGGTCTAACACATGCCCAGTAAAATGCATAAAATGCCCTGATCTTATGTGTACAGCTCAGTGGAGTTTTTCTTGTGTTTACACCTGTGTAACCACCACTTGGATCAGGGTATAGATGCTTTTAGCAGAAGGCACCTGTGTCCCTTTCCTGTCAGGCCCCCAACTTACCAGGCCAGGTATACTTTCCCTTTCCCTCTCTAAACAATACTGGGGCCGGGCTGCTGGGTCAGGAAATACCTTCTCTGTGAAGTTGGCCAATCTGTAAGTCCCCACACGACTGGCCTCACCTCTGACACCAGTTGTAAGGTCCAGGGTTCCCCAGACAACCTCAGATTAGATAATTCACAGGAAGAACTTTAGTCTGTAGTTGACCTTTAGTCTCCTCTTCTCCTGGGGTCAAGTTCACACCTTTAGTCTCCAGTTCCTTTAGAGGTCATAACCTAAGCGCCTTCAGGGTGTCCAGTGGCCAAAGGCCAGAACACTCCTTTCAGGCAGGACATTGCAGGGGCCTAGAGGGCACCACCCAGGAGCCGAGGGCAGAGGCCAGACCTCCCTTTGGGTCAGTGTTTCCTCACTCTCCACCTGCATGGGCCTGACCACTGGGCAGGCTGTGCCAAGGGAGCCGGGTCGTGGCCTTCTCCAGCACTATTCCAAAGGCATATTTAATTATTATTTTTTCAAATATGTTTTTATTGAATTTTAGCAAGAGAGGAAGGAGGAGGAAGGGGGAGAGAGAGAGAGAAAGAGAGAGAAACATTGATCGGCTGCCTCCTGCACACACCCCTACTGGGGGTGGAGCCTGCCACCTGGGAATGTGTCCTGACCTAGAATTGAACTGGTGACCTCTGGGCACATGTGTTGGTTTTAACACTTGATTTTTATTATGAACTCGGTTCAATGAATAGAAATGAGACACAAATTTTAACCAATTACATAAAGCATTTTATTGACCTTATAAACGTCCTTTATTATAAATAAATATGTAATCTATATATATAAAAGGCTAAGTGACCGACCGTCCATCGACCGTCCGACCAGCTGGTACATATGATGCACACTGGCAATTTAAAAATAAACGTTGAGCCGGGACCAGTTTGGCTCAGTGGATAGAGCGTCGGCCTGTGGACTGAAAGGTCCCGGGTTCGATTCCGGTCAAGGGCATGTACCTTGGTTGCGGGCGCATCCCCGGTGGGGGGTGTGCAGGAGGCAGCTGATCGATGTTTCTAACTCTCTATCTCTCTCCCTTCCTCTCTGTGAAAAATCAATAAAATATATTTAAAAAAATAAAAATAAAAATAAATAAAAATAAACGTTGACTCGCACATGTGAGATACATATAAAGTTCTTGCTGGTGCCAATCTAGACAAAGTAGGAATATTCCTACCTGAACCTGTTTTTAGACATGGTCAGTTATATGTTGCTTTCTCTCGAGTTTGAAGAGCATGTGACGTTAAAGTTAAAGTTTTGAATACTTCATCACAAGGGAAATTAGTCAAGCACTCTGAAAGTGATTATTCTTAATGTGGTATACAGGGAGATATTAGAATAAGTTTAATCAATTTATTAGTCATTGTGTTTTTTTATCAGTGTTTTTATATCATGTTTTTGTTGTTTTTATATCATGTCTTTGTTGTTATATCATGTTATTGTTTATTTATTAATAAATTTATATATTATTTTCATATGCATTTTACTAATTTTCTTTCATCTCTGACACTTCTATTATAAAGAAAGGGCAAATAGCGATATTAAAATATTTCTTCTAATTAATTTCTTTTCAATATGCATGAATCCGTGCACCGGGCCACTAGTAATATTATAACATTAAGGAATTTTAAACTGGAGAGTCCTTCAACTGAAAAGGAAAAAAGTACTGTAGTCTGGCCGGTGTGGCTCAGAGGTAGTGCCTCTGCTTATGAACCAGGAAGTCACAGTTTGATTCCTGGTCAGAGCACATGCCTGGGTTGCAGGCTCAATCCCCAGTAGGGGCTGTGCAGGAGGCAGCCAATCAATGATTCTTTCTCCTCGTTGTTTCTATCTCTGTCCCTCTCCCTTCCTCTCTGAAATCAATAAAAACATATTTTAAAAAAAAGAAAATATACTGTAGGGAGAAAGAGGTATAATACTTAGAAATTTACTTAAGTCCCTCACCAAGAAATAACCCCACAAGGCTAGATTCTGGATGTTCTGTAATATACGTTCATCACTTATCAATCCATAGAAGATGGATTTTACATGTGGCCAGAATGATCTGGCTTCTAATGCTTCACTCTTAGAGCAAAGTCAAAACTCCTAAATGAGGTTGCTAAGGCCTTTTATGATCTGACCCTGCTTCCTTCTCCAGGCTCATCTTCTGCCCCTTCCCCCACCCCCTTCGCACTTCTCACTCCTCAGTTCGGAGCTTGTTGGGTGTTGCCTGCTCTGCGCGCTGGGCCCTGGGCTCTCACAGATGTTTCCCCACCCCCTGGAACAATCTTTCCCCCAGACTGCACACCAGGTTGTCTGACTAAGCTTAGAAGTCAAGAAGAGGCGTTCCGAAAGCCTCAATTATAAAGGTATTTTTATCTCCCCGCCTACCCCAGCAGCTCCCTGTCCTCCTTACCAGTTAGAAGTGGGGGAGGTTTTGGCTGAGACTTTGAATATCCTTGTGGCTGGTTGTTTGTTCAGCGGAAAATAATTCAGGTCCCACCCAACTGCATATGGAAGGGCTGAATGCAATACCACTGATGGTTCTTGAATCTCGACCAAGGGGCAGTGTGTGTGTGAGCTCACGGCGCCCACAGCAGACTGTACTAATTAATCATGAGGTTGGCATGTGAATTGAGAGCTATGTACCATCCTCGTTCAAGATTCAAACAGCCCAAGTGACACCGTTCTTCCACCCAACCGGTAATGCCAGCCTAGAAGTTTGGTAATTTTTTTTGTAAAGATTGGGGGTGGGCGGGAAACCAAATGCAGTCTCTCGTGATAAAATAGCTTTATTACTGTAATAAATCTAGAGAGAGGAGAACAGGGAGTGCGAGTCTCCCTTGTTAGTTAAACGCGTTCCGTGTGCACATGGGTTTGAATTCCCAGGAGAGCAGTATCCAAGCTGATGGATCTTCCCCATAAAAATGGCCTTGGCATTGGGCCATTGTGAAATGAAAATGAATTCAGATTCGTTCATGCATGCAGCTTTAATTTACAATTAAAATATTATGGTTACATATTTTAATAAGAATAATTAGGTGGACCCAACTGAATCAACCCTTCTGTTTAATGAGACAGAACCCAGAATCCTAATGAAAAGGCAGGTGGCTGTGACAGGGAACACGTCCCAGACAGCGTCTTTCGTGGAGTCAGGCATTTTTGTTCCTTGTATAGTCTGGTGTCCAGAGGGAGCGTTTGGTTTTCCTGCGTCACTGAGACCCGAGCCTCCAGCCACGTGGCGCGCACACTCTGTGAGGGGTGCATGGGCAGCTCCCTCCTGCTGCACAGTCTGTGTCATCGAGTCTGACGTGCTGGCCCCTCCAAGGCAGGGCATTCGTTCCTCTGCCCAGGGCTCACTTGCTGTGAAGGGGACGGACAATGAAAAAAAAATCTTATAAATATATCTTTAACCGCCTACATGCTTTATTTATTTAACAATGACAGAATTCTTGCCCAGCCCGCCTGGCTCAGTGGTTGAGCGTCAACCCTATGAACCAGGAGGTCAGGGTTCGATTCCCGGTCAGGCAGTATGCCTGGGTTGTGGGCTCGATCCCCAGTAGGGCGCGTGCAGGAGGCAGCCGATCAATGATTCTCTCTCATCATTGATGTTTCTATCTCTCTCCATCTCCCTTCCTCTCT
Source organism: Myotis lucifugus (assembly GCF_000147115.1). Classification (NCBI taxonomy): domain Eukaryota; kingdom Metazoa; phylum Chordata; class Mammalia; order Chiroptera; family Vespertilionidae; genus Myotis; species Myotis lucifugus. The sequence goes on along the minus strand of NW_005871100.1, from coordinate 4,352,720 downwards.
GAAATCAATAAAAATGTGTATTAGAAAAAGAAATCAATAAAAACATTTAAAGATATCTTACGTTTAAAGGACAGTTCTACCTCAGTGAGGCGACTGGAAGGGTGTGTGCTTCTCCTTGTGTGTGTATCTCCTCTGCTCTCCTGGATCATGACGGCTGAAGTCTACCTCTAGACCAGCCGTGGGCAAACTACGGCCCGCGGGCCGGATCCGGCCCGTTTGAAATGAATAAAACTAAAAAAAAAAAAAGACCGTACCCTTTTATGTAATGATGTTTACTTTGAATTTATATTAGTTCACACAAACACTCCATCCATGCTTTTGTTCCGGCCCTCCGGTCCAGTTTAAGAACCCATTGTGGCCCTCGAGTCAAAAAGTTTGCCCACCCCTGCTCTAGACTCTAGAGATTTATACCGTTAGGAAAGGGTTTGTTTTTTTCTTCTCCAAAAGGTATATACTTCATACTGAACACAATGGCAGTTACCAGTTACTGACACCTTCGTGGCACTAAGTCCGCCAGCTCTGCGGCAGCGGATCCCGGAGGGGAGCAGACCCCGGTGGCCGGGAGAGTTCCAGGCACATGAGGACCCTGCCTGAGGGCGGAGACAGGCCCTGCGGGGACAGGGGGGAGGGATGTGCTTCTGTGTGGGGTGTGCTGGCTCCAGGCTTGACACACACCTCTTCCAGGTACGTTCTGCTGAGTGATGGTAACATTCGAGACCTGCTCGAGGAAAGCATGGTTTTGATATCGGGAACTGATTAGAAAATGACTGAGCTACAACCAGTGAATATCATTAAAGAATATCCCATAAGCAGGCTTCCACCTGGTGTCCGGTGATGCCGGGGACTTTGAAGGGAAGTGACAAGACAAGACAAAATACCCTCCCACTCCCTGAAACGAAATTTGTTGTTCTCCCTCCCTGCCTATCAGATGTGATATAATAACAGGGGAAACTGGAAGTGGGGTATGTGGGAATTCTCTACTGTCGTCACAATTTTTCTGTGCGTCTAAAACAGTTCTGAAGCAAACTTTAAAACATTTTATTATATATGATCAAATATAAAGAATTGTAAAAGGTTGTGCAGTGACAAAAGCAAGGTACAAAACAGTATTTATAGCATATTCCATTCGTGTTAAACATTTTACATATACATATATGCCAGATATATATATATATATATATATATATATATATATATATATATAATATAAAAAATGTATAAAAATCCGGAATAGGTACATAAGAAACTGAGGGCCCAGTAGGACTTCATTTTCTTTTCTTTCTTTTTTAGAAAAAATATATTTTTATTGATTTCAGAGAAGAAGGGGGAGGGAGACAGAGATAGAAACATCAGTGATAGAGAATCATTGATTGGCTGCCTCCTGCACGTCCCCTACTGGGGATCGAGCCCACAACCTGAGCATGTGCCCTTGACAGGAATCGAACCCGGGACCCTTCAGTCTGGAGGTGACGCTCTATCCACTGAGCCAAACCGGCTAGGGCAGGACTTCATTTTCATGGTTTACTCATCTGTATTTGAAATGTTATATATGAATACAAATATATCTTGAACCCACATACATGTTTTATTTAATGAAAAAATATTATTTTTAAAGGTCAATAAGTATTAGGATATCATTATGTGAATGTGTCAATACATGTTACATGAATGGTTAACATTTTCAGATCCATGTTTCTGACTTACTTTCACTTTCGAGTACCACTTCTGTTCCTTCTTCTAAAGCAGTCTGCTGGGGCCCCTCCCTCCCTCCCTCCCTCTCTCTCTTCTTCCCTTCCTCCTTCCTTCCCTTTCTTCCACCCTCCCTCCTTCCTTTTCTCCATTTCTCCTTCCTCCTTTCTTTTCTTTTCTTTTCTTTTTTCTGGTTTTAACTTTTCATTATAAAATTTTAAACATACACAAAGCAGAGAGAATAACATAATGAACCCTTATGTACCTAAGGTTTCAATAATTAATACATTATTAATTCATGACCAAGCTACCTCCCACCCCCACCAATTTACTCCTGCCACCACACAGTGAATTATTTTGAAACAAAGTCTAGACATTCTGGAATTTCATCTGTAAATATTTCAGTACACATGTCAACAATGGACCCTTCTTACAAACAAACCACATTATCACACCTTAAATAATTAACATTAGTTCCTTCATGCCATCAACTATGCAGACAGGGTTCAAGTTTTCCTGATTATGTTGGAAAAAATGTATTTGCTTGTTCTAATCAGAACCCAAATTAGGACCACACCGTATTTGGTTAATATACTGCTTAAAGTCGATTATTCTGCCTTTTTCCCCGTTTGCAATTTCTTTGTTAAAGGAGCTGCATCTTTTGTCCTGTGGAGGTTTCCATACTCAGGATTTTGCTGTCGATTGGGTCCTCGTGGTGCAGTTTAACATAGGTTGGCACTTACTTCAACCTGCGAAAGACGAATGTTTCCGTTGCACTTCTCCTAATGCAATTCCTTAATTTTGGACAGAAAGGCAGTTCCTTAATTTTGGACATGACTTGTGTAAAGAAACTTGCAATATCATGAACTATTCTAAGTTCTATAAAAGGCAGGTCTAGCTGAACCTTATCCACAGTTTATCCCGAAGCAGTAAGAGCTTTCTTAAAAATCATCATTCAAACCTGCAAGGCCGTGGTACTAAACACACTCCAAGCTGTAAAGTGGCAAGTAACACCCCTGGTAGCATGTGTTTTAGGGTGTCAGAAGGATTATTAGGAAATAAAGGAAGGTTACTTGATATAGTCTTTCTGTCTTTCAAGCCTGCTATTTGTAAAGAATGTAGTATGTAAAATGGCTAAATATTCATCTTTGTTTTTCTTTTAAATACTTACTTGTAATATATTATTTACTATTTCTTTATTTGAGAGAGAGAGAGAGAGAGAAACATGGATGTGAAAACATTTATTGGCTGCCTCCTGCATGCCCCACCGAGGGGCTCAATCCTGAAACTTGGGCACGAGCCCTGACCAGGAAACAAACTGGCAACCTTCCAGTGCATGGGATGACGCCCAACCAACCGAGCCACACCGGCCCGGGGCACTAAATTTTAGTTTGAGATTGTTGTGTGGAAGTTCTGAATAGAATTCTGGCGAATAAGAAATTGATTAGATTCTGTAAGCATCAGCTGTGTGGCACAGAGTTGGTATTCAATACGTTTCAGTTGTGTGAATGGATGAATGAATGAATGACTCTGCAGTTTAAATTGGAATAGGAAAAAAAATGTCCTGAGAAAGTGAGCCCAAATTGAAACAAGCTTTTATTTCTGTGATAGAGAATTCTCATCGAGGCTATGAAAAATGAATGCTCACTAACACCTAGAAACTTTGCTTTGTTAGCTTTTGTCTCATTTTTTTGGTAATCTGAGTAAATGTTTTTACAGTTAGCACAGTTATGTACTGTAAAGATTTAAGCTAGACTACAGTAGAACTTTTAAATGATACAACTATCAAAATCCAATATAATAAAAGCATAATATGCAAATTGACCGAACGGCAGAATGACCAGTCGGTGGGGGACAGGGCTGGTGAGCAGGCGGCACCAGGCCAACCAAGGCACGTGCCAGCGGGCAGAGGAAGGGGACAGCGATGGGGGCGGGATGGGAGGCGGCAGCAACCAGCGGCTGCAGAGGAGGGGCGGTGGGGGAGGGTGGGGCGGGGCCTTGCCAGCCAGCTCTGTTCCCTAATCGGCCACCCGGTCATCTCCCACAGAGGGAGGCCGGCAGTGGCAGCAGCGGCAGGGTGATGGGGGCAGCGCCTTCCCCTGATCACCTGGTCACCTCCCGCAGAGGGAGGCCAGACTGCGGCTTAGCAGGGAGCAGACCTGAGCCATCAGTAGGACATCCCCTGAGGGCTCCCAGAGTGTGAGAGGGCGAAAGCTGGGCTGAGAGACCCCCCTCCCCAAGTGCATGAAGTTTTGTGCACCGGGCCTCTAGTGCTAAAATAAACAGTAGTGATAATACCACTACAAACTGTGTAGTGATGGACCACTGTGACGTTGATTTGCATTTCCCTGATGGCTAGTGATGCTGAACATCTTTTCATGTGCTTGTTTGCCATCTGTCTGTCCTCCTTGGTGAAATGTTTCCTCATGTGTTTTGCCTAGTTTCTAATTGATTTATTTGCTTTTCAAAAATGTTTTGTGCGTTCTTTACATATTCTAGATACAAGTCCTTGGAGGGATGTGTGATTTGCAAATAACTTCCTCCAGTCTGTGTAATGTGTCTTCAGCTTCCTCACGGGGTCTTTCACAGAGCAAAGGTGTTGGTTTTGGTGAGATCCAACTTATCACCCTTTTCTTATATGGGTTGTCCTTGTGGTTTCAAGCCTAAGTCCTCTTCATCTAGTCCTGGTCCCAAAGATTTTTCTCTTATATTTCTTTCTAAAAGTTTTATGGTTTTGCCCTGGCTGGTGTGGCTCAGTTGCTTGGGCATCGTCCCGTGCACCCAAGGGTTGCCGGTTCCAGTTGGGGCACATGCCCAGGTTGCATGCTGGATCCCCTGTGGGGGACGTGGGGGAGGCAGTTGATCGATGTTTCACTTTCACATGGATGTTTTTCTCTCTCCTTTTCCCTTCCCCTCTCTCTAAAAATTAATTTTAAGAAATCTTAAAAAATTAAGTATTATGTTTACATTTAACTCTGTGATCCATTTTGCATGAATTTTTGTGAAAGGTGCTTGCCGGGAGTAGGTTGAGGTCCGCTTTTGGCCTGTGGATGTCCAGTTGTTCTAGAACTACTTGTTGACAGACTATCCCTCCTCCATTGAATTATTTCCACACCTTTGTCAGAAATCAGTTGGGCATATTTGTATAGGTCTCAGCAACAGGGATTCTTCCCACTTTATTATTTTTCAGAATTGCTTTTACTTTCCATGTAAATTTTACAATCTTTGCCTTCAAAAATAATCTTACTGAGATTTTTACAGAACTTGCATTAAAGCTATAGATGGGTTTGGGGAGAATTTGTCTATTATGTTGAGTCTTTTAATACATGAACACAGTAGAGGCATGACACTTATATAGATGTAAACAAAGAAATATATGCTTCTTTGATTTCTTTCCATAGCATCTTATAATTTTCAGCACAGAAGAACCTGTACATTCTTGGGTTTTGAATCTTTTTTTGTAATCTAATTTTCAAACATTTCATGAGCACTAACTATGTGCTAACACTGTATTTGGTGCTAGAAATACAAAAATGAAATACAATGAGTTTCAGAAGAGCAGGTGGTTTCAACCGACGTTTTAGCCAATAGCCAAGAAGATAATGTTTTCCCCTCCAAAGTAATGCAATTACAGTGACATTTGAAGTGACTGGGACTTACTGTTGCTAGAAGAGCCACTGGATAGAAAGAATGTTTGCGAGCCCGGGCTTTGGAGCAAGGTGAACCTGAATTTGAAACCTAGCTCAGCCTATTGGCCATTTGACTTGGGGCCAGTTGCTTAAGCGTTAGAAGCCTTGTTTTTCTTATCTGTAAAATGGGATGCTAATATTACTGACTTTTTAGGATCGTTGTAAAGATGAAAGCAAAACACGTGTAAAACAGTTATCACAGTGCCTGGCACCTGTCAGTGCCCTGAAGCATACAGCTATTTTTATTGTTAATTTCATCTCAGTATCAGAGCTAAGGAAAAAAATGACAAGTTAGGTGGATGAAGGAACAAAGGTCGAACTGGGGGTGGGGGCGGGGAGAGAGAGGATATTAAAATCAAAGAGTGATGATTAAAAGAACATAGGGATTAGATTTTCAAGGAGTCTGGTATTTCCTGTTTTCCCATGGAGAACAGTAGGGATCAGTTAGTTTAAATTTTTAATTCTCTGCCTGGCTTCTCCCTTCATACTAGATATCGTCATTAGGCCCAAAAAGTCATTAAAGTGTTTAATAAGGTTATTAAATTGAATAACTGCTGCCGCCGAAGCAATTTTCATAGGAAATCCATAAGATTCGAGGTATGGAGCGCAGAGCTGTCCTCTGTGGCTGACAGGCTGTCAACATCCCTGTGAAGGATGGTGGGCAGCGCCGTGAGGGATGCGTCTAATTAAGAGATTATAGGTGAACCTTGGCTTCCTGGGTGTGCTGGGCGTAGCTGGAAGCACGGAGGAACTTCACTAATTCCTTCTAATTGCAGGGTGGAGGAGGGGCGGCTCCTCCGAACGATAGAATATTTTAAAATAAGTGTACTTTTTATTACTTCTCAGTCCGTATTTTAACTCCAACGAAGCAAACAAATTGTTGTCTGGTACCAGTCTTCGGGGACCCAAGTTATTGGAGCTATCAGAATGATTTTCAATTATTTCTATGTAAATAGGTGCTTCTGGAGTTCTTCAGAGCGCCGGGAAGCAGTTAGTTCGCATAGATCTTAAACATTGCTCCTGCAGCGCCTGCCGTTAATTGGCACACCCTTACGGGAAGGGGTTTGTTCAATTAAGATAAACTTTAGACCAGCTGCTAAGTAACTTATCACTATTCATGACCTCCAAGAGCCCAAGTGGATGAGGTTTTTATTTCAAAGTTTGAGCTCATTTTTTTTCTCCTGCAGGCAATTCATTCATTCATTGCTGCAGGCATTTATTTATTCATTAAGTGATATTAATAGAATCATTCGGATATGCCAGGCATTCAAGTCCTACAAGACGGCCTAAGCTACCCTAAAGGAGCTTAGCATCGATGGAGGAGGCCTCCGGGTAATTACTGTGAGAGTGGGACGGTGCCTGAGGTCTGCCCAAAGGCAGGGCGGGGCAGGAGGGGGGGGGCGCGGTTGGGTTCAGAGAGGATGGAGTGGATGAACCGGAGGATTTCCAGAGACTGAGTTGCATTTTGAACAATGAATTGGAAAATAAAAGGAAGAAGATAACGAAGAAGAAAAAGCAGGAAGTGGGGTAGGGACAGCTGTCCAGGCAGAAAGAACAGCTTGCCCAAAGGCATGCAGGTGTGCAATGGCGTGTTGTGGATGGGTACCTAAGCCTCACATTGGAGATAAGCAGATGAAGATCATGAAAGGCTCTATGGTGCTAGCCAAGGAGTTTGAACTTGATCTTGAAGGTTATCGGGCTGGTTTTGAAGGATGTTCAGCAGGAAGATGACATCATCGGATGTGTGCCGCGGAGCCATTCTCGCCTTGGTGTGGGGAATGAATTGGATTCCGGCCCAGAGATCAATTAGCAGCCCTTGCAGTCATGTTGGGCAAGCGCACTTGACCCAAAGTAGTAGCAGAAGGGAGTAGGGTGTGGGATCAAAGGAGGTGGATGTGGAGGACTTGGTCAGTGTGGATTGGGGCGGTGATTCAAAGAGAGAAGTCTGGGGTAACTGGGTTTTTGGCTGGGGTTGCTGGGGATGAGACGGGGAACAGGGTGATGTGGGAAGGGTGGGACTTCGAAGTAGAGCCATGGAAGTGGGAGGCTGGATACATGGAGAGAGGCCTGGACTGGGATGGAGGTAGAACCATCAGCTCATGCTGGGGCTTGAACCCATGTTTGGTTGAGGTCACCCTGGAATTGCAACAGGGTGTGCAGAGGAGCAGCCTGGGTGGCTCTGGGGGCCACAGCAGCATTTAAGAGGACAGGGAGGAAGAAAGTTCGCCATCCACAGAAGGAGAGTGATGTCTAGCACTCTAACCAAGTTAAAGCTTTTCAGGATTGAAAAGATGGTTGGAGTCTTAGCACCATTGTTAAATTTGAGTGTGCATTTAAATGCATCGGGGTGTTTTTAGAATTCATTTCCCCCCAGCATGGTTTTAAAGTATGCCTTCAATGCACCCTTCTCCCAAAAGATTAAAGATTAGACTTAATGAGTAGTCATCATGGTAGAGTCTGAGAATTCCAACCCACTGAGATGCAGAGGGGAGATCCTTTACAAATTTGTGCTTCCCATGCCTTTTACAAATAAGGAAGGCCTTGCCCCGAGTAAGTACTAGGGAATTTTTAGGTCACTCCGCATTTTGCTGAAAAATTACAGTGTTAGATCGTTTGCTGTTGGGTTCTTAATCATTTTTACTTAAAAAACAACAACACATTCACATTTGGTTAACCTTTTCTTATTGCCAATGTTTGTATGAAGACCTCGGTGCTTTGGGTTTGTAAGCATTTCCCTTTCTTCTTTTTCTTTTTTTATTGTTGACTCTATTTACAGATGTTTCCCTCTCTATGTAATAATAGAAAAGTATACTACTACTTTCTATTCATGTAGCACTTAATGAAAAATTTCCCCGTGTTTTCACCAGTATTTTATAAATTGATTCTCCTAGTAGACAGCTGAGGTAGGATGAACAGCCATTATTCCCCTTTTCCAGATGTGGAAACAGAGGCTCGGTGAATACGTTCATAATTTAGGAAGTGGGTGACAGAATTTCCCCCTAGTCTTGCGAGCATAATTTCAGGGCTCTCCCCATGATGGGGGACATGTTACTCAATGCTTATATGTTAACGACTGGAAGTAGCAAACCAATAGGGAAAATAAGCCCTGATTTTTTCCAGAACGCTTAGTCATCCATCACCCACTAGTATGTTGACTGGTCAGAGGTATGAGATGCTGTGGATTTTACAAGCTTAAATTCAGAAACATTTTTTAAAAAAAAATCACAAATTTGTAGCCAATTGACAAGTGTGTTTTCCTAGTTTTTGTTTGATCTGCGTAAAGGCCACTGACTCAGCGGCAGGTGCACGGCTCCTGTTAATGTGGAACATCGAGCCGTTGGAAATATTTAATTTCCCTTTGGGTCTATTTAAGGACTTCTGCCTCTCCAGTGGAAAAACAGCTGCCAGCACCCTGAGTGGGAGTGTGGCTCACATGTGACTTGATGACTAGGGATCCCCTGGTTCAAAGGGGGGTCATCACCTTGTCAGCTGTGGGCAGCCTTCTGCCTTGCTCAGAGGGGAGGCTCTGCCCACCTCTCCCTCAGGCACAGTGCCCTGGGCCCACGTGCTTTTCGGAGCCCATGGAAATGGTTTAACTTTATTTTTATCACTTAAAAATACACATTTTATTAACTTCAGAGAAGAAGGGAGAGGGGGAGAGAGAGAAGCATCAGTGATGAGAGAGAATCATTTATCGGCTGCCTCCTGCACGCCCCACACTGGGGATTGAGCCTGCAACCTGGGCATGGCGACTGGGAATCGAACTGTGATCTCCTGGTTCCTAGATCAAAGCTCAACCACTGAGTCATGCTGGCTGGGCTGTTTTAAAAAAAATTTTTAAGTCAGTAAAATAAAATGAACTTTTAGGTCAAAGAAAAGGTTTTCATATATAATAGTAATATATTCATCTTTATGCCAGTGAAGTCATAAAGTCTGATTTTGAATATATTTTTTTGGAGAAGGGCCCATGAACGTCAGAATGTAGCCCTGAGTGTGTGGGGTGTTTGGAGGGATAAATGCTCTGGTCTTCTCTTCCTAGCCTGTTTGTCCTTGTGTTCATCGGTTTACTGATGATTGATTCATTCCTCTAAGACTGTGGATGTGTGAAAAGTACTCCAGGAAAATGAGTCAGTCTCTTCTCTCTCTCTCTCTCTCTCTCTCTCTCTCTCTCTCTCACACACACACACACACACACACACACTCACTCACTCACTCACACGTGAAATGTGGACAGCCGCAGGGCCAGCTTCCTGGGTTTTGTTTCAGTTTCCATCTCTGGGCAGGAGGTCCTTTATCCTGACCCATTCACACTCTATGGAGTGGGGGCGATTGCTTTAACAATTTGCTTTAACAATTGTTTCTGTAGTGCCCCTAACAATTTAGAAAGTCCTTTTGAGAAATAATAGCCAGCACATTTAGAGCATCACTATATTGTGACCTTGTTTTTATTGCCTGTCTTCTGAATGACACTAAAAACACATGAAAACATGTTAGAATAAGACCCTTTGGAACATTAACTCAGAGTCCTTATCTACTGAGGGCACGGGTGGGGCAGAGGTCTCAAATGCAGGAACAAAGGGCGCATTGTCTCAGAAGGTGAAGCTCTATAGGTGGCGAAGGTTATTGTCAGGGAACGTGGACTGTTTCTCCTTTCTAGAATCCTCTCTGTAGAAATTCTCACTTTAGCATCTGCACAATAGGATGGAGGTGCTCTGTCCAGAAAACCCCACAATCTTTCTTCTGCTTCTGCTCTGGTGTGTTTACCGCTTGGCTTCTGCCTGCCTCTCAGACGTGCTGAAGCAAAGCAGTAAGAAATGGCATAAGTTTCAGCCTTGGAGCTCCCCTTTTCTAGCCCAAAAGTCAAAATATTGAAAATTAAATTCCATGGACAAATTTATAATCACCAAGTGAATAAATTATACTTTAAAATTTATCATGCCAAACATAATACATTTTTGTTTTACATTATATATATTTAAAATATATTTTTACTTATTTCAGAGAGGAAGGGAGAGGAAGAGAGAGATAGAAACATCAATGATGAGAGAGAAACATTGATTGGCTGCCTCTTGCATGCCTGACACTGAGATTGAGCCCACAACCCGGGCATGTGCCCTGACCAGGAATGGAACTGTGATCTGATTCATAGGTTGATGCTCAACTACTGAGCCACACCGGCCGGGCAACATTATCAAATTTTTAAATGAAGTTTATCCTCACGAAGCTGGCGTGCGTACACAAACTCATTGTCAACTCTCACCGCTTGCTTTTCACAGGACCTTTGCTGCTCTTTCTGATCTGTGTTCTGGGAAGTGACAGATCAGGCAGGGCCTAGGCTTTTAATTGTGAGAGATGAAGAAAGTAAGAAACTGGAGAAAAACGTGAACCTGTTTTGCATGATTAAAAATCAAGAATCTGTTTTAAGGTATATTTTCTTAACTGTCTTCACATAATCTTTGAGACTCTGCAGCAGCGCAGCCAGCTGGGTATTGCATTATTTAAAAAATTACGTTTTATGGCAAAGCAGTTCTTTTTTTGGAGTTTCTGTGGTGCCCAATTCATTAACTTCTTGTTTTTTAGAGGCTCATAACCACGTTGGTCAGAGCTCATTTCCGCTTTGTCCTCGTACAGTCGCTCCTCACCTCCCTCCCAGTCCTCCTTGCAGTCCCGAAACACGTTTCTTTATGATGCCCTTACAGGAGTTCGTGAGTGTCTGGGTTCGGGATCCTAGGATTCAGAAGGAGGACTTCTGGCATTCTTACATCGACTATGAAATCTGTATTCATGTGAGTATGCAGTCAGTAGTAATTTTCAGTCGCATATGTTTGATGGGATACTTTGATATACTTACAGTGGACATTTGTAAAGCTTTCTGAATTCAAAGAACTGAATTTTAATGATCACAGCTAATGCTTGTACCTTCAAGGAAGCAATAAGATGGTTCCTAAAGTTGAGATATTTCTTATTTGAATTCCTTATTATACCTTTGTTAATATTAATACTTCATGAAGATGTGAATATTTCTAAAATTCACAGTTAAAGACTATTTATACCTCATTAATGGTATTTATGATCTGTGATAGCATATTTCCAGGTAATAAGTATATCGCTCGATAAATCTGTTTTGAGAGGATGTAGGGTTCTCTGGAGAGGAGATGTGCAGTGTTTCATATGTAGAGTCAGAACGTCGGAACTGGATATGTGCAATTATTTTGCCTTAGTCTAGATTCCGAGTGATCAGCACAGTAACTAGCAGTGATGTTCTTTATTTGGAAATAATGCTCTGTCATAGTCTCTTGAGCAATGTCCTGGGTGTGTGGCCTTCTGGGATCCTCTTGAGCTGGGTCAGCAAACGTTCCCTGTGAAGGGCAGGCAGTACCTGTGTTCAGCTCCGTGGGCTCCGCTGTCTCCCTCGACACTCCTCGATTCTGCTCTTGGAGGGAAGCCGCCTCAAACAAGGCATGAATGAATGAGTGCAGCTGTGTTCCCGTGACACTCTGTGTGAAGATAAGTGGCCGGCCAGACGTGGCCCACATGTTAGAGTTTTATGGTCCTGATCATGAATTAGTCACTTTCCCCACCTGATTTCGTCGGGGCTTTTCTCGGGAGCATAGCAACAGGCCCAGGTGTATCTGTGAGGATATAGCACAAGTGAAGTAACATTTAGCCACCTTCAGTCTTCCCATTGCAAGTAGCTGAATTGGTATGCTGTATTGGACATGCAGTCACTAGCCATACACCTTCCTTCTTTCCAAGTTTTTCCAACTTAGAAAAACAAAGTAAACACTCTTATTTTATTTTATTTCTTTTTAATTCTCGTCCAAGAATATTTTTCCCCATTGATTTCCAGAGAGAGTGGAAGAGAGGGAGGAGGGGGGAGAGAGGGAGAAAGAGAAACATCGACATGAGAGAGACACATTGATTGGTTGCCTCCTGCACACGTCCCTACCAGGGCTGGGAAACCCGCCCCTGCAACCTAGGTACATGCCCTTGACCAGGAATCAAACCTGCCACCCTTGGCTCACAGGCCGACCCTCTAACCACGGAGAAAAACCAGCCAGGGCCAGCCTGCTTTTTTTGATGATTGTGTTAAAGGCCATTGTCAGGTTATACTTTGCATTTTGATATTGTCTTGATTTTGCTCATAAAGTCACACCAGATGTAAATTCTGTGTGGGAAATTACGATTAAGCCTTTGAAAATGAAATGAAATTCTTGCCCTGGCACGTGTGTGGCTCGGTTGGGTGTCATCCTGTGAACCAAAAGGTTGCCAGTTCGGTTCCGGTCAGGGCACATGCCCGGGGTGTGGGCTTCATCCCTGGTGGGGATGTGTGCAGGAGGCATCCGATGGATGTTCCACTCTCACATCGATGTTTCTCTCCCTCTCCCTTAATAAAAAAGAAAAGAAAATGGAATTAAATCCTTTAGTTGCCTTTTAGCTTCCTCTAAAACATTTATGGGTCCTTGTCACATACTTCATGGTAGGTGTGAAATTTGATTCTCCTCAGGGAGTTAATGATGAGAATTCAGAAATGTCCACCCCGAGCCAGAAATGGTGGGTGCCACAGACATTGGGTGGTGTTCTGGTGTTTCTCTGAAAGGCTAATAAATGGACAATGAAGAAGTCTTGGCTTGTTAGATAGCAGACACAAGCAAATCGGTTCAGAGGAACTTGGTAAACTAGCGATCTCAGTGTCCTCTGATTCCGTTGTACAATTCAGAGTCGATGGGGGACTGGAGAGTCCTCGATGGTGTACATAGAGCTTTGCAGGTAGTGAAGCCAGCGTTGAGTTCATGTAAGTCAATCTTAAGGGAAATTATATCAGGTGACTCTGAAATCTTAGCATTTACTTGGCATTTGTTTGTTTATTTTTTTATTTTTTTACTTAGCATTTTAAACATGTGGACTAGAGAGGTGGGTAGTCTATGGTATACATTCTCCTGAACTTGTCCTGCAAACGAAGGACTTGGAGGCAGACAGACCTTTGTCTGGTGTCGGCACCCGCTGGTTCTCAGTTGCTGGCATCCACAATGAATCTGAGCAGAGACAAGTAAGGGAGCTGGAACTGACCAGTGTGGATGGAGCCCCTCAGTGCTGGCGCTCTCCGGGGAGGAGCGCTGAGAGGGCCCCTGCCCAGGCCCGCTGGGGCTCATTCTGCTGCAAACGCCCGCTTTCTTACTCCCCGGGATCACATCGGCGTGAGGCCCTGGTCTGCTTTGAAATCCACACATGGAGTGTTCTTGTGCCACAGACTCCAGCACGTCTGGCTGTCCTGTTGTCAAAGATGAAGGGATTTAGACCAATCTTTCTTTTGGGGGCAGGTCTCTTAATGTAACCTCCCCTCAGCCAAGGTTTTCTGAGGAATTCTGGGACGTTCTCAGATACCTCCTGAGGGCAGTTTAAGAAGGAATGCAAAAAAAAAAAAAAAAAAAGGTAAGAAAAGAAGGAACGCACATAATCACATTTCCCAGGGTAAACAACTGCTGGGTGTTTTTAAAATGATGCAAAAATACTTTTTGAAATAATACAAATCTTGGAGGCAGAACATCTCTCATTTGGTAATGTAAAGATTTTGAAATAGAAATTTGAAATAAATATAGAGAATAGAGGCCTTCTGACAAAATCAGTAGACAAACATTTGCCAGTCTCGTTACCCAAAGGAGAAGTGTTGCCATTTTGCTGAGGACGGGGACTCTGGAGGTGGCTTTTCCGCGTCTGCCTTAGGGTAGCTGGAAGGAAACCGGCGTCTGGTAACGAATACCGAATACCGATGTTAATGGATGACATTTGCCAAGTGCTTGTTACCCATCCTCACAGCCCCCCTGGGAAGTAGGCATGCACTGGCTCACCCCTGTGCTATTCAGGGAGCTGGAGTGGAAGTGATTCTCTCTCATCATCAATGTTTCTCTCTCTCTTCCTCTCCCGTCCTCTCTCTGAAATCAATAAAAACATATTTGGAAAAAGTGGAAGTGATTTCGGGATTCCTGGTGATCTGTGTGACCTGTAGTGCAGGCCTGTCATGGTCATGACGGCTTCTGTGATGTCACGTCAGGGACCAGGAGAAGGTGTCTCTAGTCCCCAAGGGCTTCTCCAGCTGCTCGGACAGATGGCAGGTGTTGAAATAAATATAGAGAATAGAGGCCTTCTGACAAAATCAGTAGACAAACATTTGCCAGTCTCGTTACCCAAAGGAGAAGTGTTGCCATTTTGCTGAGGACGGGGACTCTGGTGGATGACCCTCAGTTCTTACTGGTCGTTTATGCTTCAGGATTCAGTTTTTGTGATTCTTTGCTGAAAGCAGTGCAGATAGGTGGGCAGGAGGCTACTTCAGGACTTGGAGTGAATGGCTCGCCCCAGACAACATTTATGTCAGCCCAGCTGTCCTCAGGGCTGCCATATTGATGGGTGATGTAGAAGATTTGAATCTGGTTTAAATGCACATGTAGTTTTGGGTTTAAAAATCCTATTTATTTATTTATTTATTTATTTATTTGTTTGTTTATTTTTAAAACGCCTGGCCAGTCGGATTAGTTTATTTTTTATTTATTTATTCTTTTCAATATATCTTTATTGATTTCAGAGAGGAAGGGAGAGGGGGAGAGAGAGAGATAGAAACATGATGAGAGAGAATCATTGATCGGCTGCCTCCCGCACACCCCAGACTGGGGACCGAGCCCGCAACCTGGGTATGTGCGCTTGGCCGGAATTGAACCTGGGACCCTTCAGTCCACAGGCCGACGCTCTATCCACTGAGCCAAACCGGCCAGGGCTAAAAATCCTATTTAAATAAATTTGGAGGCATATAGTGAGTCATAGATGTAAAAAAAAGCATTTTTTTTCTCAAGTGAGGCTTATATGTTTCTTTTCTCCAAACAGACCAATAGCATGTGTTTTACAATGAAGACGTCCTGTGTACGAAGAAGATACAGAGAATTTGTGTGGCTGAGGCAGAGACTCCAGAGTAACGCATTGCTGGTGTAAGTGACTTAAAGGGTATATCAAGGAGACTTTATTATTATATTCAATATTTAGAACTTGGATATGCATGAGATATAAATTATGAAGGATTTTACAGGCATTCTTGATTGTAATTATAGTTTTAGTTAGTTTTGTGGCTACAGCATCTGAATTTAAAATTTATCATTTGAATTCTACCAGCTTTCATGGGTATTGACCATGAAAGGCCCCAACAATGTTTAAAAATGGGGTTTTCTTTAAGTTAATATTCTCTTATCCTTATTATATAATACATATGTAATATACAGTCACTGTGCGATGATTATTATGCGTTATTTGCTTTCACTGAGGGATTTCTGTAACTAAGCCACCTTGATCTGATGATGATAAAATTTTTGCTTCTTTTTCATTAGACAACTGCCAGAGCTTCCATCTAAAAACCTGTTTTTCAACATGAACAATCGCCAGCATGTGGACCAGCGGCGTCAGGGTCTGGAAGATTTCCTCAGGAAGTAAGTGTGCAGAGAAGCGCTTTGAAAGAGCTGGGTGTCCTGTGATCAGGGAGGGAGCACAGTACTGTCTCTGAAATCATCATCTGCTCCAGAACCAACCTCAGTCGTTCATTTCCTGTATTAGGGCGCCACCTTGTGGCTCACAGCTGATGGTGCATATTAGGGACCAAATACGGAAAGAAAACAATGAACTAATTGAGTCTGATGATAAATACTTGGTCCCTTAAGCTGTAAAGCAGAGCCAAATTACTTGGGAGTGTAGCTGACAAAAGTAAAATTTTCCAGGAAACAGATGTGTCTTATTAAAAAGGTACTTCTTAAAAACTGTCTTTATTTACAACAGTTAGGATTGATGGACAAAGACCCGCTTTCCGGTGGGCTGCTAATACCCTCTGGGCTCCTCTAGTTTCACTCCACTCTTTGAAGGGACTATATATAAGGGGGTGTTAGATAGTCTTAGTGATCTACTGACTCCGGATTACGTGGTGATGGGAGGTACTGTAGTGAAGGCGACTTCAATTCACACTACTATAATCCCCCTCCCCCCCAAACACTGGAATTCCCATCCCATGGGACAGCACATTGGTTTGCACACAGACTCTGAGGCCAGCCTGCCTGGGTTCAAATCCTGGCTCCATCCCTTATTAGCTGGGAGCTTGGGCCAGTCTTACCTCCTCTCTGCCTGCGTTTTCCCGTCTGTAAAATGGAGTCCCTAAGAGCACCTGCTTTATAAGATTGTTGAGAGGATTAAATGAATTAACGAATGTAAAGCGCTCACAGCAGTCTGGCATATGATATGTGGTATCTAAGTATTGGCCATTATTTGTTTGATGCACTAAGAAATGAAATAGCTTTGAGCTGATTTTTCTAACTTCTTACTTTATAGATAAGAAAATAGGCTGAGTCACATGACTGCTGGTTAGGTGGCAGAGCACAGTCACCTGGACTCTCATTTTCTATTCGCTTCAGGATCTGAAGTGATCCCCTTTTGAGTTCACTGCATGGCACCTTAGAGCTAGCCTGAGATCATCTACTGCCTTCTCTCCATGTGGCTCATTCGTAACCAGTTTGGGTGTTAAGTATGCCCATGAATATTAATACTTATTTCTGTTAGGTTGATAGAGTGCCTTTCCTTTGAAGGGGTCATGGAGACATAAAGAAACACCCAAGATTATAAACTGGGGGGCGGGGCCTGGCCAGTGTGGCCCAGTGGTTGAGTGTCGACCTATGAATTAGGAGGTCAAGGTTTGATTCCCGGTCAGGGCATATGTCTGGGTTGCGGACTCGATCCCCAGTGTGGGGCATGCAGGAGGCAGCCAATCAATGATTCTCTCTCATCATTGATGTTTCTCTCTCTCTCCCCCTCTCACTTCCTCTCTGAAAACCAGTAAAAATAAAAATAAATTGAGGGGGAGCCGGAAAAGAAAAAGAAGCTAGAAGAATAAAAATGACATGAGATCAGAAGACCTAGTACTGAGCCGGGACCTCGGAAAACATTACAGTGAGATTCTTTTGGGCATCGCAGGCTTGAGAGAACAAAGACCTGGTCCAGTTCTTCTGCCCCTTCCCTTGGGGGACAGCTCCGGTTTTAATTGGTGGCTGATGGCCTCTCCCTTAAGCTGCGGCCCCTGCAGCCCAAGGTGGCAGAGTGGCCTGTCACTCGATGCTGCTCGGGGAACCTGCAGACGGGCCATTGCCTGGGAGGCCTGGGCAGCCCGCACTGGGGAGCTGCTTGTCTTCTGTAGAGGGGACCCCTTTTGTGAGGTCAGCGGACAGCATGTGTCTCTGTATTTATGTTGCTGGTGGATCGCAGGGCATGCATCTCTGACTGGGAATCACTTCCTTGTTTTGAACATGACCCGTTCTTTCTCAGTTGATTTTACCAAATCCGTGACGCAAGTGAGTGTCATTCGGCTGCAGTGGGATGAGGCTTGCCCTGGGTTATTTTTGCAAACTGTGTCGTTTGGCTGCTTATTGACTGAATTTTTTTTCTTTTTTTAAGAATATATTTTTATTGATTTCAGAGGGGAAGGGAGAGGGAGAGAGAGAGATAGAAACATCAATGAGGAGAGAGAATCATTGATCAGCTGCCTCCTGCACACTCCCACACTGGGGATTGAGCCCACAACCTGGGCATGTGCCCTGACCGGGAGCCTGGTTCATAGGTTGACACTCAACCAGTGAGCCGTGCTGGCCGGCCGGGCGTGCTGACTGAGTTTGATGCGGACTTCATAGTGCAGTGTCTTGGACCAGGAGCTCGACGAGCTGGGCTCCAGGTCTCCCTCGAGTCTTGGCTCCTGGTTGTTTTCTGGCTGGATAATCAGGGAAAAGTCACTTCATTCTTTGAGCCTCGGTTTGCTATGAGGGGGCTGTAGTGTTACCCACGCATTGTAGACCCCACTAGTGGTTGTGTCGTTCAGTGATGCATCAGAGGAAAATCTGTTTGTTAAGTGACTACTTTGGGCCGGGCTGGGTCCTGGGGGTACCCGGCCGCACGAAATGAACACAAATCCTGGTCCTTTTGAAGCTCCCAGTCGAGTGGGGAAGCACTAAGTGTGTATTGGGGGGTGGCTGGATTCATTACAATTGGATCATCAGCCAGAGGTCGAATCATAGGACAGGCACCAAGTTCTCTTGCGATGTCATTTGCTCCATAGTCTCCCAGCTGATGGTGCTTCTGTGTGGTTTGGACCTGAAGAAAGCAAGGAATCTGATACCACATGGCGGCTTCAGGCCTGACCTCCCCCTCATCCCGCCCCCCCCCCCGGGTTTTTTTGGTTTCTCAGATTCTCTCCCGTTGTTTGGCGCCCCTGGTGTCCCTCAGCTCAAGCCGCTTTGGGAAACTGGATGTGACATACCAGTTGGCCACTCGGCACTGTGCCCTGTCCCCAGCCTGAGACCCATTATTCACGGCCCCCTCGATGGCCTGCACCCCGTTTGTTTGTAGAACACTTTACTTTAGAAGTCGGGAAGGAAGACGTCACGCATTAAATAGGAAGTCTGCTTGTGTGGTAGATTTCAGCATGCATTTTATAAATCCGGTTTTTATGTACGTTTGGAAGTTATGAGCCAAGAGCATTTAATATGTTCAAACCCTTTGAAACCCAACTGTCTTCGGGCATGTGTGTGTATGTAATATAACAGCTTTTTTCACTTAAGGTCATTGGAGAAACAATACATATTTATTAGCAAACTACATATCCAGGTCAATCTTCATGGAGGAATTAGAAAGTTGTTTCTTTCACTGGGTGCCAAAAATAATCTATACCATTTATTGAATACTTGCTATACGTATAGCTTTCACGTTTTTATCTCAATAACGACAATCATATAATTTCCTTGTCTCAATTTTATAGACAAGGAAATTATAGGAAAGGTGGAGGCACTATATTACAGTTAGTAGAACTCTTAAATGCTAGTTAAATTTGGTCAGTATGATTGTGAGATTTTTCAAATATATTTAAATATATTTATTTTTCCTCAATCTTTGCTATAATCTCCCTTTTGGACTCCTCCCCCCTCCCCCGGATATTTATAAATTGTAAGTCATTTCTACAAATAGTTATTGCAAAAATAGACTAAAATTATAAATTCTGTTGGTAAGACTCCACCTGTGAAAATGGCACTCCGACTAGCTTTTACGTTTGATTGATGTCACAATGGGAGCAGCCCTCCTTGACTGAATCCATCCCGTTAATCTAACTACACGGACCTTACAATGTAGGCTTTTGTATTTCAGTTTTGTATTTCTTTAAAATTAAAGGAATATTACAGTTTTCGACCAAAGGATACCATGGAGACACTGTTAGTTACACACACACACACACACACACACACACACACACACTTTTTATGTCATTGTGTTCAATAGAGGGCACCACAGCACAGTTCATGAATGCCTTCCGTGAAGATTTGCGGGCTTTATTTTTTCTCATGGTAAGAGGAAAACAGGCTGAATTAAAATTTTTTCTCGCTACATCAAACTGCTAACCTTCCGTGGGCGATACGAATGCGTAGGTATGCCACTGTGCTGGGCACAGCAGAGCCAGGGTGCCCTTAGGTGGATACAGTGTTTTTGCATAGCTATGTATTGTTCTCAACTGAACCAATACATAATACACCTAATAAAATCACGTCGAGGAAAACCAGATTTTTCGACTGCATCCAATTCAAGGGAAAAACAGGTTTTGCTTTGTGTAGTTTAACGTTCTTATGGGGAAAGGAATAACTTTTGACTCGTGCGGTAAATAGCTTTTCACCAATTCCTGTAACATTCTAGAGGCCGTTTTTTGTTCCTTTTGTAAAGGCTTGAACATTGCATACACTTATTTTTATGGAGGCTTATAACGATGACATTTTATTGACTGTTTTACAAAGCACTCTTTGTATTAAGTTTGAAGTTGATTTACTGCGATTTGATTTGTTTGTGGAAAATGCGGCGCAAATATGACTAAGGTGAAAATAGGATTTAATATTGTGGTGATGGCAGTCACAACACTCGCTGATATGTATTAAGCCAGATATAATGTTAAATGAACTAGTCATGCTCACCGAACCAGGGGGGGAACGCTCTCAACTGTTTGTATTTTTAATTTTGGAAGGAAATATCTGACTAAAGATAAAAATAATAAATATATTAAAAAAATTTTTTTTGCATGTTTAAAACTCATACCCGTGGAGCACAGTGGCATACAGGTAGCCAGCCAGGCCGAGGGAATTAAAAAACCCAGATGTGGTAGCAGATGTACTGATTTTGGGGGTTCTCTCCCCAGCCACACGTTTCTCTCACTTCAGAATTGAGAGCTGGGTGTGCCCGGCTCCCTCTCGCTGTTCACCGGCGTGTCCTCCAGATGGCAGTATTCAGCAGAAAACACTGAGAAATAATGAGTCTAATGTACAGTAAAATTGGAAATTGAATTATAGCTCAGGAAAAAAGACAGTAGCCTTGAGGTCCCGACGAACCTGGGCTCTGATCACTTTGGTTTGCTGTACCCATGTGTTAGGTTACCAGCAAGTTAATAACCGTGCCTGAGCAGTTCAAGGCTCAGTAGAATTGCTTTAGACGTGAAATAAAGCTAAAATGAATTTGTGTCCAATATCATTGGCATTAGTGCTCATTACTTTTGCGGTGTAATGCCTTGAACCATCTAAAATCAATTTTAAAGATTACCTATTATTTTATAAAGAAAATAAAACACATTTCCACCAGAAACAAAGCAGTAAGTATAATCCTATGAACCAGTTACTTGCACCACGGCTGGCAGGAAACACTCCGTTCAGACTTCCCAGTGAATTCACGTTCCTGTGAGTGGGTCCCGGCCACAGACACCTCCTCTGGAACTGAAGTGTTTACAACAAGAGCGGCAAACATTGTAAATGTGGAAAATCTCAAAGAATAGTAAGAGGAGTTTGCCACGTTCCTGTGTGTACTTGGTAAATGAGTCTCCATCATGTGATGTGGAGGGAGAGGAAGTGTGAGCTGCCTGGCCTGAGATTTTGCCTTTTAAAAAAACGCAGTGGTTTTACGTTTTCTTCCTGTCCGTCAGTAAAGAGTATTTTTTAAAACTACATTTGTAAGCCTAGGGCAGTGGTCGGCAAACTCATTAGTCAACAGAGCCAAATATCAACAGTACAACGATTGAAATTTCTTTTGAGAGCCAAATTTTTTAACTTAAACTATATAGGTAGGTACATTGTTATTAACTTAATTAGGGTACTCCTAAGGCTTAGGACAGTGATGGCGAACCTTTTGAGCTCGGCGTGTCAGCATTTTGAAAAACCCTAACTTAACTCTGGTGCCGTGTCACATATAGAAATTTGTTGATATTTGCAACCACAGTAAAACAAAGACTTATATTTTTGATATTTATTTTATATGTTTAAATGCCATTTAACAAAGAAAAATCAACCAAAAAAATGAGTTTGCGTGTCACCTCTGACACGCATGTCATAGGTTCGCCATCACTGGCTTAGGAAGAGCCACACTCAAGGGGCCAAAGAGCCGCATGTGGCTTGCAAGCTGCAGTTTGCCAACCACAGGCCTAGGGGATGCCTACCTTGTGGTATGGATACTGCACTTTTCTAGACGTTTGCTTTCTTGAAAAAAGAATTCTGTTTCATTTTGAAGGAAAGGAAATATTCTAATGTTCTTGGACTTTAAATGTGAATGACCAAGAGAGATGTACTTTTTCTAGTAACTTGTTAAAAAATGCATGCATGAAAAATCCCATGTTGGGCAAAATTATACTTAGGGTTTCGTATTTTAGTTTCGCCTCCTACAACTGGTGTTAGTATTCCATCATTATATCATTATTGAACTATGAACAGAGACAGAATTATCATACATAAAAGTCTTGGCTGAAAGACTTAAAAGCAGTTTTTATTTAAGTGTGAGGGTGTCCTTTGGCAGAGAAAACACGTTCACTGATAACGTGAACCTGAGCATGTGTAGATTCGGCTACGGGCTGGTTTTTGCTCCTCCCTGCCGTTCTGAGGGACTAGTTGAAATCTGTACTCTCTTTGTTCCACTGAAGATTTTGGAGAAATTTCTGGTTAGTCTTAGGTATTCAAAAAAAGCCAGCTCTCAGCGGAGCCCTTGTAAACTTGTACAGAAGCAAAGCTGTGAAGTTTTTCCAACAAAGAGATGACTTTTTAATAGAACTTTTAATAGTAGTTGAAAGTTTTGATGTGTCCGGACAGCCTCGCCCATAAAGATCACAGAATGGACATGCTGGTTGGCAGTAAAAAAAATTTTTTTTTTTCAAGTGGAATACATTTCTATGACTCCACAAGCAAAATATTTCCGTAATTAATCCACATGGCCGTAACAGATGGTTACATGGAAGAAATGTCCTTGAAGTTATTCTTTTAACAGATGTTCTTAACCATCAGCTTCATGTTTTTACTCACCTAAATTTCCAAATAATTGAATAGAAGTTAACATATGCTTCCGTCCCTTTTAATAGGCAGAGAGCATCATGGATGCAAAGTTTGCCACCGTCGAGAGACGACTTCAGTGGCTCGTTTTGGATGTTTCTCTCTCTCCTGCCCTATCGGTGTTCATCCCCGTTCACTGACGCTGTCTCCTGTTTTCTCTTACACAGGGTCCTACACAACGCGCTCCTGCTCTCAGACAGCAGCCTGCACCTCTTCTTGCAAAGCCATCTGAACTCGGAAGACATTGAGGCGTGCGTTTCTGGGCAGACCAAGTACTCGGTAGAGGAAGCAATTCACAAGTTCGCCTTGATGAACAGGCGCTTCCCCGAAGAAGATGAAGCCGGAGAACAAGAAAACAATATAGATTATGGTTCAGAAAGGTATTTCCTTGCATTTCCACGTAACACGTACGTATTTATATAACACGTAGCACACACATGCCTGTGTAGGGATCTCTACACACACGTCCCCTTTTTTGTTGATGTAATCCTAAGATAATGAAAAAATTAATTGACTGAGATTTTATTGAGTTGTGACAGCTCATCATAGTAGTCTTCACACACACCTCCACACTGAATTAATGAATGCAGTAGAAATTCAATTATCTGCATTCTGATTATGTGACTTTCATTTAGTCAGACTTGAATTATTCGCGTTTAAATTATCTAGCTAAAAAAATATCCAACTGCACTCCAAATGGCTAATTAAAAGTCCAAATTTCCTGTCTCTCTTTGTGACTGGAGATAATTAAAGTTCTCCTCTGTTACTCAGGCTTTGAGTGTGTTGTGAAAACCAATTTCCTCTTTTTATTATTTTCCCCCTCTCTTCTTTTCCAGTTCATCCTCCGGGTTTGGCCACAGTAGTGATGACAGCAGTCCACATGGGTGTAACATGAGCACGGCTCCGCAGGAATCCTGAAAAAGAATTCTAACGTGACCGTCTTAGGAACAGCAAATGACGTCCAGTCATAGAGGAGAAAGCCCGCTAATGATACATTTTTACCTAAAGCTCACTGTCATGATAGTAGGCACTTAAATTCTTCAAGACGCTGGGTTGTTTATTCATGCTGTTTTCATGTTGTCTTATTTTGGCTAAGCTTCCGTAAAAAGCTAAAGGCCTGTGATTGCAACTCTCTCCTATACAGGCCAACGTTATTGGTAAAACAAGATCCTGCTCTCAAATGACATGGTGTATGTGTTTAAAAAAACAACAACCTGGTTGCTTTTACTGAATTTGAAAATATAGGTAAATAGTTAGCATTTGAAATCCAGACAGGGGATGCCTTTTTGAATCAACGGGGCAGTGTTAGCGTAAACACAGCATGTGTGAGCTTAACCACCCTGAAGACTGACAACCTAGACCAGCCGGCCTCGCTCAGACATGGGGCTGATGTTCTGTGGGTACCTCCCCTGCACCGGGAAGACACTTTGCTTTTGGGTGTTTGGACTCTTGGAAGGGAGTTTAACCTTGCCAGTATTCTGTTTCACACTTAGATGGGGAAAGTATCTTGGGAACAGAGACATGCTAAAATAATGTTTACATCCCAGACAAAACAGAAACCGTGCCAGTGACTTTGCTTAGACTTGCAATATGTAGATTAAGAAATACAGTCTCATTGTCCAAAAATCAGCTTTAACACATGGTTTCTGGAGACAAATCATTTGTTTTCATTATCTTTGTGTAATTGGAATTACAGGTTCATGATTTATTTTCTGACTAAATGTGCAGTTTCCTATCCCTAGATAACTTTGTCAGTGGTGGTGACTTGTTACTGATCTTTAAGTTAGAAGTAGGCTCTTATAAAAACAAATTTAGTGTTATCAGTAAGTATTCCCATAATTTAGAAAAGGATATAAAAATTAATTATTCATTTTTAAAAAAAGCCCTTTCTTTTTAGGTAGCTTCCAGAGGATTGGTGTAACTTAAAATAATTCAATACAGTCTTTTTTTTTTTAAATGGCCCAAAGAGAAAACGTCTTAAACTACATTGAACTTCAAATTTCAGATGAGACAGCACTTTCTTGAGACAATTACCCAAGCTTCTTCCCTGTCGAATGGTACAAAATATCCCTGAAACTAACAGCAAGGTATTGTCACATACCTGGGGTAACTTGTTGCTTTAATTAAATGTTACCTCACCTCATCTCCACCAGGAGTTTAAAAGTTACTGTATTATTAAAAAGTCTTTGAAATGCTTGTAACTAAGAAGCAATAGAAAAAAAATTAAATTTAGAATAAGAATGATTCCATACTTTCTCCTTTTTGTTTTTGTTTGGTCTAAAACATTATTGAACTTATGTAAATATTCTGATTTAATGTATTGGGTCTTATTACTGTATCACCTAGGACTCATTATTTTAATACAGAAAAAAAGAGGCTGAGCAATTTCTTTTTATCTGGCCAACACGTGAAGTTTACCATCCTATCATTTAAGAGCGGATCCCAGCTCCTCGGCGACATGTATTTGAATCACATTATTTCTGTTTTTCAGCAGTTTTGAAAAGGATGTATATATGCTACCAGTTGTCATATTATTTTTAGGTGATGTAAACAGCCATCAAAATGGATATTAAGTAATGCCTGATACTGTGGTATGCAAACTTCACAAGATCACCGTTTTCACAATAAACATGAAAAAAAAATCAACTTTAGTGTGTTGGATCACTTGTTTCATATGAGAATGTATTTCTTCTGACTTAGACCTAAATTCAGTGTGTTTTTGAATGATCGGTACATTTTTAATGAAGAAGTTGGATAAAATTTGCTTTAATATTCACTCTAGTTGTACACATTTGAGCTCTGGTTTGGTTGTTTTGATATCTAAGGACCATTAATGCTGATACTCAACAGCTGAAATATTTAGGTGAACTTCAGCTCCCAATGGCTTTCTGGCTTTGTTCGAGTCTCTTATTTTCATCTGGCATATTTTTATAAAGCTTTATTTAGGAAAAGAAAATGATTACTTAAGTAACTAAACTAAATAGATGTTTATTTAAAACTATTTTTAATGTAACTTAAATTTAAAAAATTCTAATCCCGGGTGATTTATGATTTATATACATTAAAACTGTATTTCCCTGGCTCATTCTGAAAGTGTAAACTGTTCACCTATAAAGTCGGTTTATGTGTTTTGTTTGGGAACTGCTTTTATACATAACCCAAAGGGGTCAACAATGAAAGCCAACACCTGTTACTTATGGCTTCTTTTAAAGTCTCACTTGGAAGAAAGTGATTTAAATTCCAGTTCAAATTTCAAGTTTTAAAAATTACTGAGGAAAAACAGAGATGTTTAAGTAGTGACGTCCCTTATGATATTAAATATCATGCAGGAGCTTTTCAAGCCTAGTTCACATTTTATTGAATAATTAAATACAAACAAGTGATATGCAATAACCTTAAAATCTCTTTTATGGCCATTAAGAATTTAAACAAATTCATTTAGCCTAGCCACAATTACCATTATATCCAACAGTAAATTGAATGTTGTTTTGAACTCAATTTATGTTTTATTTTTGGTGCCTTAAGGATTCATCATTATTGAGCTACTGTGGTATGAACAAGGGGTTCAGTATTTCAGCTATAAAGGAACAATGCCTTTCACAAAAGGCCTCTAAAATCTGAAGACAAAAATAACAAAACAAAAGCTTATTCTGTTTCAAAACAGTTTTCCTCTCAATATTTAAATTACTTAGTTGGTATCTTATGAATACAATGCTGCATCTTTTTAATGGAGGAAACAATCTCAATACAGTTTTCTGCTTTTGTTTGGAATACAGACGTTTTGTTACTTGATTACATATAAACACATTTTCAATGACAAAATGCTTTCTGAAACTAATTATTGCAATTTGACACTCAAAGCATAGATACAATTTTCCTTGCAAATAAAGGTCATAAGAAATGAACACATTTTAATAGAGTGGAGTCCAAAAATTTTAGAAGGATGTAAATAAGCAACAATTTCTTTAACGTTTGAAATATTGACAAAGGATTTTGGCTCTATTCTTTGCCATATGCATCTCACAAAACGAGTCACCATTGTCCCTTTACGTCGGACACAATTGCCCTTCAGTCTGGCTGGAAACTTTCTAGATCCTTGTTAGGAACAGTGCATTGGCCACTCATTTATTTCAGCTGCGAAAACTCTAGGGTCGTTAAATGACGCTTTTCTTTTTCTCCGAAATTCCAAAGACTTCTTTCCAAAAGATAATAGAGGAAAAGAGAGAGAGAGAGAAAAAATTAAACTACAGTTTCTGCTGACTCCAAAGACACTATGCGAATGACTTATGCTAAAGAGGAAAATACCCTTTCTCCCCGACGACGAGAAGCGGGGATGCCTACAAAACCCCACGCTGCTGGTCTTTGCTGCTCGCGGCACAGGGGGCATGACTGGTGGTGGAGTTTGTGTTCGTTTCTTACATGGGGATTCTATAGAGCTGTGCCTCCGCACCACTGAGGAGTGAGTGTATGTC
>NW_005871100.1:4279345-4325365 GCF_000147115.1 Myotis lucifugus | reverse complement strand
AAAGGGGGGAAAAAAAAATCCCGGGTGGAGGGGGAGGCGGTGGTGAGTGGGAACAACACCCGCAGAAAGGCAGCGATTTACAGCGCAGCCCGCAGCGCCCTCTCGCCTGCCCCGCCCGCTCCAAACGTGGGCCCGCCGGGCCCCCTTCCCCGCGAGGAGCGGACAACTCTGGCTGCGTCCACAGTCATTACGAAGAGAATGTGCCGAGGGGCCTGGGGGGGCGGCGTTGGCTGGGAGGAAGCCTGTGCTCGCGATGGCCCTCGGGCCGCCGGAGCGTGGTTCCCAGGGCCCGGCTGGCTGAGGGAGCGCGCAGGAGCCGGGACCCGCCGCCCGGATGGGCTTCCTGGACGGCGCGGTCCGGGTCGGCGGCGCCGGAGCGGAGGTGGGAGATGGGGGAGGGAGAGGTGTCGGCCCGAGTCTTTGTTCTGCAGATGCCAGCGCGGCGCTGCTGCGGGCCCGGCCCCCCCACCCGGCCCGAGAGGTGTGGGTATGGCTGAGGCTGGAGGGTTCCCGCAAGTGCCCCGGGGACGCGGCGGGGCTGGACGAAACCCACGCGCCCCAAGTGTTTTATATGCGCACGCACCACACCCATCAGTTAACCCGATTCTCCTGTAGTCTTCCCAGGACCCTAAAACCTGCAGGGCGGACCTGCCAGTCGCTTTAACCCGCTCCCTCCCGGGGAGAGACCAGCCCCCTAGCCCAGGAAACCCGGGTGTCAGCTTGGGTTCCCTTGCAATGGATGCCCTGGGAAACAGGAGCGCGCGACCGGTGGCAGAAGGTGCAAGGCGGCGCAAGGACA
Organism: Myotis lucifugus; assembly: GCF_000147115.1. NCBI lineage: Eukaryota > Metazoa > Chordata > Mammalia > Chiroptera > Vespertilionidae > Myotis > Myotis lucifugus. Next base: position 4,324,566 of record NW_005871100.1, on the reverse strand, counting down.
GAGGAGGGCGCTGCCGGGCCGGCTGGCGGAGAAGGAGCCGACCTTGGCCTGCTAGTGTCTGCGTGGTGCGTGGTGCGTGGTGCGTGGCCCAGGCTCCCAAGCGGAAAGATCTCCCCTTAGATCTCAGTTTGCGCTCGCGGGCATCATCTGCTGGCTCGTGTGTTCGCAGAAGCCCCAGCCCGCAGTGAGATGAAGGAAACACGCCGGCACGGGTCCCATTCCACACAGAGCACCTAAGCACCCCGAAAAGGCCACGCCACCAGGCAGTGTATTGAGCTGAGAGGTTGCACTAGGAACCTGGGAGTCTATAGTTACAGGCACCCCGTAGCTCTCACCAGCTGTGGTTTCCAAGCGCATTGTGATGTTTCAGAAAGGAAAAGGTTTGGCCTGGGTGATTACTGCAGACCTTTGAGATCTGAATCCTCCACTGTTCTCCTTCTGTAGGTGGGCACCAGTTACAAACCCAAAGAACAACGCCGTCAGCAGCCTCCTTCTTGAAGGCAAAGGCCTGCACGAGCATAACACACACACATACATCTGGGCAATCCATGTTCCTGAATACGTGATTAGAACAAGGGTGCTTTATATAGCTAATGCCTTTACTGGTAAGGGAAGCTGGCTATGGAAAGAATCCCATTTTAATCCCTTTGTAAAGAAAAGAACCATATATATATATTTGTATTTGCTGGGAAGGGAAACTTGGTTTATTTTCACAAACATGCACGTTCTGGGTTCTGGTGCTTATCAGGCGCCGGGTGCAGAGGGGACTGTGCAAACTGTTAGAGGTAAAAGATGGGGACTTGCCTGCGCTGGGATCCGCTCAGTACAATTCCTGCCCTTTGCAGAGTGGTGTACTGGGAGCCCTGTGCTTTAATTTAAAAATTTTTTTTCAACAAAAGCAATTACAGAAAAGTGCAAATTTAACGTGTGACATTTAACATTTCGCCGTGGCAGGCAGCCTCCGCTTAAATGGGGCCTTTCTATGGAACAACAGGAGCCAAAAGGCCTTGTGTCAGGGAGTAATGTAAGACACAATCTGGGCTGGGAACGCACAATGAATCGGGAAGGATTTATGTAATTAATTGACCAGTCTTAACCTGTTATCGTGATGTAAGGAATTTGGAACTCATTAATTTGGGCTCTGACAGATTTCATATTAGAGCTGGCAAATATGGATTGAGCCTCTTATTCTTGTAGCAGCTGGAATGTCCATGACAGTGAGGGTTAGTGAAGAAGACCTATTGCTGGAGTCCGACCGCCTCTTTGTAATCAGCAGCCCTGCTCTGCATTAAAGGCATAATGAAAAAAAAAAAAGAAGAAGAAGAAAAAAGGAAAAAGCATATTACCTGAAACATTGGAAGGGGCTTGGGCTCACTCTGCTGGTAGGTGTATTGAGCTCAAGCATTTGCAGTTGAATGACAACATTAATTCCAGTCCTAAAGTTAGGTGCTTTCTCCAGCACCCTGAGAGGGTGAGAAGGTAAGGGTCTCAGGGTCAGGTTTGGTATTGTTGTCAAAGTTAAAAGGGATGAAGAGACGGAGCCTTTGAATTTCCTCTTTGTGAACACAGAGATTGTATGAAGGAGGAAATGAAAGTCTTATGGGGGACAAATGGCATTTCTTGTAATGTCACAGCCACAAACGAGTGATTCAGAGCCGCGAAGGAGAAACTGGCTTTCTCAGAAACCTACTATCGGACCCCGAATTCCAGAGCTCCCATAATGAGCATTTCGTCAGTACTCTAATCTGTGTCCTCTTTCCAGTATTTGATGTTCAGTGAATCGCCCAGTGGGAAACGTCTAGTTTCTTCTTTGAGATTTTAAGAAAACCTAGTCAGAATCTAACATGCACTGCCCCCACTTGGCAATCAGAAAATTGCTAGGTTGAAAAAAAGGTTCCAAGATGAAATGAAATGCTTTTTCTTTTTCTTCCTTTTACAATAGGTCCTCCCTCTTGCTGCGCCATGTGATAAGGTTAATATAACAACTGCCACAGGGATCATTAATACAGGCAGATAAGCAAAGTTGCACGTTTAAAACACTTTCAGGGTATCATTTGCCTCCTCCTGCTGATAAAGAAGCTTTGGTAACAAATGCAGGATACAGGACTGAACATTTAACTCTTTAGAGAGAAAGCCCAACTAACCTTTCCTGATACGTTATTACTCGTACGTACTCTTCAAAGTTGGGGACTGACCGCTCTTGAGGTATGTTTTCCATTTTGTACATTCCCTTGAAACAATTTCCATTCAAGCATAATTTAAATTTTAATATAACAAATATTGTTCCAGCACAAATCTTTGCAAAAACAAAAAAGATTTCCAACTCCCTGAGGGAAGGATTGGAAATTTCCATGCCCCCCTTTTTGGTTGACATTTCCATGCCCTCCCCCCCCCCCGCCTTTTTTTTGTTGTGACTCCCATCAAATTCCAAAGTAAAGAATTTTTATTTTATTTTATTTTATTTTTTAGTTAGTGACAATGGGATTTGATCTAACAATGAAGGACTTGGGACAAAGATTTGTTTTGTGATTATCTTGTGAACGAGTGATTTCTTCAGCTTGGGTTCCATTGGAATGAATGCATGAAGAGAAACACTAGAAATTAATGTTACCCTTCCCATGGAGAGCAAAAAGAGTGCCTAGTGATTGGTATTAGTGTTAGTATTTTAGTGGGAAGGAGGGCTGTGAAGATAAACAGTTGATATCAGCAAGGCTTGGATAAGTAGTGTAAACCATGACAAGGGCGATTAATAGTGTATATAAACACACTTCAAATCTGTATACAGGATCTCAGCTCTCACCTAGGGATTTCTTTGTATTTTTTAAAAGGGTAATTTTTAAGTTGACAATTACAAGGTTATCAACCCACGTGCTGTGTGTACTGTTTATAGATCAGAGTTATGGATGGACATATTGAAGCGTGATTTCCTGGAGAGAGTGTTGACTGGAAGGAAGTCTGGTGCATTGGTTCTGGCTCTGGGCCCAGCACAAGCCCAAAGGCGGGTCCCACCCTCCCTGGACTGCAGCTTCCTCATCAGAACAGTAAGAAGCTCGAATGTAGAATGTCTTTAAAGGTGTTAATAAATGTCACTAAAAAAAAGGAGGCCATGTAGTGGCTTTCATGGTCAATAACATTTCAGATGCATTGGATACAGTGGTTCTCAACCTTCCTAATGCCGCGACCCTTTAATATAGTTCCTCATGTTGTGGTGACCCCCAACCATAAAATTATTTTTGTTGCTACTTCATAACTGTAGTTTTGCTACTGTTATGAATCGTCATGTAAATATCTGATATGCAGGATGTATTTTCAGGGGTCACGGCCCACAGGTTGAGAACCAAACGAAGTTTAACATGAATTTTCTGCAGGACTTCTCAGTACCTTTCACTTAGACTGAATCCTTAAGTGTGTGTGTGGGGGGATACTGTATGCAGTTTTCTTAAACTGACTCGAAGAAGAGAATCTAAAATTCTGTGATCTTTTGAATTTATAAGACTTTGGATTCCTTCCCAGAATGATGAAGGGCCACTCAGGTTTCTTGAGGCCAGGGTTCACGGAAAGCGTGGACACCACTCAGAGAGAAGGACTCCCCTTCAGAGATGCCCCTGCAGGTTCTGTAAGAGGCAGGGAGGATGTGCTAAGTTTAAACTTGTTTCACTGCGTACAAGATGAGTGGCCTGGCCGGTGCCACTCCACCTGTTGGAGTTTGTTTCTTCACTGACACCCTGAGGGCAGGGGTGAGGTGGGCATGAAATCACAGTGTGTTTCCTTTGCTTTTCCTCCTGCCTTCCCAATGCCTTTTTTGTTGTTGTTAATCCTCACCCAAGGATATTTTTCCATTGATTTTTAGAGAGAGTGGAAGGGAGGGAGAGAGACAGAGAGAGAAACATCGATGTGAGAGAGACACATCAATTGGTTGCCTCCCGCATGCGCCTCCAATTGGGCCTGGGATGGAGCCTGCCACCGAGGTTGCCCTTGGTCAGAATCGAACCCAGGACCCTTCAGTCTAGGGGCCAATGCTCTATCTACTGAGCCAAACTGGCGAGGATGCAATGCTTTTTAAAATATATATATATTTTTTCATTGATTTCAGAGAGGAAGGGAGAGGGAGATAGAAACATCAAGGATGCCACTCCAACCACACCCACCACAAGTCAGGTTCCCTTCCCAGTGTTTCTAGAGCAGGACGCACCCACGTGCCCACATGCCTTCTAGTAGCATTCATCCCCCTGCCTGGTTGGTCACCCGTCTGTCTGTCCCTCTCTGCAGGCAGTAGCCCCTGGAGGGTCAGGGCTGCATTTCATCTCTGACTCCCCGCACCCAGCTCCATCCCACAGTTTAATACAGAGCACATTCGAGAGTCAATGATGAATTACTGTCATAAGGAAGACAAAAGGCCTGCAGGCCCTTCTTAAAGTCCCTTTCCTGTGGCACAACCAGCAAAGTAGCAGAAGAGCTTAGAGAATGGTAGTAGGCAATCAGGGATGATTCCTTGAACTTGGGAACTTTGGTTGTCCTGAGGATGAACGGGAGTGTCGTGTCAGTGTCTCATTTCCCGTTTCTCTTGTGCCTGGAAATGGTACGATAGCTGTTCATTCATGAGGTCTACATGGCAGTCAGAAATCTTTGCTCAAGATTACTCTTCTCATTGATCCAAGAGACCATTCAATGACATATTTTGATGCAATTTCTTTTGGCCAACTTGTTTCTGATAAGACCCTGTGCCCAGTGCAGTGTGTATATAGTAGAGTGACATTCAATAAAGGGTGAGTGATTAAGTTGAAATAATTGGCTATGTAAACAGGTTAACATTTTCTCCAAATGAATGCTGCTATGTCATAGAACCCCATACAAAACCGAAGCCCAGCCTGACTTTAAAAATTAAAGAGTAATTTAAAGCTTTACTAAAGTCTCCTAAAAACCAAGACAGCCTAATTTTAACCCCCCAAACTTTCTTAGGGTTCTTTTCTGAATCAAGTTTGCCCATCACTATATTAAACAAACTCAAAAGGGACAGTTCTGTGAGGCTTTTGACTGTGAGCACTTTCATTTAAGGTTGTCTTAGTGCAGTCTAGTTATTTGCGTAGCCTTGGTTCAACACCAGCACCGAGAAAAAGAAAGGAGTGGTGTCAGTAGGCGAGATAATACTGTCTGTTAGCATAAAGGAGACAGTTTATGACAGACTATAAGTAAATAAGGAGCCGGAGTTATCTGGAGAACACTAACTGTAACAAGGGGACCCTAAAATGCAATGGCAGCTTCAAATGAGTGAGAAATCAACTTCTCTTTCAGGAACTCTCGAAGGCAGGTGGACCAGCCCTGCTCCAGGAAGTCACTCAGGGACCCAGGATGGTGGAGTGGCTCTGCCATCCTTGAAAGGTACTTTCCAGATGGCTCCAGTCATTCCTGTTTCCAGCCAGTAAGAAGAAAGGAGGGAACACAACAGCGGTGAGCACCATTTAATTTGTTTTTCAATAGAAAATGTCAAACATATACAAATGTAGGGATAGTGTAATATAATACATCCCTATGTGCCCATCACTCAGCTTAACGTTACCTTCATCTGGTCAAACATGTATCATTTCTATCCCTCATTAAGGCCCTCATTTTAAGTCAAATTTCAGACCTCTTTAAGAAGATGATCTGGAAGTTGCACACATCGCTACATCACTTGGTAGGTACTTAGTCACATGGCCACATCTAGCTGCAAGCAAGGCTGGGCAAAGTCTCTGGCTGGATCGCTGTGTGTTAGGAGGGAGGAGAGAATTTGAGATGATAGGATTTGTAGTGGGGGAGTGTCCTTGAGAAAAGCTATAGAAATGGAAGTTGAATCATTCAGGGAAAGATTAAAGACATTTCTACACTGTGGTGAAATCCAGTGGTGACAACTGCATAATGATACCTGTGAAAGGCTACAGCGAGTCTTATGCACTTGAATTTTCAGCAAATGCAACATCTGGTGAACAAAACAGAACAGCAAAATGAAGTGCTTAGAAGGACAACATAGGATTGTGCTCCTTTCCTCACCGTGTAAAATTAGCTGAGAGGATGGTTTTAGAGGAGAGTCAATATATGCAAATATCATGGAGATAGTTTATCGCTTCTGCTGTTGGAGTCTGTCTTCTAAAGTGTGAAAAGGTGTGTGTTCGAGACTTTGTGTATTTTCATGTAACAAAAAGAGAACAAAATACCACAGAACTTAAAATGAGCAAAAGAAGAACTCATTTAAACTAGTCTATTAAATGAATTTATGTGAAGAAACATTTACTGAGCATGTGCTGAATTCAGAGGGTTGTCCTGGGTTCTCCAGGGGGTACAGTGATAACAAACATAGGGTCCTTTATCTCAGGGGTTCTCAAGCCGAGGGCAGGTACACGTGGAAACAGCTAACCGTGACACAAGACAATGAATTAGGTGCCGTGGTTGAGGGTGGTGGACATCCATTGCTTTATCTGCCCGTGGTCCATTCTCTTCCTGCAAATCACTTGATTTTCCTCTGGGGCCAGCCCTCTTCCTTCTCTGTGGAGCTGATTCAATCTATGAGCCCAGATGGGGCTATACCCCAAACCTAGCCAATCAGAGCAATGGTATTTTCCTGGCCCAGGTGATTGGTTTGGAGTGGGCACATGACTTTATTAGAACCAATGACTTTTGTGCAGCTGTTGAGAAAGGAAACATTATCTCTAGGGTGGCTGGGATAGGGAGCAAGGCAGAGCCTGAGAATGAGAGAGAAGAGAATGGGCCTTGGTGACATCCTTTAAGTCTGTTAGAACCTTCCACGTCAAGCACTGCGCAGTAAACACACCATTTATTTGTTCATTTATTCACTCACTGGCTCACCCCTATAACGTTAATAGGAGGTGGGTGACAGTATCCCCCAGGTATAGATGAGCCTACTGTTAATTAATGGAGTTAATTAATGGAAGAGCTGGAATTGAACACAGGCCTGTTTGTAAATCCTTAATAATCCTCCTAGACACAGCTTTTAAGGAGAAAATGTCTCTTAAGCTCCCAGAACAGTGCTTTTGGTTAGAAGATGCTCCTTATGTGTTCATTGACTGAATGCACATTTGTGATGTGAGGGGTGGCAGTGCTGATCACCCGGGCACAGGAAGAGGAGCAGGAGGAAGGGCAGGAGAGGACGAGCTCAGTGTGGCAGTGATGACTTTGGGGTGTAGATACACGAGGAGATGATATGCTTAGAGGTGCCAATGTGGGGTTGGCATCAGGAGAGCAGTCAAAGATACAAATTTGGAAATCCTCTGAGAGGAAAATTGGCAATGGTCATTTTTGCACAAATGTCATGTCAGTGAGGCCTTGCTTGACTCAAAATTGCAATCTCCGCTCAACTCCCTTACCCTCTCCCTCCCTACCCCTCTTTTATATTCTCCGTAGCACTTACCACGTATATTTATTTTACTTATCTGTTTGTTCTCATCTGTCTCTTCTGCACCATATAAGCTCCACTTGTGCAGGGAGAGCATTGTTTTTCACGTGGAATACAATGGGCCTGGGCTACTGGCTGTACATGGAAGGTGCTCAGAAGATATTCGTTGAGTGGGTAAATGAAGGACTAGAAGTGGACGAGATTGCTCAGTGATGGCCTTGATGAGTGATAGAGTAGGATGGACAGAAGGCCAGAGAAGAGGAGACCCTGGAGGAAACCGAGAAAGTCTAAGAAGCAGAAGGCAAATAAATAAAGAGCAATCCCCAAGAATAAAGACAAAGACAGCAGAGGGATTCAGAAGGCAGCGGTGGGCAGCAGGGTCACATGTTGCTGAGAGGTCAAAAATGGTCAAGAACATTGCATGTGGAGTGAGTTCTCTTTGGTGATGTTGTTCAGCAGCATGATGTCTTCGCGCCTGGAACTCAGTCAGTTATGCGAGTTTGAGTTTCAGTCCTGCCATTTATTAGTGATGTAAATTTGGGCAACTCTTTGAACATCTGAGCCTCGGTTTCTTTACCTGTAAAATGGGTGTAATACTGACTCTACCTCAAAGCCTATTTCTGAGGATAAACTGAATTACTGTATGAGAAAGGCATAGATATTGGTGAATTATTGCCATTCTTACTGATTTGCAGGGAGTAGAATAAATTTAGAGAGTAAATATATAAGAATAAAGAAAGTCAGGAACATTTCCATAAGCATTATGATTTGGGAAAAATTGATTTCAAGACAAAACAAAATGCATGATGATTCTTGCTGCTCTTTTCAAACTCTGTGCATATGCACGTGGAAGTGAGCACTCTGTGTTTATGGGTTTGAATTTGGGGCATTTTCTTCATCATGCCTGTTTCCAGCTTTCCATGCCCCTTCCTGCCCAGGCGATCTATGTGAATGCACAACCCTGAAACCAAGAGGTGACATCTCAGGCCGCTGACAATTGGGCTCCAGAGCTGCTTGTAACCATTCCCTTCCCCCACCCCCCCTTCTCCCCTCCCCCTCCCCCTCCTTCTCTCCCCCTCCCTCCCCCTCCCAGGGCATCTTGTTTTCCACCCTCTGTAGCCAGGAGGTTGCAACGCTCATGTCTTCCTAGAAAAAAAATCACTGCTTATATTTATGCATTCGTAGCAGGTTTTGAGTTAGATTTAGTTTCGGTGGCTGAAGGTTCAACATTTTCTGAATATTTTCCTTCAAAACCACAACCATCTTTGGCAGCAAAGGAGCTGAGGGCTGAATAGGCTTCCATGTTGCTTGGTTATAGATAGGGAGAAGCCGGCAGAAATTTGCAAGCATTTGCATATACAATTGTCTGCCTGATGTTTGCTTCCAGTGCTTGTCCTCCTCCTCTGCCCCCTGTTCTCTTTGTGCAGTGAATTACTAATACAGATGCAGATAATGAAATTTTCTGATCCCGGCCTGAAAAGCCCGCGCACATTTTGGAAGGTATCTGGGGAAAATGGATGGGTTCTCTTGATCTTGTTGCTGTATCCACACAAGGAAATGAAGAGGAGAAAGCAATTACAGGGACTTGTCTTTGAAGGTAGCATGAGTGGCACTGACAGGATTTCTTTTCAGAGAATCGTGTAGAGATGCTCTTTTCTTGTTAATACCAATAGGTATTTGCCTGGAAATAGAGTTTACTTATTAAAACGTGTGTTCAGCAGATGGGGCGCTGTCCACAGGAGGCGGGACAAGTTCCGTCGTGCTCCCCGAACAGAGTGGGTCTAGGGCAGGTGAAATTTGCTCCCAGGATTGAGGCATTCCCGGGGGAAGTCATGAGAGTGCAAATCCTAGAGGCAGGAGGAAAGGGAACCTGCCCCTGAAGCATCCCTGCTCCTGCAAACTCAGGAGCCACCAGCTTCCCAAAGCAGAAGTGCCAGTTTGTTGGGCAACTGGAGGGGGTGGCTCAGTGGCCCTGGTTAGGTGACCGTGACATCAGTCATGCTCAGCTTCCCTGACTCCAGAATATGTCCCTATTAGCTATTAGAAAGTTCCCTGGCGAAAAGAGCTGAAGATCAACTTTACCTGGAAACTTTTTAGGGTGACAAACATTTTCTTCTACCTATCCCTGCCATGGACCAAAAGTTAACACTCTGGTAAGCAAGTAACTAACGTGAAGCCCATGGTTTCTTAAACAAACACTCAAATGAGTAAGCAATGGCATTCTAATTCACCTTGGGTCCCCAAAATGCATGTCTACTATTTACTTCCTTTTTTTTAAAAAGTAAATTAAAAAAATGTTTTTATTGATTGATTGATTTTTTAAAAAATATATCTTATTGATTTTTTACAGAGAGGAAGGGAGAAGGATAGAGAGTTAGAAACATGGATGAGAGAGAAACATCGATCAGCTGCCTCCTGCACACTCCCTACTGGGGATGTGCCCGCAACCAAGGTACATGCCCTTGACTGGAATCGAACCTGGGACCCTTGAGTCCGCAGGCCGACGCTCTATCCACTGAGCCAAACCGGTTAGGCGATTTTTTTTTTTTTTTTTTTTTAGAGAGAGAGGAAGGGAGAGGGAGAGTGAAATATCCATGAGAGGGAAACATTGATTGGCTGCCTCCTGCATGTCCCCTACTAGGGGTCAAACCCACAACCGGGAATCAAATCTGTGACCTCTTGGTGCATGGGACAACGCTCCGCCAACTGAGCCATGCCGAGGGGGCTCTTTAATTCCTTATAAATAATCTTTGATTTTTACCTATTGTTGATCTCTTATCATCTGTCACATAGCCAATGCCAATTCTGTTTGTCTGAACAGGTCTCTAAACAACCTGAGTTTGTGTTGACAGCTTGTATGAAAAGAACAAATATTTGCTTCTTATTTCATGTAAATATGCGCATGCTGTCAAAGGAGACTGGCTTTAAGAGGCTAAGGTTTGGTCTTTCATCGCTCACTAAGGGACAGCTAATCTATATCAGAGATCATTCTAGATGTGGGAGCGCAGCATGGAAAATACAGACCTCCCACTGGTTGCAATGACATTAGTAGAAAAAAAAAGGTTATGAAATGTTTATCTGTCATGCCGCCTAAAATACATTGGGAATAGAACAAAACAGAGAGAAATGGTTTAGAAGACCGTTCTAACAGCTATTACTCTATTGGAAATTAGTTTAGAGATATTCTAACACTTTAAATAGACAATGCGAAATAACTTTACATTAGAACAGCGTTAAGTAAAAACAGTGATAGCCTTATTTTAGATCCAGTGGCTTCATTTTTTTGAAACTGGTATTAAGGAACTCGGTGGGCAGTCGCTGGGTTCTTGGCTTTTTATCAAGTCTTTCATGGCCTAGCCTTTGGAGCACATAATGAGGTAGGCAGAGGTGCACCGTTATGGCTGCAGTGTTGGGGCAGAGAGTGAGGGACAGACTATTTCTCTTAAAAACGAAAACAGTGTCATCCTCATGGAGCCGCTGGACTGCACACTGTGGATGGTTAAGCGAGTGTGGGAAGTTCACTTGCAGGTAGAATGGATGCCGACCTGAATATGAAATAGTCATTATGCGCCATATTGCTGTGTTTGGACGCACGCTGCAGGCCTGTAGGTGGGTCTGGCCTGCCTTCCCCTCTGACCTGCTTCCTCTCTCAGGACGCCCGCTGCGCAGTGTCCCTGGGTATGTCAGCCCCGGAGCCACCTCACTGGCCTGCCTGTGGTCCCCCTTTCCCCTCACACAGTGAAGGAGTCACTGTCCGCGTCCTACCATCTGCCTCCTACAACACCCTTTATGACACAGAAGGAGAATTTTAATAAGAGCTCCGAAGGGTCTGCTGCCAATTGCAGAGGGAGGGCTTCCTGCAAAGGAAGCGCAGGGAAACTCCCCAGAGAAGGAGAAAGCTGTTGAAAACCCCCCCTAGCGAGAGGCACCGGTGTCATCCCATTTTATTGTCTACCTGTCACCACGGCCCTCGCCTGATTCTGACAGGCCGCTCTTTTCTCCTGTAGCCAGTGCTGCTTCATGTCATTTTCTTGGTCCAACGTCTTCATTTCTGACTTGTTACAAACCATTAACTAGTTTCCAGTTTTCAATGTCCTGGCTACTTTTGACTAGTAAGGCATTTGGCGTAACAAGGTTTCCCTTGATCTTCTTGCTGAAGGAATCTCTCCACGAAATGATCAGTCTTCCTGTGTTTATGAATCCTAGCAGATCGGAGGTGCCTGTCATCCGAGGCCAGGCGCGTGTTCGGAGAGCGTCTCCCAGTTCACGTGATCGGAACTGACAGGCAGCGGCTGACCATTAGGCTTCAAGGCTCCCAGTCGTGCAGCTGAAAAGCAGAGCATTTTACAAATGTACTTACTTGCGATGGTTTCAAATAAACACACACAGTTTTTAATTAGATTTCCTGGCTGCAGTGTGTTCAAACATAAATTTTTTAAAAATGTATTTTGAAAAGCGTGAAGCGGTTTAACAGTTGTCAGTCTTTATAAACACACTTTGAAGGGGTGGTTATTTGTAGCATTGTCAAAATGAAGACTGGCTGCTTTGGACATTGATGTTAAAAATAATATATTCAGACGTGTGGCTTGATGACATAGAGGAAACCATTAGAAGCAACCTAGACGTCAGTTTGCTTTTGCGTAAAGCTACTCGCACATGAAATAATCTTTTCCTAGATTACTCTATAGCATTCAGGTTTTAACAATATATTTTAAAAATGCACTTAAATGTTATGAGCAAATCTATTAATGAAATATTATACTATTTAAATCCTTAATGGGAATATTTATCGATTCTTGCCTAATGAATGGATTAAGGAGATTTAAAAAATCAGTTACTGACCTTGCAATTCTACCTCTAGGACTATCTTGGTGAAGTCTGTCTTAGTGAAATAGATGAGCAGGTGCACAGCATATACGCCCAGTGTGTGTGTGGCATTGTTTTTTAATTGTGAAAAATCTGACATGCTGTAACAATCTATTAATGATGGAATGGATAAATGAGCCATGGTACCTCTCTATAAAATGGATGACTATATTGTTTTTTGAAAAGTGAGCTACAAATGTATGTGCTGATATGGGGAATGTCTTTGACATATTGTTGAGCGAAAAAAGCAACTTGCAGCACAGTATATAGAGTGCTATACTGTTTTTGAGGATAGAGGCAACTCTCTCTCCCCACCTCCTCTGTCTTTGTATAAGCATAGAACATTCTGGAAAGATACACACCAGACAACCTCTGGGTGTGAAAGAGTAGGGGAAATAAGAAGAAAGACCTGATAGTTTGCTCCATATTATTTGAATTTAGATTATCTGATGTTTCTAGACAATAAGAGTTCCCTTGACAATGTGATTAAATAATTTAAAAAGGAAATCTCATGTCACGGAAAGTTTAGGATAAAAAGAGGTAAATGGCCCAGCTGGTGTGGCTCAGTGGTTGAGTGTTGACCTATGAACCAGGAGGTCGTGGTTCAATTCCTGGTCGGGGCACATGCCTGGGTTGTGGGCTCCATCTCCAGTGTGGGGAGTTGCAGGAGGCAGCCGATCAATGATTTTCTCTCATCATTGATGTTTCTATCTCTCTCTCCCTTTCCCTTCCTCTCTGTACTCAATAAACATTATATATATAAAAAAGAGGTAAATGTGGCTAGTTAAAGACACAAAGAGGCTGGCTTCCTTCCACTCAGTCGGCTCTGACACTTGGAGCATGTGTGTCCCTCGATGATTTTAACAGCAGAACCTCAAAGTCTGGGTGCACCTGCTGTCAAGCCTGAGGCTGTGTCATTCCCGGCAACGACAGTGGTCCTCGGTTGGTCTCCTGGTGCTATATTTCCAGTCAGCTCATAAATTATTAATAGTACATGTGTAGGTCAGAGACACACTAACCCTGACAATCATTCCATAATATTCTCTCTTTAGCATTAGAAGAGAAGAGAAGGGAGTGATCAATATGCAACATCAGAGGTCCATCTCACATAGATACGGGATATGCACTTAGAAAAAAAGAGTCAGGTCTTTACAAAAACCTGTCAGCCTGGCATTAATCTTGTATTATGAATAATGTGGCTATCTATGAATCTTTAATATTTTTTAAATGATGAAATTGTATGGTATGCGCTCCCAAAGCAAATTTGATACAATGTGGGAATAGTTTGATCAATGAAGATGTTGATATACATGAATAAAAAAAATGTAAGCCTAGCTCATTAAAGCAGAAAAAAGAACAGCTACACGTTGACCTCAGGGTACATTTTCAGCCCCCGTAAATTTAATTCTAGCATGATCCAGAATGCCTAGAAATGGTTCTGTAAGGTATTAAATGATTGTTTGGTTGAAACCATCATCCCATGAGACAAGAGGCTCTGGTAATACTCCACTAACAACCAATATGGTGCTGGCTCCTAGCTTATACTCAAAACCATATTTGAAAATTCCTAACAAACACATAGATTAATGCTTCATATATAAGATACAGCAGTGCTTGAGAAAGATTACGAAGCCAATGGTTTGTTGGAAAGAATGTTATGTTATATTCATCCCCTCTCCCGCCCCCCCCCCCCCATGCAGTAATCTGGGAATAATTTGTTCCAGGTTTTAATTTTCAGTGAAAGTAAGAAAAGTAGATCAAGAACTTTGCTTAGGAAATTTGCCTAATGAAGAAATTTTAATCAGTGCTTATTGAACTGAAGATAAAAATATAGTTTGTTTCTACAGATTTGAGGAGAATTAACATGTATCTGATTGTTAATATTTGATTCTTGTTTAATTATTTATGATATCAAGGAATGAATCTGTCAAGTAAATAATGAAATGCGTACATGCAGCATATGTAATTAGGTTAGGTGCATAAATCCAAAATGTTCACTTTGTAGTTGTCAGTGTAAAATTTATTAATAATGAGAAATGGTAAGGGAAGAAAATTCTTAACACAGTCTACCTCATTAGTGTGGGTTATAGCGATTGTTGGTCAGAGAAGAAGAGGAAGAGGAGGAGGATGAAGAGGGGGACATTAGGCTTCGTTTTCTTCGTTGTGCTTTAATTGTTTAAAAATATTAGTGAGTTGGAGCACATTTTCCATTCTCCTGTACAGAAATGTATGATTTGAACAATGAGCGGTGGGTTTGAGTGAATGCTGCCAGTGGAATAATTCCATATTAAAAATATACAAGTCCCAGGCATTCTAAACCTAAACAGTTACTTATGGGGATGATTAAGGTTTAGAAAGGAAAAATCTACTTTTATGATTAAACTGTCAGATCCTAATCTTAAATTTGGCTTCAAATTCACCAATGGTGAAAAGATGGCAAGCAAGGCGTTATCCACTGAACTCTTCCATTTTCCCTTTCTTCACTAGCTGGTGGGAGGGCAGGAGAGAAGCTCTTTGTCAAGCACATTCCTGCACCCGGGCTGCTGGGAAATGTCATGGAGTGGATTTGAGGAGAACATACCTGTGAGTGGGGCTTGATGGTCCGTACTGCTAGTGCGATCTCTGGGTACGATGGGCTGGAGCTTAGAGGACACGCTCTCTGCCCTGGGGATATAGTAGGAAACCTGCCCCTGCAGGGACCTGGCTGAGTGGGTGCCACCAACTCCGTAGTAAGGAATCTGATTGACAACCTGGTTAGATTTAGTTTTGTCCTTCATGTTAATCATTCATAGCATTGTGTGGCATAAAGGGCAGTCAACCAGAAAACAAGATAATGAGATCCCACACAACCACTAACTAGCTTGGAAACTTCCAGAAAGTTCTCTAAATTCAAGGGCCTCAGTTTCTTCCCTTATCAAATTAGAGGGCTGTAATTCTGGCTTTAATGGTCTACGATTCACAGAGATGGTATTGCAATATATCAGATTTTGTGCAACCAAGTCCACGAGCTTCTTGAAAAAAGGTGGGGAGAGAGGTAGTATTATTATACGAACATTCATCATCTGACTAGGATAGTTACAGAGGCAGTTACACATTTATTAGAAGATAGAAGATATAATCACAAAAGGAAATCCATGTGCGTAAATGATACGAATCTAACTAGAACTACCACTTAAGAACTTTCCGCCTCACATATATAAAAGTTAAAAGAGAACTAGAAGTCCTCCTTAGGATAAGGAAGTGACATTACAAAACATAGAGTGTATGTTGCAATTTCGCTACCTGCCTTGATTAAAAGAGGGGAATGGTTATTTAATCATTTTATCCTCAAAAGGTTCTGTGATTTACAGGTTTTCAAAAAGGATCATATGCTGATGGTGAATGATCCAGTTATCAGATTATTTGCTAAATCAAAGGAATGATTTGCTATTCTCCTGACCTTGATTCCCAGATTTCTACAAACTAAAGAATTTAGGCCCAAAATGGCTGAATTCAGTCAAGCACTAATATTGTGAAAGGAGAAGCACTAATATTGTTAAAGGAGACCCCCTAGGTGGAACCCATTCTATGGCTAGTTATTTAGGAAAAAAAAAAGCAAACATTTTACCATCCAGTAAGAAAATTACCAGTTAAATTTAGATAATCAATTTGCTATTGGATAAAGCCATATGTGTAATTTTTAAAAACATGTATTTTGCAGAAAGAACCAAAACAAGAATAATCTAAATGTGACATTTTGACTTCCAAGTGATAAACCATCCTATGTTGCAGAGAGATAGTTTAGTTCCCTTCTTTCCTGGGAATCACTCCCTTTCCCCTCAAGTCCAGGTCTTGAGGAAAATAAATTATTTTTTTAATCTATTTAGTTTTGGGATGGTTTGTATGCAGAAACCTATGACCAGGAGGCTGGCTAAAACTCAGCTTTTGTTTTGCTATTGCCTGTTCTATCCCATCTTCCCTCCCCACACCCCAGTATAGCTCAAGGTAAGTCCTGACTTAATAATATCTCATCTCCCTTGCCAGTAAAAATTTAGAGATAGGCATGCGGTCCAGTTCTGGCCAATGAAATGAGAACAGATCTTTGAATGGGTCTTTTGGTATAACTTCCCCACTCTTAAGAAGAAATTTAAGGTGAGAGCAGTCCCACTTTTTTGGCTGGACTTTCCATGTCTTTGAGTGATGCCAGGAACAATGGCAGCCATTTCGAGACCTTGACAACTAAAGACAAAGTCGACAAGCTCAGGATGGAAAGATGAGAAGAACCTGGTTTCTTGACAACATTAAACGTTATTGAGCCATTAATTAAGCCACCTCAGCACCTGCTACCTTGAGACTTCTTCATGAGATACTACCTTTTCCTTGAGTAAGCAAGCAGAGACACATTTTCTGTTACATCAAAGTTATCTTAACAAAAACAAGAGGTGTAAGCAGCTTTATTTGATCACATCTATCAGAACAGCTCATCCTTAAATTGGGAGTGAGGTGTATACATTCTGCTGATATTTATCACTCATTTTACTTGTTTTCATGAAAATATTAAAATCCTCTGCTATTTGGACATGTGCATTATTTTAAGAATACTGGATGTAATATTACTTAATATCACCGAGACCAAATTCTAGGTGGCTCAACATTTTGTGTCACTAAACGTGAGGAATGGGGAAGGCTTGAGGTGGTATTTAATCTGGATCTGGAGGGATCAGTGGTTGAACAGTTGGAGATGGGGTTCAAGGGCATTCCGGAGAGTCTGAAATGTAGCAGTGTGCTTTGGGGGTGTACAATGGTAGACAGATAAGGCTGGAGCTGGTCAGACAATTTCAGAGTGTCCCGATGTCTTGCTGAGCAGTTTGGGCTCCTATTCTGAGAAACAGTAGAGATATTTGAGCAGGTCACCACTTATTGATTCTGGGTGAATTGTTAAAGCATATATGCATTTTATAGACATTTTTGCATATTTTAATGAAAAATGTGCACGATTTTAATGACACAATAAAAATCCAATTTCCATTCTAATTTGGATTGTATGTTTTAAAGTGACTGGTTAAATAGCCATTGTTTTCCAAAGCATTCAAAACCAGATGCAAGTTCTCTATAGAGACTACTTGGAGACCAGAAAGTAACATAGGGAAGGCAGTCAAGCTCAGACACCTGGGTGTTGGCGGGCATGACAGTTAGGTGGTGGTGGTGGTGGGATCTGATGCTCTGGGAGGGAAGGGGTGCCTTGCCTGTGTTGGCAAAGAGATGTCTCCATGGCAACGCAAGTTGGGGAAAAGCTGCTTAGAGCCTTGAGGTTGGAGGTGAGTGTCCAGAAAGAAGCCGGAAGTGTGAGGTTCCATTTTACGTGCCCGGGAGCTGACCCTCTTCAGTCATTTTACTGATGAAGAAAGGGAAGCAGAACAGGGAAGAGATATGATCCAATTTCTGGAATTCACCTTAAATATAACCCTGAATAAACACGAGGAAAAATGACTTCCCTGCTGGTGGAGATGGGCCAGAAGGAGGCTTGCCTGAACCTCGGCTCCCTCATTAAGAGGACTAAATCCTGCAACTCTGGCTGCTCAAGTAGTAGCCCTGCTGGCTGGCCCCTCCGTGGTTCCCAGGTGGTGAACACTGTCAGACCACACAGTGCCACTCCATCCGGCAGGAGTGGGAATACTTCTCTGGGCCTTTTTTTTTAAAGCAAGGAAGCACTTCCCAGAACCCCCAGCAGATGTCCCCTTCCTGGTATTGGCCAGCACTGGTCACATGCTCTTTTTGAACCAAGCCCTGGACAAAAGAAGGGGCTGATCAAACAGATTTAGACTCTTTAGGATTTACCCTTGGGCCAAAGGGCGAGGGAGGGATGGCTTGGAGGTGGGGCGAGAGGGAGAAGGAAGAGGGTGTGAGGCCGCAGTGTTGGCTGCACGAGAGGCCCGGAAAAGAAGACTGCGGGGTGGTTGAGAGCACAGGCTCTGGAGGGAGGCGGGCCAGCTCCTCCCGTGCCTAGCTGGGTTGCCCTGAGCATGGCTTCCCTGCACCTGCACCCCCAGGAGAGCAATAGGGTGAGGTGGCAGGAATAATCTAGGTAAAGCAGTTGGCATAATGCTTTGTGCATGATAAGCCCTCAGTAGATGTTCTTATTGTTGCTGCTGCTACTGTTGTTAATAAAAGTGACCGTAGCTTCTGCCCTCGAGGTGCGCAACCGGAGCTGTCACAGGGCAGGAGGGACCTCTTGCCAGGGAGTGCGCCTGCCCCTCTCTGTGCCACAGGCAGGAGCGAGGCTCCCTTAGGACTGCGTTTCCCTCCTTCCGCACAGGCCTGGCCTCCATTCCCGCAGGGACCGCTCAGCTGGGGCGGGGGTTTGGGCTCTGCTGGTGGCAGCTGGACCGAAGGCCTGGGAGCAGGGCGCAGCACACCCGCTCCCTCTGCTCAGCGGGGCCAGTGGGGCGCGAGGGATGATGCTTTCACCCAGATTGATCCCCATGGGCGTGGTGGGCGGGGACTAGTGGGCCCCAACATCTGCCATCAGGGTTCAAGGTGATGCATCCTCCCCACGAGGTGCTCACATTTCCTGGCGCTTTCACATCCAGTAGATGACAGTTAAGAGGCTGGGCATTTGCTTAATAGTCACGAGCAAATCTTAGTAGATCCGCAGTTCTCACCCCCTCTCCTCTGCATTTCTTTTTCCAAATCGGGGTGTACTTGGTCCCTCAGAGCCAGGGCGGGCCAGGAGATTCACTGTGTCGGTGGCGCCCGGGGAGGCGGGCGGCTGGGACTGGCGAGCCATTTGCATTCGCCCGCAGTCATTTTTATACGAGGAGGTAATGAAGTTGTCAGCGGCGCCCCGAGTGTGGCAGAGCCTGATGCTCCAATAGACCGCTGGCCCACGTCTCCCTGCCTCCCCACCCCCACCGCGCACCCTCGAATCCCCAGAAGAGCGTGGCGCCCCGTTTCCTCCTGGCGGCCAAGGGCGCTTTGTCCGCCCGGGCGCCTCGCCCCGCACCGGCACCCGCTCCGCTCTCCGCAAGGCCCCCCGTCGCTCTCTTCCCTTTCTTCCCCGCATCTTTGTCTGCCTCCTTCCCCTCGCACCCCTCCCGCACCCTCTCCCGCACCCCCTCCCGCGTTGTGTCGATGGGAAAGAGCCCCAGATCCCGGGGACCCTCCCCAGGCTGACTGCCCGTGACGTGACCGCACACACCCCGACTGCACATCTGGGGGGAGTTAGAGGCCGCGAGGCCATCCCCTGGCACTTCCCATTCAGCCCTCCCACCCCCCTTCACGTCCATCTCCCAGCGATGGGACCTGAGGCAGACGCCATCACTTTGACCCAACATGTTTCTTCTCCTCTTTCTGGATGCCTATTTGTGGTCACGACAAAACCCAAAACACATCTACCCACTCGGAGGGCTAAGAGAAGGCCGTGGGGCAGGTTCAGCGCTGGTAGGGCATGAGGTGGAAAGCTGCACACCCCTGCTTGGGGGCGGGGGGCGGTGCGGGGGTGATGGAGGACAGCCAGCTTCGAAGCCACAGGGACTCACCGTTCTGGGCCGCTGGCTGCGCTGTCTGCGGGGCGGCCGTTGGCTGCATGTGGCTGTTGGGCGCCTGAAAGGTGGCCGCACCCGACTGAGATGGACTGTAAGTGCAAAGGACAGACTGGGTTGCAAAGACTCCATATGAAAGAAAGGGTGTACCAGTGGTTCTCAACCTTCCTAATGCCGCGACGCTTTAATACAGTTCCTCATGTTGTGGTGACCCCCAATTTCATTGTTACAAATTGAACATAATTAAAGCATAGTGATTAATCACAAAAACAATATGTAATTATATATGTGTTTTCCGATGGTCTTAGGCGACCCCTGTGAAAGGGTCGTTCGACTCCCAAAGGGGTCGGGACCCACTGGTTGAGAACCGCTGGAAGCGGTCTCATTGATTATTTAAAAGTATTGATTGGCTATTGAAGTGATAATACTTTGGATATATTGGGGAAAATAAAATATGTTATTAAAAATCTATTAAATATTGTTTTCCCCAAGTGCCAGGGCTCCCACAATATTTCTCTGGGATCCTGCTGGTCTAGAGGCTTAGGATGCCAGGAGCTTTTCTCTAAGCCTCTTGCCTTACTCTGCGGGTGCTTTGGAACAGGGCAGGGAGAGAGGGAAGGTTCTTGGATGTTAAACACCAAACACCCCAGAAAATAAATAGGAAAGAATTGGGGTGATATTGAAAACCTGCACGACACTCGGTAGAAGCGGCTTAGATTGCACGGACTAGCTGGGCCTTTCCTTGTTTACTGTAAGGAAGACCCGCACTCCCGCCACAGTCGGGCCATAATCCCACAGACCACCCGTCCGCGTGTGAATGTTCGGAGTGTTTTGTGCCTTTTAGGAGTTCTTGGTCGCACACTCAGCTTGCTGACATGCCATTTAGAAGAGTGAATACTGAGTACGCACTGTAACAATTGTAAGTATTGCGTGTGAACATCGTCCCTTAGCACGCGCGGTTGCGGAGTGAGGGCTCCGGAGTGTGCATCCACACCGTGCGCTGCAAACGACCCGGGCATGGGGGAGTCCCGGGTGTGCACTGACTCACACACGGCCGCTGCTCCTGCAGGGCTTTTATGGCGAAGCTCGCCAATGATCCGTGCATTAAAGACTCCCTAAATACACATTGACACGAGAGACTGGAGCTGTTTGGGTCTGTCGTGGCAATGATCCGGGGAGAATGGCGGTGTCGTGTGCACTTTCCTTGAGATTGGAATGCTCATGGTCCTAAGGGCAGACCCAGAACTGCCCCAGTTAAGCTCCATTGTGACTCCTGGTGCAGAGTGCATGGGTCTTTGACCTCCTGCCTATGATGATGTGGCCTTGCTAATGTTTACCGAGGTTTTAAACGATGCAATGGAGTTAGCCCCTCCCTCCCCTCCAAATGTACTTTTTATAATCCAATACCTGGATTGCGGGGGTGGGTTCCATGTACTGATCATGGGTTAATGATAAGCTGAAGACCTTGGGAAGGTCATCTTTAAAGTCAAAAGTCGTTTGGACAGAGTAAGTTTAGAAGATGTGTATGAGTTTGAGAGAGCATTAATATGGAATAATAACCTCAGTGCTGAGAAAACCTAGCTGACTAAATTGAAATAGAAACAACAAGAAGGTGGTAAGGAAATGGAAGACACGTTTAGAAATCATAAAAGTAATCTATTCAATGGTAAAGTAATTTAAACACTGCAGAAGTGTATGAAATTAAAAATAAAATTCTCGTCCTGGCTGGTTTGGCTCAGTGGATAGAGCATTGGCCCGAGGACTGAAGGGTCTCTCTCAGGTTCAATTCCTGGTCAAGGGCACATCAAGGGTATGTACCTAGGTTGCAGGTTTAGTCACAGTCTGGTTGGGGTGCATGTGGGAGGCAGCTAATCATGTGTCTCTTTCACAGTGATGTTTCTCTCTCTCTACCTTTCCCCCTACTTTCCACTCACTCTAAAAAAAAAATTAATGAAAAAATATCCTTGGGTGAGGATTAACAAAAAAATAATACATAAAATAAAATTCTCCCATCCATTCTTTTTTTTCTGTGCCATCCACTATTATAATCTCTGTTAATATTTTTGTATATCCTTTCAGTAATTTTTATACATATACAAATATATTATCTCTTCTTTGTTCACACAGATGGTTAATACCAAACATCACTCTTCAATGCCTTGGATTTTTTTGTTTTGTTTTGTTTCGTTAATCCTCACCCAAGGATATTTTTTCCATTGATTTTTAGAGAAGGGGGAGGGGGAGAGAAAGAGAGAGAGAGAAACATCCATGTGAGAGAGACACATCGATTGGTTGCTTCCTGCACAGGGATCGAGCCTGCAACTGAGGTATGTGTCCCTGACCAGAATCGAACCCATGACCCTCCAGTCCACGGGTCAGTGCTCTATCAACGGAGCCAAATTGGCTAGGCAATGCCTTGGATTTTGAGTTAATGATTTATTGAACATCTTTCCTTTTCAGAACATTTAGATCTGTTGCATCCTTTGTAATGATTGCATGGAATTCCACAGTATGGATGTAACAGTTTTTAAATTTATGCCATTTCAACCATCGCTGCAACAAATATTCTTATTAGATTTGCAGATTTGTGTTCCTATATTTATAGGATAAATTTTTAGCAATGGGAATGTTGGGACAAAGGATGCACATTGAAAATAATGATACATATTGCCAAGTTGATAACTAGAATGATTGTGCAACCTTAAACTCCAACTAACAGTACAGTGGGGCCTTGACTTATGAGTTTAATTCGTTCTGTGACGGAGCTCGTAACTCAAATTACTCGTATGTCAAATTAATTTTCACCATTACAATGAATTGAAATGCTGGGCTGATGTTGTGGTGTTCACTGTGACGTTCGCTGCACCAACTAGCGGTGGGGTATCTGAAGCTGGCTCATAACCCGAATTTTAGCTCGCAACTCAAAGCAAAAAATCGGCCGAGAGATGGCTCGTATCTCGAAAAACTCGTTAGTCGGGACACTCGTAAGTCAAGGCCCCACTGTACATTCTTTTCCCACTCTGGCCAGCACAGCATTCTAGCATGGAGGACACTTCTCATGTGTGTGAGTGAATTTTCCCACCAGGTTCTCTGCTCAGCTTTATGGTGAGAGCCCAGCACTGGGGCTGTGATAAATGCAGTGAAGTGTGGAAGTCAGACTACAGAGTAGGATGTCCTGTTAGTCCTGATAGATGATTGCTCCACTGCACACACTGAGACTGGTTGAATTTTGCTAATAGCCTCTTAATATGATAGAACTGGGATTAGAGCACATTAATTCATCACTCAACAAATATTTGTTGGAAGTTAAAGATGACTTCTCCGCTGGATTGTCCAAGCTCCTTGACAGCCAAAGCTTTGTCTTTTTATCATTGTGACTTTCAATAATTATGGAATGGAGTCTGGCCCAATGATCTCCCTCCCTCCCTTCCTCCTTTCCTTTCCTTTCCTTTCCTTTCCTTTCCTTTCCTTTCCTTTCCTTTCCTTTCCTTTCCTTTCCTTTCCTTTCCTTTCCTTCTTTCGTTCTTCCTTTTTACTGTTGTTTATTTGCTTCTTAAAATTTGGCCATTTACTGTCCAACATATACTTGGCTATATCTGAAGCCAGGGATTCTGACATTTAATCCTTGCTCCCAGCAGCTGCAGGTGGGAGAGATGGAGAGCTGTAAACCAGTTTGAAAATTCACATAGTGCGGCAAAGTGAACAATGAGCAACTAACTGTGATGGAGTAATGATTTCCCCAAAGTTTGATATTTGGGCTGGGTCTTGGAAGATGTCTAGGGAATGGTTTCCAGACCAGCAAGGAAGGACTGCTAGACAGAGGAAACTACAATAGAAGGGGTAGAGCTTTGTGGGAATGCTGGTGTGAATGGCTTACCGGGGTGTGTGTCCAGAGAAAGGGATCACCTACTTATGAGGAGGCCTTGAGTCAGGAGTCCTGGAGTATAAAGGAAGTGAGATATAAGGAAGGAGGGGATTCTCATTCAGGCTCTATATCTAACTTGTAGTGGGGCATTTGGAAGCCATGGAAATCCTGTAGCTGTAAAGTGCCTCATTTGTAAAATAGGATGTTTATTTAGGCCAGATCATTTCTAATATTTTTTTTGTCAGCTCTAAAATTCTATGGCCTTGAGCTGCAGGACTTGAACTTGCCTGTAAAAGCTTCACCTTTTCTTCTGTGTGCCAAGGAGCATTGGGGATATTTTGGGTGTTCCTTTAAGATGGCAGTAAATGGCAGTTAAAATTTGCTGGACCTACCTCCTCTGGACACTTACTGTAATTTTAAAAACAGAATATACTTTTGGAGGGAGAGAGATGAGAATGAAGAAGAAAACACAACAGCAGACAATATAAATCTTGTGATAATTACTCTTCATATGTAGCTAAATCCTATCTTCACTGAAAGTTGCAGACACTGCTTAAATGGTTTCACTGACGCATATTGCAGAGTTGGATGTCAAGTGTCGTGTTTCTTGGGACTCATACACTGAATGAGTTTTGTTGGATTTGATAAGCATGCCATCCATGTCCTCATCCGTGGCTGAGGGAAACATTCTGACTGAGGCAATGTCTAGAGAGACAGAGAACCCTGTGGCCTATTGATTAGAAACCTCCCTCCAAGCTGACACCAATACCCTTTGAGAATTATTACCCAGCCTCTCTGGCCCAAAAGAATGAGGAACTCGGATTAAGTCTGTGCTGACTTCCAGATGAACTTGACGTAATTCCCCCAGTTTTTAGGCTCAGGGTTTTCCAAGTTGTACTTGAGGCTATCTAGAAGCAAATAAAACAAACACAAGCAGCCTTCCCGAAGTAGGGCCAAACACATGTCACCATAACACATTTTGTGACAGTGACTTGCCTAAGATCAGGGAGTTTGGTGAAATGACTGAGTTATTAAAGAAAGGCGTCTTGCCAGCCTTATTGGTCGCTGTTCAAAGTCTTGCATTTTACAAGTGAAAGCAGGTCTGAGAGGCTCTGCTGACACCTCACAGAGTCGGGCCATCTGTCCCACATGCCAATACTGGGGATTTCCCACACAGCTTCCTGTGAGATTTTCTCATATGTGGGATCCATGGAAACCACCTCTAAGAGGAGCTCCTGATGGAACCAAATTTGATAATTGTCATTGACATGGAGCAAGGCCTGGGCACTGGGAATAAATTTCTAATTTTCTCAGAAATCAAACGGCGACACAAGGTTGTTGAGAATATGAAGAGTGAAAATTCTTGCTAGTTGGGTGGTTAGGTGGCAATCCAGAATCATTGTTAGGATTTGGGGGATATGCAGTCCTTGCTCAGACAGCAGTCTTTCATCAATGATCCACTCCCAGATTCAAGGAGGAGAGTAAAGAATTTTGGGGAAGTTTCCAGTCGGGGGCACATGCCCGGGTTGTGGTCTCGGTCCCCGGTGGGGGGCGTGCGGGAGGGGGCCGATCGGTGATTCTCTCTCATCATTGATGTTTTTCTCTCTCTCTCTCCCTCTCCCTTCCTCTCTGAAATCAATAAAAATATGTTAAAAAAAAAAAAGAATTTTGGGGAAGAATGGTCATTGTGAAAGAGCATGTCCCTTAGCTGGTCTGAGGCAGAGCCATTGTCAGAGCATGTCATACAATCATCGGGTGTCAGGAAACTTAGGTATTTCTACACCAGTGAAGACCGGGAGGCCCAAACGTACTCATCTGGGGACCATGACCAACAGATGAAAGTAATGCCAATTGTTAGTCCCTAACTGGTAAGAAATCATCCTAAAATTTTTTTTATGGACATTTACCAAGATTAGTGAGACTGACGTCACAGTAGTTATGTAGTTGATAGTTCTGGAACCATATTGTGACTGTGAAGTTTGACTCCTTCTTGGGGAAGCTCAGGAAAGAACAAAATTATATCACTTAGAATTAATGTCCCAAAATTCTTATACTCTAGCAAAGTAACTAGACCATATCTAGGTGCTCAATAGGTATTGATCAAATAATGAGTGAAGAAGGAATGTCCCATTGTTAGACAAATAATAAAAAGGTAACAATTATTATTTTAAAAAATTTAGTACAGAATACCTATGTATGAAAAGAGAAATGACTGAAAGCCTAAACATGTAGGTGGTAGAACCTAAGAACTTGTCCTAAAAGTTGAAAAAAAAAACAAACCAATTAGAAAAATGGATCAATTTCTAAGGTCTTCACATCCTTTGAAAGCCCCAATTATAGGAAGATCTCTCAAAGTAGACTACATTTAAATCTAGACATGTCATCAATTAACTTGAATCTTGAGTTTTTAATCCAACAAGATGGCTTTGAAGAAGTCACACATACCTAGTGAACTGTACTAGTGTCTCAGTACTCAATACTCCTAACACAAGTGAAAACTGAGGAAATGAAGAGCCCATTGAAACTTGCAAAGGTCATTCCAAGTTTATGAGAAAATCAGATTGTCAGGATGAAGCAGAAAAGTCCCAATAGGGAATCAGAACTTTTTTTTCACCTTAGAAAACATATGTGGCATCTTCGGTAAATGAAATCCAGACCGCACACAGATTGAATTCCTGTAAGAGTCATTTAACTGCAGAAGACAGAGCCCTCATACTTCACATCAAGAGGCTGCAGAGAGTTCAGTGTCATACCCAGAATTGTTTCCCTGGCATAAAATGTAAGAAGGCTTGAGGATAAAACCTAGATAATAAGTTTCATTTGGCAGCAACCTTTTAACATCAGATCTTAAGGGGTCACCAAAGCTATGATACAGGGAAAGCAATTCTTCAGTGGTTAATGTGGCTACTTTAAGGAGCACTGGGTATTTCTGCATCTCCTGGTAAATTCAGAGATAGTCTCCCAGTGTACTTTTTTGCAGGTTAAAATGTCCTGTAATTGGATATGCTACTACAGTAGTTTTCAAAGTGAGGTTAGCAGGGGAGACACATCAAGATGCTTGTTAAATTTTAAAGGCAAATTCCTTTACCCTGAAATCAGCAATAAAACCTCCTCTGGTGATTCTTAAGTTCATCCAACTTTGAGAACCCCTGTGGTTAGGGTTGCAATAATGTGGTCTAAAGTGATTGGTGGATGCCTTGAAATATTGGAAGTTATAGGCTAGAAACATAGGCCTGGTGAAACAAATACCTATTTTTAAAAATAAAAAACAGCTTTATTATTTTTCTCAGTAGAAAAAATGGTATTTTCTCATTGTAAAAAAAATCAAACAGTGTTGGAGATTATAAAGAAGAAACTATTTTATACACTCCTTTTACTCTTTAAAAATAATAATTGTTGCAAATATTTTTCTATTTGTCATTTGCCTTTTTAAAAATTACTAGGGTTTTAGATTTTTAATAAGATAAAATTGATCAGGTTTTCTCCTTTATATTTATGGCTTTGACTCATGATAAGAAAGACTGCCATTTTCCCTGGATAATAAAGATCTTTATCTCCCCCTCCCCACTACCCCCTCCCCCCGTTACTTTTATAGTCCCAGTTTTTATATTTAAATTGTTGATCCCTCTGGAATTTACTCAGTATAAAGAATGAGGCTGGGATCCAGCTCTATTTATTCTTTCCAAAATGGCTAGCTAGTTTTTTCAAGATCATTTCTTTAATAATGTATCTTTCCTCACTGATATAAAATGCTATTTCTATAATGTACTAATGTCCACATATACTTTCTACCACGACCATTTGAGCACTCTGCATTTCTGTGCCAGGACCACACATTTTAATATCTCATTATTGTTCGGTTTTTAGAAATTTCCTGGCTATTCTTGAATATTTATTTTTCCAGATGAACTTTAGAATCATTTTTCAAAGTTTCAAAGAAGATCTTATTGGGAATTTTGTTAGAATTACATTTAATTTATAGATTAGTGTTTGTTTTTTCCGGGGGAGGGTGGTGTAAAAATTGGCTTCTTTGCAATTCTAAATCTTGTGTGAGAATGAGACACAATTTCTCAATTTTTCCAGCCTTTGTTTGAATGTCCCTCCGCGTGTGTGTCACAAATAGATTTTGCCCATTTCTTGTAAAGCTTGTTTCTGGGTATTTTATGGGGTTTTGATGGTTTTATGATTAACCAAATGGTTCTTAGGTATGGGCTTAAATAAGCTACCCTCTGGCGTAGAATGTAAGCTTGGAGGTGGATTGCTGTATTTTAGGGAGTTAATATGCAACAGAAGCCTGTGTTTTGAAGACAAACCCAAGCGGATCTTTTCTATAACTTCCGGGTTACTATGAAGCATAGGGCAGATTCTCTCCGAGCTTCTTTCCCATCAGTACAATAGAAAATTGTACAGGGCTTTGCAAGGATCAGTGACTCAAATCCCCTAATGTGGGGGTTTGCACTTAGGGAGTCCTCAGATACCGAGCTTTGTGGGCCAGGCTAAAGAGTTCATTTCAAAATTCTTTACAAAGTTGAGATTCCTTGAGGCTTCGAAAAATGTATTTGTATTTGGAAGATTTTTTAAAAAGTGCTCTAATAGAGCACTGTTCTAATAGCCTTCTCTCCCTGGCCCCGCTTCCCATCGTAGTGTATTTGATGTGAACAGAGATCTCATCCGATGAGTGTCTAGTTCTGAGCCATCACCGCTGAAAGGTGTAGCCCCCACCACATCCCGGTGGGAGGCCTGGGTCTCTCTTCTCACATTCATGTTCATGAACGGTCGCTTGGAGAATTGGGGGAGGGACTTTCCTGTGTTAATGGCTTAGAAAAATGTGTCTGAGGTACACGGACCATTTGGAGCGCCCAGTTAAGAATGATTTGCACGCACAGGAAAGCTCAAGGAAAACTTTCGCAAGCACGGGCATTCAGCTAAACCAATAGTTAGCCCCACATGCTTAATGGCATAATCACCAACATAACCCATTCAGCATAATGGTCTCTTAATACTGGAACAATTACTTTGGATAATAAAATAACACTTTTCATTTGCCTGACACCGAATTCAACCTGTGTGGGTCATCTGATGGTGAGGTGAGGGGAAGGGGCATTGGTTGAGTTTTCACTGAATTATAAAGTGATCACGCATAATGTACTTCAGGCCTGAGATTCATCAAATGGCTTATTGGAAAAATAAAACGATTATCGGAAGATGCAGTTGCTTTGGAATTTCCCAAATCCTTCATAACTTATGTATTGATTTCCTTAGGAAGAAATAATTAAACCTTGATGCACTCTCATTAAATTTGCTCATTTTGAACACCTAATGTGAGAGGTGCATTTGGGAGATACAGTCAGTCAGCAAGTTTTTGTTGAGTAAAAAATTATGCTGTGTCCTGGAAGGAAAATGTAAATAAAATTCATTGTCCCACTATAGTAGTATCTTGATAGCTATTATTTGGATATTGTAAACTGTTTTTATCCTCTTTTTTGAAAATTGAATTGTTTAAATTTTCATCGGTGTTTTTAAATTCTTTTGAGAAGTAGGTGAGTTTTAAGCCCTAATAATTCAAAGGCCTTCACATAGATTCCGTCTCAGTGGGTAATCAAGGCAGCCATCTGTGGTCTCACGGTTTGCTGGTGGAGGGAAGGACTCTTGTTTTTTCATTTGGAAGGAGAAGGGCTTGGACCAAGCTTGTGAGCACATGGCACATAATATCGGGGACTCCAGTCAGCTTCATCTGTTCCCTGATTTCAAAGTATTATTTCTATTGAAATCTGGCAATTAATTCCTTTTAGCTAACGCTGTCTTCCATTAAAGGGCAAATGTTCCCTAGGAAATATTAGGCGCTATCAGTCATTTACACCTTAGTGAGAATGAATCTATAGCAGCTTTCTTAAAATAAGTTAAGGAGATGTTAATTAATATGCTAAGGAAAAAATTAATGCTAGCCACTAGCTAAGATGATCTACCAAATTGTGAGTAAAGACAAGGTAGTTATAAAGTCCTTTCTTGATAAAGTCCTTTTTAATGTGTAAGAAATGGGATCAGACCATTTGTATAATTTTATGTCAGTCTTGTTTTCTATTTACTACCATGTCTATCTCCAATGGCTGTGCACTATTCCAATGACTGGTTTTACCAGAATTATTTTTCTGTTCTTCTACTATTCTATAATTGCATCTTAGTGGTTTATAATATAAAAGATGCTCTTAGGCCTATGAACTACCTTTTTATTAATGTCTTTGCTTCCGTTTTTTTCTTTTTCTTTTTCATTTGGATTTTTAAACGTTGGGCTTTCCTTCTCTGAGGTGTACCTGTAAGTACAAATACCCACCATTGTTAAATGCTCTCTTGTCTTTTCGGGATCAGGGGCTGCAGGTTGAGTGTCCTAGATCAGTGCTGGGCGAAGTGTGCTCTGTGGACAGGTGCCTGTCCGAACTGTTTGCCGAGGCTCTACAGTGAGACACATGTGGAAACTGAGAGAAGTCTTTAGAACTCTGACCTCCACAGTGACTTGACATTGCTGCCCCCTCTGAGAAGTGGTCAGATGATGGTCTCAGAGCATACTGAGTGGGTTGGGTTATGAGTCTGGGTGGTGGGACCCTGCAGGTGGATTAGAACTCTATCACTCCATGGCAGGCTGGACAAAACACACAACAAGCAAACCAGTCCTTCACTCTGGATCGGCTGAAAAGCATTGTCCTCGATCAGAATGGAGGATGCAAGCACCCAGGGTCTTCAAGCTCCAAAAACCCTCAGAGAGGGGAGCATAGAACAGTAATTAAAAGCCAGACTTGGCTCAAATCCCAGTTCTGCCCCTTATTCTGAGGCCTTTGGCGAATCACTAAAATGCTCTGTGCTTTCGTTTTCTTATCTGTAAAAACAAGAATAACAGTAGAATCAACTTCATAATAAGATCCTACAGAGAAAGGACTTAGCACACTGCCTGGGCATGTACCAAATGCTCAATAAATGGAAACCACCTTCATTATGTCACTAAGTGGCTCCCAAGTAGAAGTTTCTGGAAGGATTCCTTTATGCACTATTATTACAAAGCACACAGCTCTCCTCCCCTCCCTTCCAACGTCCATTTTTGTCAACTTATCTGTGACCCAGGAGCTGCTATTGTTTATGTCCTAGAGAGGGTGGGGGCACATCCCTTGCCGGGCAGCCTGGCTCAGGGCTGATGGGCCAGGAAATGACAGACCCTTCAGAGCACCCATCTCCGCTCCTTCCTGCGGTCTCACCAACTCATCGAGGGCTCCGAGTTTATCTCACAGGGGCCAGATGTCCATCTGGCTGGGATTGTCCTGAATTTTACTGCCCTGTCCTGTTTACGGTCCTCCCAGGGCTCACAATGGCCCTTTGTTGGTGTGAGACCAGGTGGGAGACGTGTATCCATGACGTGTCCACATGCTGGCATGCCAGGATCCGGTGGGCCTAGCTCTGCTGCTACTGTTGACCCCCTCACTACCCTGCAGACTCGATGTATCAGGAGAGCGGAAAGAGTGTCAGAGTTGGTGTTGAAGAACCGGAATCTTATCCTGGCTCTGCCATTTATGATCTCTGAGCCCCTGTGTCCTTATCTGTAAAATGGGGCCATGATACTAACATCGCCATGCAGCTCTGATGACTGAATGAAACAGCCTTTGAAAGGGCTCGGATGCAAATAAAGGCAGCTTTCCCCCGAGCCTTCCAGCTTTGGATGCCTCTGTCTTCCCATGTTGTGTGTCGCTAAGTGTATAAGGTATTGCACAAAGTGAATTCCCTCCTAGAACACATACTCATAAGGGCAGGGACTTGTCTATTTTATTTATTGCTCTGTCCCCAAGTTCTAGAACCATGCCTGGGGATAGGGATGCTCAATTAATACATGCTGAACAAATTAATTAAAGTGAATTGTACAGTCATTTTTCAGTTCTGAGCAACAGAAACTCCTGACTCAACTTGCTAAGCCATGAGGACATCGATTCTTTCCTACCGCTAGAAGTTTGGAAGTAGAGAGGTTCTGCGTTTATTTGATGGCTCAAGTGACATCAAGCCGGTCCCAGGTGCTTCTCATTCTGCTCTGTCACTTTCAGGCTAGCTGGTCTCATAGCCCTAAGTGGCTGCTGCAGTTCCAGACATCACATCTCAACATAATAACATCCAACAGAATTGGAAAGAGCTTCTCTCTTCCTTGTATACCGTTCTATACAGAAACCCAGAAACCCTCCAGTGGACTTTTCTGGAAACCCTTCAGCTGACGTTTGCTCACTTGCACACACCCAAACCAATTACTGGCTTGGCTCAGTTAGGATGAATCCTGAGTTATGTGTGGGAGGGTAGTTATCTGAACAGATTCTCGCCTTTACCAAAAAGGAAGAACAGAGGGCAGTCAACTATGTTGGATATACTTACTCTTTGGAGTCTTAGAAAAAAACCCCACGAATGATTAAACAAAAATTAATTAAACAAGTGCATGAACAAGTAAGTGTTTATGTCACGTGTGAATTTAGGGCTGGGGATAATAAGTGAAGAGAGAATTGCATTTTGAGAGTTGGAGGAATGTATCCTACCCACCTGCCTATTCAAATAGTCAAGTATAAATACATTTAGGATTGCCAACTGGCTATGTCAAAGAGGGTGCTTAAATGCAAGATGAAGTAGAATAAGATGCATTTGCAGTGTTGCCATGTCTCATGGATTAAGTTAGAGATTCAGACCCATCACTATGCATATCATCTCAATGCATCCTCTGTTTATACAAAGCGTGCCCTACTTCACCTGGCCGGGCTAGTATTTCCCCGTATTTTCAAGGGAGAAATAATTTGCAAAGGAATGAATAGCCCAAGTAGGAGTATAAGGGACATGTTAAAAATTATTTTTTTAATATTCTGCCATATTAAGTAGTAATAGTTTATTTAAGCAGTCCCCTGAAATCTATACTTGACACACTTAATAGCTTGTGTTTGAAGGCACTCTATGCATTTGGATTTAACCAAACCAGTACATTCTAAAGTACTTTGTAATGCAAATTCCCTTAATTCAGCCATTGCCCTCCTGGCAGTTAGGTTGGATTTGTGAGGTGTTCTTGTGTCCTCAAATCTCAAGTACTTAGTGGTAATCAGACCACAGGAAGCCAGCTCTTGTTTTCGGTGCTCCTACTGAGAAGTTGCGGAGGGTCAGCTGCAGGGCGATGGCTAGTGGAGGTCCTATAGGTCACAGAAGCCAAGCATGCAAGCCTGGTCAGCCAGACTTCCTAAGTTCAAGTCCCAGTTTGGCTATTTGTTCTCTGTGTGACCTCCGGTGAGTTATACTATCTCTCTATGTCTCAGTTTCCCGGATGTAAAATGAGAATTATAGTAATACCTACCTTCTAGTGTTGTGATGAATACATGAGTTAGTATATAGAAAGTTCTTATAATAGTGCCTGCCTTACAGTAAGTATTATAAAAACGTTTGCTATTTATTATCTTATGTTGAATACATGAACTCAATATGAACATATCAAATCATAGATATTGTGATTTAAAGGAGAATGTTTGACCAATTACAAATCACTTTCTTAGTGCATGGGCAAATTTTATCCAGCATGTCTCTGATAGATATTATAGCTGGATAATGCTTCTAGGGGTTGCAATTGATTTTAAAAGAAATCCTTACCCAAGAATATGTTTTCATTGATTTTTTTAGAGAGAGTGGAAAGGAGAGAGAAACATTATGCGAGAAACATCAATTTGATTGCCTCTGGTGCCCTGACTGGGGATGGATCCTGCAACCTAGGTATGTGTCCTGACTGAGAATCAACCCCCAAAGCTCTTGGTGAATGGGATGATGCTCCAACCAACTGAGCCACCTGGCCAGGGAGCAATGGATTTTAATAAAGTTAACTACTTGATTCCCTCTCAAGCAGTTTGCGATGATTTTATTTCATTGCATACTGATAAATATTCTCACTTTGGCCTCCCACTGAGTTAAACGTAGCAGACATGGCATATACATTGCCAGCAGTGAACTAAGTTGAAAATTCTTGTTTAGGCTTGAACCTAGCTGGCTTACTTGTGTTATCTGTTTAGAAATCCTCATTACTTTGCCACGAGAGCCAGAAAAAAAAATTCACTGAAGAGAACCCATTTAAGCATGTTTAAGGTTAAACTCCTCTGCATGAATTATCCCAATGGAGGTGTTAGGGTGTGTCTGAATGTTCCAGTGGATCGAGTCATCTTCTATTTGTGTTCATGGATCTGGGACTTCAACACTCTGCTAAGGTTGTTGACCTAACGTGGGCATGTGAGTTAGACGCTAAGTTATTGTGTATATAGTTCTGACTGGCCTGAGGCTTGTGGGTGTTAGAGAGATGCCTTATCTCCTATATTCAAGCTGGGAGTGAAGGGAAAGCAATTGACTTCTTGTCAGTTCCTGGAATTCTTTCTACCCATCCAAGCAGCAGAACATTGTCTCACTTAGGTGCGGTTAGTCTGTGAGAGGAAACCAGTCACATACACAGCACCATTTATGATGCTCCCACACTGAACGTCCTGGGAAAAGCTAGGGTCTTAAAGTCTTTTGAAGATATTGGGATGAAGGCTTATTTCCAGCTCAACATGACTCTCTCTGACTCAACCCTTAACTTGACCATTTTCAGGGTGAATTTGAAAGCACAGTTCCCTCAAACCCTGCCCTCAAGCTCATTCCCCCAGATTCGGAGTCTATATTCCTATCTGCTGTAGACCTTCCATGTTTTCCTAGGGTGCTTATCACAGCTGAGTTGCCCTTTGTGTTTCTTTTCCTGAACGTTTGCAGGAAGGTCAGATCTCTCTTGTAAGATATGAGCAGCCCGGAGGAAAAATCTGTTATTTTAAGGGCTACCCAGGAATTCCTTTCAGGGAGGAGACTGTCTACCACTGTAATGGAAGCAGTTGGCTGTGAAGATAAGGCCCTCAGTCTGGAGCTAGACTAGGAGACGGAAAATTGCTCTGTGGAAGACATTTACAGGAATCTGGGAATGGGGAGGGCAGAGGAGAAAGAAGGAAGGAGAGGGATGACATGACGTAAGGGAGAAGCAAGATGGACTTGACGAGAGACTTTTAAGGAAATAGAGTCTGTTCAACATGAATACTTGTTTTTGAGTCGTTTTTTTTTGCGGGGGGGGGCAGAAATCAAATAGAAGTACTTAGCTTCTGAATCTAGGTTGGCATGAGACAACTATAGGAGATGAGAGAGAGTGAGATCAAGAATGTAGCCCAAAGAAGCCAAGGGGGGGGGGAGAGCGAGCGAGCTATGAATATATATATGTATATGTATATATATATATGTATTCTAAGAAATTCTCAGATCTAAAGGAGAACACTGGAGTTCCCACAGAATGTGGGATAGACACCTGAGCCAGTTTTTATTTACATTCAAAAGAGGGAGAGGCCTTAGTTGACAGACTGTTCCAGCTGTAGCAGGGACAAAAAGTATTTCTGAATTAAAGAATTTTTGGAATCCTTCTGTAAAGATGAATGAGACCTTAAAGTGAATTGTATGACTTATGCGTTTCATAAAAAGAAAAGCATATCAGTAGCATTTTAAAAAATTGTTTTAAAGGATTTCTTTATTCTAATGGATAGAGATTGTCTTTGGATAATGGAAGTATTCCAAAGATTTAATGAAGTAATCTGAAGCCTCGTAGACATTAATTAGAGTTCTATAATTAGAGTTATAGTTATAGAAGCTTCCTACTGCAAAATAGAGGGCAATATTTCAACATTTCAGGTTTACTGTGCTGTTAGAACACAGTACCTGATGCATTTTCATATACCATGGCTGTCATAATTCTTTCTAAATAACCATTTTGATAGATATTTAATAGTTTTTAAATGAATGTGGGAGTAAAACCATTTATATCTGTGCTCATCCCAGCCCTTCCTTTCTCACAAGTGAACAGTCTGTCTGCTTCCCATGCAAGAGCCACCCAAACCAACGATGACACAGAATCCAATCAGAAAAGCAGCATAAAGATGAAAGGTCTTGCCAATGAGAAGTGAACTTGCTAAAGTACACCTTTCAATGAATTTGGACAAAACTGAAAAATGTTGTTGATATCAGATCCTTAGGCTGATTACTGAAGCGTTCGATTGTTCAGTATGTCAATTCATCACTGTCTACCTGGTTATATTTAACACTTTCTCCCGTTTCCAGCAGGTCTGCTGAGATAGGCAATTGTTGTCACATGATATCTGCCTCTCAGGAAGGTCAGTAGACCATTTGAGAGGCCGTGGTTTCTGTCCCCCGCTGCCTCGAGTCTTTCTCAGGCATTACTGACAGCAGACGGAGACTCCATGTCTTGCAGGATCTAAAATATTAATAAGATTAGGGCTTTTATCCTTCAAACAGTTTAGCCTTTCCTTTCAGAGGCTCTGCAAAATGTCGAATCTGTTAATTTATGCCACTGGCCCTCCAGGAAGACCTGCCTCTGCTCACAACCACCGAAACACCACTCTGGACTGGGTGCTTCCTTTTCACTCTGGAAGTGCTGGTTCATGCTTTTTGTTTTTTAATTCTTTATTGTTGAGATTATGACAGATGTCCCTCTTTTTCCCCCTCCATTGTTCCCCTCCACCTGGTTCCTGCCCCGCCCCAGGCCTTCGCCACCCTATTGTCTGTGTCCATAGGTAGTGCATATATGCATATAAGATCTTTGTTTAATATCTTCCCGCTTCCCCACCCCCTTCCCTCTGAGAATCATCAGTCTGTCCCATTCCCATGCCTCTGATTCTATTTTATTCACCAGTTGATTCTGTTCATTAGATTTCTTATTTGTTTATTTTGATTTTTAGATCCAGTTATTGATAGGTATGTATTTGTTGCCATTTTGTTGTTCATAGTTTTGATCTTTTTTTTCTTCTTCTTCCTCTTATTAAAGAATATCCTTCAACATTTCATATAATACTGGTTTGGTGGAGATTAACTCCTTTTGCTTTTTCTTGTCTGTGAAACTCTTTATCTGACCTTCAATTCTAAATGATAGCTTTGCTGAGTAGAGTAATCTTGTTTGTAGGTCCTTGCTATTCATCACTTTGAATATTTCTTGCCACTCCCTTCCAGCCTGCATAATTTCTATTGAGAAATCAGCTGATAGTCGTATGGAAATTCCCTTGTAGGTAACTGCTTTCTTTTCTCTTGCTTTAGCCCTTGGCATTTAAATTATGATGTGTCTTGGTGTGGTCCTCTTTGGGTTCCTCTTGTTTGAGACTCTCTGTGCTTCCTGGACTTGTAAGTCTATTTCTTTTACCAGGTAGGGGAAGCTTTCTGGAATTATTTCTTCAAATAGGTTTTCAATATCTTGCTCTCTCTCTTCTTCTGACACCCACATAAGGCAAATATTGGTACACTTGAAGTTGTCCCAGAGGTTTCTTATACTGTCTTCATATTTTTTGGATTCTTTTTTCTTTTTGCTCTTCTGGTTGGGTGTTTTTGCTTCCTCATATTTCAAATTATTGATTTGATTCTCAGAATCTTCTACTCTACTGTTGAATCCCTGCATGTTATTCTTTATTTCAGTCAGTGTATGCTTAATTTCTGACTGGTCCTTTTCCATTTTTTTTTTGGAGGTTTCTAGAAGATTCTTGAGTAACCTTATAACCGTGGTTTTGAATTCTATATCCAGTAGTTTGCTTTCTTCCATTTCTTTCATTTGTGACATATTTCTTTGCCTCCACATTTTGGCTGCTTCCCTGTGTTTGTTCCTATGTATTGGGTAAAGTTGCTATGTCTCCTTGAGTTGGTAGAGTGGTCTTGTGTAGTGAGTATTCTATAGGGCCCAGTGGATCAGCCTACCCAGTCACCTGAGTTGGGAGTCTAGGTGCACCCCTTTGTGGGCTGTGAGCACAATCTTGTTGTAATTGAGATTTGATTGCTGTTGGTGTCACTGGGAGGAATTGACCTCCAGGCCAATTGGCTGTGAGGACCAGCTGTGTCTGCAATGGAAGAGCTGCTGTGCAGGAGACACCCCTATGGAGCAGGATTTGCTTCAGTGGGCTTTGGTGATCACTGAGTCTGCCCCTTGAGTGTGTCACTTATATATGTGTAGAGTTGTAATCAGGTATGGTCTGACACTGACCACTGGGTACACTGGCTCTTTGTCTCTTGGGAGGTGCAAAGTCAGCCACTGCCTAGGGCTACCCAGCAGGAACTACAGCGAGATCTGAAGATTCCTCCTCTTTGTATTGGGTTTGGAAGTGCCCAGATGAGGCCCAGCTATGTAGCAAGGCAGGTTGGTGCTGGTGCTGGGTCTTGGGCCTTTTACTGATAGGTTTGGGGCTCCCTGACCCAGCTGCAGCTTGTTTGAGAGATTTTAGCCTGAGCAAGGACAGACCATTCATATGCAAAAGCCACTGCACACAGCATGGGTCAGGTTATAAACTGGATGAGGTGGGGTCTTAGGGAATCACCAGGGTGGAGCAAACAGAAATGGCTGCCAGTCATTTGTGCAACTGGGGAGGTCCCAGCATAGGAACAATGATCCCTGTGAGCACCCCCATCTGGGAGAAAGCCACCCCGAGTTTCTGCCCTGATGCCAGACAATCCAGTTCCTCCTCGTATGTGTCTGTGTTACCTAAAGCCTTGCCTTGGTGCTGGAGCTCAGCGGAAGGAGGACCTTGTAAGTTCAAGTAGTGGTGCCGGCCTTTTAAGAGGAGCAGCTGGGTCTCCAGCAGCCTCTGTGTCACTGAGTCCCAATCCGCACTGTTTTTTTTTTAGTAGCCCATAGTTCTTACTGCCTGTAGGGACTTCTTTTCCCAACTCTGGGATCCTGGGCTGAGGGGCTAGTATGGGGCTGGGATCCCTTGCTCCTCTGGGTGGCCTCCGCAGAGACAATCTCCCTCCTGATTAAAAAAATAGCACACATGGGTGCCGGATCAGCCCGTTCTGCACCTCCTAAGAATCTCAGTGTGCTTTATTCTTTATTTCTCTAGTTGTAGGACTTCCATTCAGCCAGCTTTCCAGTGGATCTAGATGATGGTGATTCTGTATTTTAGTTGTAATTTTGATGTGGTTGTGGGAGGTGGTGAGTACAGGTGTTTACCTACACCACTGCCATTCTGGATGTCCTTGTTTGTTTTGTTTTTTAATTTAAATGTACATTTTTTCCAGTGACAGTTGACATTCAATATTATAGTTTCAGGTGCACAGCATAGTGGTTAGACATTTATATAACTTCCGAAATGGTCCCCCTGATAAGACTAGTAGTGCACATTTTATTTTATTTTTATTTATTTATTTATTTATTTTTTAAAAATATATATTTTATTGATTTTTTACAGAGAGAAAGGGAGAGGGCTAGAGAGTTAGAAACATCGATGAGAGAGACACATCGATCAGCTGCCTCCTGCAAACCCCCTACTGGGGATGTGCCCGCAACCAAGGTACATGCCCTTGACTGGAATCGAACCTGGGACCCTTCAGTCCACAGGCCGACGCTCTATCCACTGAGCCAAACTGGTTAGGGCTAGTAGTGCACATTTTAAATCATTCTCATCTTCCGGAGACACTTGGATGAGTCTAATTCCATTTTGAGATGGGAAGTCTTGGGGTGTGTTTTAATAAATATTTGATGGGAATGCTAGCCATGGGAGTCATTCTTATTTACAGAATTAGAGATGGTTCCTCTGAGGCAAGCTTAACTTTGTGGAGGAAGCAATGTTTATAAATGTGCACAGTGCTCTCACGCATGGTGTTTGTCTACTCTTCAAAACACAGTACTTGTCCATGGCTGGTTCCATTTTTAGAAGCGGTAATTACATTGCAGAGCACTTCTGTGTGATACCAATGAAAATAACCATTGTCGATTCAGGAGTCTTTTTTGTTGTTGTTAATCCTCACCCGATGATATTTTTCCATTGATCTTTTTAGACAGAGTGGAAGAGAGAGGGAAAGACTGAGAGAAACATCGATGTGAGAGAATCACATTGATTGGTTGCCTCCTGCATGTGCCCTGGCCAGGGCCCGGGCTGGGGAGGAGCCTGCTATCGAGGTACATGCTCTTAATCGGAATCAAACCTGGGACCCTTTGGTCCACAGGCCGATGCTCTATGCACTAAGCCAAACCAGCTAGGGCAAGAGTCTTTTTATTAATGGAAGGCAAAAATCACTTTTCTGCCTATATCCTCCCAAAATATACATATAATTGGTGTGGGATTTAGATCGACAGTGATGGCATTAGTTTAGAGACCCCATTCCGGTTGGGCCATGAGCATCAATGCTGTTAATTAAGAATGTTAGGCTCTGAAAACTTATAGTACAATTATAGTTTGCTTCATATGAAAGAGGGTCTTTACCCCATGTCACCATTAGCAAAATGTCTACTTTTATTATTTGCTGACTATTTCAAAGGCAGATGAATCTTAGAGGAAGAATTGCCATTTCTTTTATTGCATTGAAATTTCTCATTGAATGTTAACTGTTTGTCAGCAGAATGCCACCATAAAGACTTTGACTTCAATCTTTTCTTTTTTCCTTCCTTCCTTCCTATTTTTCTTTCTTCCTTCCTTCCTATTTTTTTTTTAAGAAAAAGCCAATTCATCATGTAGGAAAGGACTGCCTTTTGTAGTCTCAGGTCCTGCTAGAGACAAATGACTAAAAATTTAAAATCAATCATTAACAGATTAGCTGTTGAACCAAAGTAAATAGCAATCAGCTTATTAGGCATCAGGCAGAGTGAGATAAAGGGGAAGAGTTATTGGAAATGAGGATGTTGTCTGGGGCTCTGCTTGTGGCGTAGGGCACAAGGAAGCTGCTTTCTTTGTGAGTCTAATTACAAATGGAAAACAAGGTAGCTGGCTGGCTGAGTTGAGTTCCTGGTCGTGTTAAACAGAGTCCTGTGGTT
The DNA here is from genome assembly GCF_000147115.1 of Myotis lucifugus. Classification (NCBI taxonomy): domain Eukaryota; kingdom Metazoa; phylum Chordata; class Mammalia; order Chiroptera; family Vespertilionidae; genus Myotis; species Myotis lucifugus. The sequence continues at coordinate 4,284,082 of NW_005871100.1, read as the reverse complement.
TTCTGTTCTGTGTCACGGCTTTATTCACCCTGATTAGCATGGAAGTTGGTTGTGCTCCCTGGTTGTTCTCCTCTTTGCCTTCTAAGCAAGGTCTGTCAACTGCTGTTCAGTAGACTCTGCAAAGCAGCCTTGAAATTGTGGCTGAGACTCCTTCCTTTCAGGAACTGGGCCTTTCTTACCCCTTTGCACACTTGGTTCAGATCTCATTATTGGTGAGGTTGAGGGGTGGGGGGAAGCTGCGTCCCTCTAGCCTCAGGTGTGTGAGCTACCATTCCACAAATGCCATAGTCAGCATTGTTGCAAGCAAGGTCCACTGGTGGATGCTAAACTCAGTGGGTGAAGCTTTAAGGAGAAACAGGATATTTGTATAGTCTCAAAGTGTCTTTCTCAATATACTTATTAATTATATATATATATACACACACATATTTTATTGATTTCAGAGAGGAAGGGAGAGGGAGAGAGAGATAGAAACATCAATGAGAGAGAACCATTGATCAGCTGCCTCCTGTATGCCACCCACTGGGGATGGAGCTGGCAACCCGGGCATGTGCCCTTGACTGGAATCGAACCTGGGACCCTTCAGTCCTCAGGCCAATGCTCTATCCGCTGAGCCAAACCAGCTAGGGCCTCACCCCATACACTTATTAATTATAAAGGAAAAATGGTAACTGTATGGTGGTGAAACCCGCAAACTACCCCCTTAACCAAGTGATCAAGGTTAACATCCCAGTAGTAAGATAGCCCCTCCACTCCCCACCCCACAAGCATCGAGGACACACTATTTTTGTGGTATTCTTACTAAAATTGCATAACATCCAATTATGAAAAAACATCAGACAAACCCATTCTGAAAATTACTGACCTGTAATCTACAAAAGTGCCAAGGATGTGAATGTCAAGGAAGATGAAGTAATTGTCATGGATTTGAAGAGGCTAAGGAGACAATACCTGGTAGGATTCGGGATTGGATGCTAGAACAGAAAAAGGACATTAGTGGAAAGCTGGTGAGACCCAAATAAATGTTGGCATTAGGGGAAGCTGGAGAAAGGGACCGCGGGAACTATCTGTACTATTTTTTTGCAACTTTTCTGTAAGTATAAACTTATTCAAAATAAAAGATAAGCCCTAGCTGGTTTGGCTCAGTAAATAGAGCATCAGCCTGTGGACTGAAGGGTCCTGGGTTCAATTCTGGTCAAGGGCATGTACCTCGGTTGCAGGCTTGATCCCTGGCCCTGGTCGGGACGTGTGCAGGAGGCAATCAATCGATGTCTCTCTCACATCCATATTCTCTCTCTCTCTCTCTCTCTCTCTCTCTCTCTCTCTCTCTCTCTCTCCCCCTCCCTTCCTCCCTTCCGCTCTCTATAAAAATCAACGGGGAAAAAAATGTCCTCAGGTGAGGATTAGCAAAACAAAACAAAAACAGGTTTAAAAAAACCAACGAAACAAAAAGGAATGAGACACAGAAAGAAAAGGAAAAAAATGTGAGCTCCAGAAGCTTCTGCTACAGAACCCAGCTTGTAGTCTGGGCTAGTTTTAGCTCCAGTTCACAGTTGTGCTTTATTTTGGCCAAAGCTGGAGTAAACCATTGATTTCAATGGGAATAAAACAAAACAGCGCTCTTCGTGTGGGGCCCTTCTTCACAGTTTCTTTTGTGAAAGCACGTTGATGGGTTCACTAAGGACCATCATCATTTGTGGGATGTTGGATTCCGCAATTTGTGTGACTTGGATTTTCAGTGTGTGAATGATTTTACGTCATTTAATTCTCATGGGTGTGCAGGCTCACTGGGGTTGACTCTGCTTCATCCTGCAGGTCTGGGTCTGCTCCTACTGGGACCAAGAGGCCAACTGGGACATAACCTTCTCAAGCCCCACCACACAAGCACATTTTAAGCTTCAGCTTGTGTCCTATCTAACATCCTGTTGGTCAAAGCAATTCACTTGGCCATGACCGAAGTCAAGGGGTGGGGGAAGTTTACTCCTCCCGTGGAGGTTGGGAGATAAATTACATGCTCTTAATCATACTACTTCTGGCCTTTGCTGTCTCTACCACCTGGCTACGTCTGACCTGCTCTGCAAAGCCCTCTTCCCTGGCTAAGTGCAGATACCGAAAGATTGCCCTGTTCCCATTGGTATGATGGGTTTTCATGGTGCTGTGACTGCTTGGTGGTCTCCTGGGAGTGAAAATGCTCCCTCTGTTATGTTACAGTGGGAGTAGGGTCCTACAACATTGTTGCTTGAGCACTGAGTATTAAAGAAATGTATTGAGGAACCCCCTACCCCCAGTTCCTACACAGGTATGTTGACACCATTGGGGTAGCGGTCACGTGGCTCCAGGCGCCAGGAGCCAGACACCACTGGTTAGCCAGGATCCCCTCTCATATCTGGATCTCAGGCCTCTTCACTGACTGGCTTGCCCTGCCAGACCCCACCCGACACAGAGTTCTCTCCTGCGTTCTTTCCATCCTTTCCCACTATATTTTGGATTTATTTGTGTCAGATGATGAACCAGTTCAAACTCTTCCAAACTCTTATCTAGATGTAGTAATAGCGTCTGTGTTCCCAGAGTTCTGTAGCTGAGTGAGGGCAGACGTCATTTATCTCCGTCCATTTTATAGGCAGGTAAGAAGTGGAGGTCAGAGCATGTGTATGCTGTGCCCGATGTCCCCTGCTGCTAACTGGCAGCGCCAGGCCGGAATTGCCTTCTGGTCTCCAGTCCAGGGTTCCTCCCGCCACCCAGGCTACAGGTCTGCGCTTCGAGGAGGAATCCTTTTCTTCACTTTCCTGGGGTAATTGTGCCGCTTTTGTAAAAGATCTGTCACGCTGCAGATAGATTAAACCAGGGGTCCTCAAACTTTTTAAACAGAGGGCCAGTTCACTGTTCCTCAGACCGTTGGAGGGCCGGACTATAGTTTAAAAAAAACTATGAACAAATTCCTATGCACACTGCACATATCTTATTTTGAAGTAAAAAAACAAAACGGGAACAAATACAATATTTGTATTTGCATGTGGCCCGCGGGCCGTAGTTTGAGGACCCCTGGATTAAACTATAAGGTAAACATTTAAAAGGAGAGGAACGAAGTTGGAATGTGAGTCTGCTGTCGTTGGCGCCTGGCATTATAACCGATGACATAATGACTTCCCATAGCATGGAGCACCAATCACGGAGTGGCTGCAACTGCCAAGTCACTGCAGCTCAGCAACTCCTGCATTGAGCATCTGCCCCCTGGTGGTCATTGTGTGTCATAGCTACTGGCCGGTCACTTAGGCTTTTATGTATATACACTGAGTGGCCAGATTATTATGACTGACCAGATTATTATGACCACCCCATCAGTACAATGAAGTGAATTAGTTATGCAAATACTACTACTAATAAAACCTTGGGAGTATTTGCTTAGGAAGTTTTCAATATTCAGTATTTTTGGAAGTGTCAATGAAGTACTGATGGGGTGGTCATAACAATCTGGCCACTAGTGTATATGGCATTTAAAAAACGATGAAGTTGGAATCCTGTATCTCTTGAAGCGCACCCGGTGAGTTTACACCCGCATTCCAATTCCATCAGGCGCACGCCTGCCCCCTGCTGAAAGCCCTTCGAGGGCATCCTGTTATTTTGCTTCCCACCTCCTGGGTTGGCAGTGAGGTGGGCATCTTCTGTCTCAGTCATTTGTAAACCCCAGAGCCAGCTACACTGCCTGGTCCCTGACAGAAGTGGGGCACAGGACACCTGAGGGCTCAACCTGGTCCTCTCTCAGGTGCAACAGATGGTGGGATGATAACCATATCTCACCTTCTCATAAAATGCTGGTGTCTTGGAATTTATTCTACAAAATGGATTTTGTAATATTTCAAAAATATTTTTATTGATTTCAGAGAGGAAGAGAGAGGGAGAGAGATATAGAAACATCAATGATGAGAGAGAATCATTGATCGGCTGCCTCCTGCACGCCCCCATGTTCCCCTCCCCCCACCAGAATCGAACCCGGGACCCTTCAGTCCACAGGCCAACGCTCTATCCACTGAGCCAAACCAGCCAGGGTGATTTTGTAATATTGTAATAACACTCCTATCTATACCATTTTTTCAAAATTATTGTTTACAGCTTCTTTAATTCTCTATGAAGATGAATCTGCAGAGATTTTTATTTTACAAAGAACTATTATTAAGCGAAGATTTCTTTGTAAGTTACTGGCATCCAGATGAGATGGCTCCCACTGCACACCCCTGACCCTGTACCCCTCTGTTCTGTTGAGAGCGCCTTTTTGTGTGAGTTGCCACTGCTTTGCACTACGGGGTCGGGAATGTTTGTCCTTACATTGTAACTGCCATCCCTGCCTGAACTTCATTGGAGTTCCAAAGTAGAATGACCCGGCTCCTAAAGATTTTTGTTAATAAGGCCCACACAGGTAAGCAAGGGCTTGACATGAAAAAATAAACCTACTGCGTAAAAATCCTGTGAAGAGGTGAGGCTGGGAGAAAAGGCATACTTTTTTTTTTTTTTTTGAGGGGGTGGGGAGGTGCCTTAGAGCAGTGGTTCTCAACCTTGGCTGCACATTAGAATCACCTGGGAATCTTTTTAAAATTCTGATTTCTGGGCCTCATCCTCCGGAAATTCTGTTTCTTTGTTACTAATGTTGTGGCACCAAACCCATAACAAAGAAACAGAATTTCTGGAACATGAGGCCAGAAATCAGGATTTTAGAAAGATTCCCAGGTGATTCTAATGTGC
>NW_005871100.1:4234641-4279245 GCF_000147115.1 Myotis lucifugus | reverse complement strand
AAGAAACGGAACCCCCAATCACCCACAAGTGTAGAGCAGCCTTTTTAAATCTGTGCACCCCCAGGCCCCTGAGCAGAAGCCAGCCTTCCGCAAGCTCAGCGGCCTCACTGCGCTGCCCTCCTGCCCAATGCCACACACCCAGCCCCAACCTGCCACCCAGGGCCCGTTACCTACCGGGCACCCCGCCCCCACCTCCAGGAGGACAGCCTGGGGGAGGGGCGGTGGTAATTACCAGCACTGGATTCTCTTATTTTATCTGAATTATTGACAGTGGAAGGAAGCAGTTTGGAGGGGAGGGGCATTAGGGAGTGTGCTCGAACCACCCGCATTGATTCTACCCAGAGCGAGAGGAGCAGACCTATTAAGAAAAATCACTTCCTTTCCTTCCTCTCTTTCCTTTCCACCCCCGCCCCCCCAAGTCTTAGAAATAAATCAATAATGCAAAGAGAAGCTCTAGGCGCTAGGGAAGTGGGGGTGGGGGAGGCAGGGCTGGTGGCCTGGCCTTGGCGGGAGCTAGTTCCTGGCATCGCAGGTGAGTGCTGGCCCGAGTGCTGGCCGGAGCTTTCAGCGGTTCCGTCCTCCCTCCCTGGCTCTCATCTTGCCTGTCGTTGCATAATGAACGGCACGTATGGATTTAAATCCCATTTAGAGGATGTGCAGTTACGGGACCTGTAATCAGGAGAGTTGGGTTTTAATCCCAGAGGTGCCATTTCCTTATCGTTTTTAAAAATTTTACGATTTATAGCTCTCCAACTTCCAAATGAGCGCGTGGATGGTTGGCCGAGGCCGAAGTGAGGCACGAGGGGCCTTTGGGGGTAAAACAGAATAGAAGTGGCCTGAAGGAAGCTGAGTGGCTGTCGCAGTGGGGGAGGGGGGTTGTGGTTGATTGGTGCTTCCGTTTCTTCTTTGCAACATAGGATTTTTCCAAGTTGATACGTGTAACATACTTTATTCATATTCGCCGCAGTTTGTTGTTCTGGCGTATGAATAGTCAGACTTATGTTCTTGTTGATGACCATCTGGAGGTCTCCATTTCTTTGTTGTTGTGATTACAAACCACGTTGCCATGAATTCTAATCTAATCTAGTCTTTCTGTGCACAGGTCTAAAGCTCTTTATTGGCTATGCCTTAGAGTGGCACTGTTAGCTTATAGGGAACCAGCATTTCAACTTTATTAGATTGTAGTGGTTGTCTAAGCTACACTCCCAACAGCAATGTTTAAGAAGGAACTCAAGAATTCGAATCACCTATGAGCTCTCAAATATCTGAGTTAAGAGGAAAGAGATTGCACGGTTAGGAGTCCACAGATGATGGTTATGGTGGTGATGAGGATATGATGAGGCCAATAAACCCTGATAGAGTGGTTACTAGGACACGTCAAACATATGGACCCATTCCATCTTTACAATGAAGAGGTATGTACTCTGATCCTCAGCGATAGGTAAAGAAACGGAGGCAGAGAGAGGTTCAATAACTTGCCCAAGTTATGGCTGGTAGAGGTAGGATCTAGAATTCAAACCATTGCTCTGAACCTCATGCCTCATTTTAGTCATTAACCTATGAGTTCTCTGTTAATGAGTCAGAAATAAGTGCAGCTTTGTGATTGACGAATGGTTGACTACCCTGCCATTGTGTGTGTGTGTGTGTTGGGGGGGGGGGGCGGGTCGCGAGGAGGGCTTTCCAGCAATACTCCTTATGGCACACATCTTTTCTCAGTTCTCGTCACTGAGAGGTTTGACTGTGTTTAGACTTCATCGGAATTTGATTGTTAAGAAGAGAAAAGCATTCTCTCTTAGGTAGCATGGAATTTGGATGCCCTCTTTGGCTAATGTAAGAAAAGATATGAGAAGGAGACCTTTAATGAACACACCCCAAATACTAACCTAACGTAGCCTCCCTGAAGTCAGTGCTATGGTTATTGGCACTTGACTAGACAAAAAGAGAAATAATTGTTCCCACTGGCCCTTCCGCAGGTAGCTTGATGGTAGGTACCGTAGTTTGCATGGCAAAATGATGGGGGAGGATATTGACTATTTCAAAGGTGGCTCAAAATGGCTAAAATATGACATAATAATACTGTCATAAGGCATACAGGCATTGCTATTTTTTGTCACGAAAACATCAGCAGAAATGATGAACCACACATCAATTCATACCTCAGGATCAATAAAGCTATATTTTTTGGTCCAAATTATTCAGATTAGTCTTTTACATGGTATCCTCAATCCTTAACTTTTTACTTCCCTTTGTCTGTACACAGACATTTGAACAGGGTAGAAAAGTGGCATCACTACAATTTAATACTTGGAATCTTTCTTTATGATGTGTCTTTAAAAGTATACACATTTTCAAAGATGATTAATAGCATTGTTCTCAAGATAGTAATTTCTTTTTTTGTTTGTTTGTTCAAAATAGGGATGTTCATATGAAAACACAATGCAAAGGCCAAATCATTAAGCTCTTCCTCAGTCAAAGTAGGCATAGATCATGGTGAAATATGTCATTTTAATGTTGAAAAATAAAAAAGAAAGTCTTTAAAGATTTGGCCCATGGAGTAAATTTCAAAATGGGAAACAACACTGGTCCTGTAATGAGATGTAAATCAAGCCACCGACATTTATCTTCTCTCGGCGAGTTCAGTTCCCTGTAGCAGCATAGAGAATAAAAGAAAATATTGAAACTGAGAGTAATAAAGTGAATCCAGTAGGCTCCACATGTGTGAATGGCAATTCCTTCATAAAATAAGAGTAACTGGCAGGCCTATGTAAGGCACGGTCCCCTTTTTGGAAAATAACCCAGACTTTTTGACTTTTACCAATGTGTTTACTGTCTTTAATCTCACCAGTGAGAGGATCACTGGGCTATGGACAGACCCCGTTCCAAAGGCAACTATCGTGGGGAGTGTTGAGAAGCAATAGGCCATTCATATGTGAGTATGAATTGGATCAATCAGATGTGTTTCCTTTTGACAGCCAGCTGGGAGGGTCTATATTGAGGTGTTCAGAGTTCTGAATGTGGGGGCTGAAATAATTGGGAAGAGGGAGGTGCTGAGGGATGAGTGAGGCACAGAGGTGAGGGGTTTAGGGCAGCCGTGAAGATGTAGAGCACATGGGGAGAGACGTGAACGTTGTTGAGAAGGCGATGAAGAAAGCGAGCTGGGAAGACAAATTTGGCTTCCTTAAAAAATGTGCCTGCGTCCTATGATTACCTGAAGCTAGGCCACTGGTGTTACTCTTCTAAGCATTAAATCAGTTTTGGTGAGCTAATTTGATAAACTACAATTTGAATTTTGTTTTTATAAAAAAATGCATTGAGAATGCAGTGGATTGAATGATTGGCTCCAATTCTTCACCCTCCTGCTTTAGCCTCTGTGGATAGACTATATTTTCCTACCCTTTGATTTTGGGCTGGTCCTTGAAACTTGTTTTGGCCAGCCTTATGGGCAAAAGTGTGCCAATTCTGACCCGAGGCCTCAAGAGGCTTTGTTTTCTGCTTGCCTCTTGTGCCCTTTTGTGTTTCTCCTCTCTCTATGAGATGAGCTTTCCACAGACAGCTATAATCCTTTAGCTGACCTGCAACTTGAAGCAGAGCCATGGAACTGAGTAGCAGCAGCTTAAATGAGCTGATCCTCAGCTGACCTGCAGCCATGAGAATAAATGAACATTGTTTAAAGTCACTGAGTTTTGGGATAGTTTGTTACACAGCATCTTTGTGGCATAGCTAACTGATACACAGAGTTCTAATGAGCCTTCTTACAAGTGAACTCTTAGAATATAACCCATTAGTAAATTGGGATTTTCCCCATATTGTAACAAGAGCATTATTCTCTTTTTAATGAGAATTTTGTTTACTTTTTATTTAGTTACAGCCAAGTGATAGAACAAGAACACAGTTTGTTACCTGATAAGACAAACATTAACAGAGTAGGCCTTGTACCTGTAGGTGAGCCCCAATAGCTGCTGGGTATAGCAGTGACTTTCAAACAACAAGTAAAATTCGAGAGCTTTTCATCAAGGCTGCTTTGGAGTGGGAGTTCCTTCTCCCACCTTCACCTAGTTTCAGCTGTAGTAGGACACATTTTATTTGTTTTGCACACTGGGCTTCTTTGTAAGATTTTTTATAAATAAAAGGCTAAAATAAGTTTGAACTCCTCCCGTAAATTCCTCACTTCCCTTGAAACTCATGATTTTTCACACCTGTACATGCTGTTCCTCTGTCCAGACTGCTCTGGGCAGTCGGCTCCCTCTCTCTCTGTTTCTCTGTAGAAAGCTTTTATTCATTCTTCATGGTGATTTCAAAATATGTCCTTGAGTTCTCTGATACTTCTTTCTTTAAGGGATGGGGTCCGCCTGGCCGGTGTGGCTCAGTGGTTGAGCATCAACCTATGAACTAGGAGGTCACGGTTCAATTCCTGGTGTGTGTAGTCCAAGCCAGGACCTCTCTGTCTCTTTGTCTCTGTCTCTTTCTCAGTTTAGTCATTCTTGGGAAAGCCAGCTGACATTTTACGAGGACACTCCAACAGCCCCAGGGAGAAGCCCACTGAGGTGAACTGAGTGAGGCCTCCTTCCAACAGCCACATGAGTGAACTTGATTGTAACCTCAAGATGAACCTTAAGCTAGCTCTCACATCCTTGACTTGTGGAGAGAAAAAATATTTATTTTAAGCAGCTATGTTTTGGGGTAATTGGTTATGCAGCAATCTATAACCAATACAATGCCCCAGTTAAAAGATTCTTTTCTATGACATTCTCCTGAGATACCTGAGTGTTAACAACTTTCTTTTTTCTCATAGCCTTTAGAATATACCTCATTTGCAAAATTTATTTCATCACATTATCTATTTTTATATCTGTCTTCTGCATTAGGCGATAAGGTATTTGTATTCTTAGATGCCTGGCATAGTTCCCAGAATCTTACCAGGTATATATTGGATAAGGGATTAAAAAATAGCTAGAGCCCCAATCTGAAAAAAAAAAATCAATCGGAGAATAAGACAAAGGATAAAAAACTTAATTTCTGTCTTTCCCACAGCAATTCTCAGATTTGGCCAGATAAATAAACAGAAAACTCTCAAATGGAGTCAATATTGTATTTTTTTCACAACATATGAGCATATAAAGCAGTTCTCTGTGTTCTTGTCTTAGCAAATGATAGGCACTCCTGCTGAGGTGATGTGTCTAGAATCACAAGTTCTGTAAATGACCAGGATCAGTGTTTTGAGTAGGTTTATAGGTGAACAAGTTGGAAATCTATCACTGTTCAAAATAAGCCCTGGAATTATGGATTTGACCAAGAGTAAATAGAAAGTATTTCATTTACCTCAGTACAGGTGCTGTTTTTGTTTGTTTGTTGTCATTTTTTTTAGATGCCAGAGCTACATAGTCAAATAAAAAATGGTTAAGGTGGTTTCTGGTTAATTCCATGTGGACCCAGTGATTTGAAATCAGAGTCTTCTGGGTATGCAGACTACTTTGGCCCTGAACAATTAGGTATTTAAAATTGAGATTTAAAATCACCTGAGGATATTTTTCCATTGATTTTTAGAGAGAGTGGAAGGGAAGGGGAGAGACAGTAAGAGAGAAACATCTATGTGAAAAACACACATGGATTAGTTGCCTATCACAAGTACCCTGACCAGGGCTGGGGATCGAGCCTACAACCAAGGTAGTTGCCCTTGACCAGAATTGAACCTGGGACCCTTCAGTCCTCAGGCCGAATCTCTATCCACTGAGCCAAAATGGCTAGGGCTGTGTCTTTATTTTAATGATCATCTAAATACGTATTAGTAAAAGAGTATTCTAGATCATCTGGAGGTCAAGCTGATAACATAGAGCTGCCATGTAATTTCAAGTCCCAAGTTTATGAGTGAACCTGGCTCAAATGGCTCCTCAAGTGACAGGGCCTAACTTCTAATGCACTGTTTCTCAACTGTCTGTGGGCTTGTAACTCAAGGACCCACCAGTTCTTACACTTGGAAAACAGTGATAGAGACGATAAATGCTTCCTCTAAGGAGATATTATTGATTTTTTATCTGGATAGTCAAGGGAAGATTTTATGAGGGAGCTGGCATCTGAGCTGGCCCTCAAGGGCAGGCCCTGTATGCTCTCTCGTAACAAATGACACCAAGTGTCCTCCATTTAAACTATCTGCTTGAGAAAATAGCCCACTTCCAGGGGCCATTCATTACTTCCTGTTATTCTTTGAGAGCCCCTATGTGTTAGTTATATTTAATTATAGTGCGGCCCAGAGAGAAGATGGAATGGAAACACTGTGTGGAGGGAGACAGGAGAGATGGAAAGGGTGGGCTTGGGCAGGAAACAGGACATAGTTCAGGTTAACTGAAGTGCAGGACAAATGCAGGCTACAGAGGGACGGAGGGCGCAGTGCTGGCAAAAGCCCTTGGTGAAGGTCAAGGCTGAAGAGTGGGCATTTTTTTCTGTAATTAGACAAGGAAGGAGTTTGTGCAATATTTTTGCAGGGGTGCCATTTTATACTGATGGGGAGGACTCTGATAATACTATAGCGAACACAAATTCACGGTTATGTTGTTGAGCAGCCATCTCAGCATCATGTTTTTAGATCTCTTTTGGTCATGTGGAGGAGTTTCAAAGCGTGTGTCGTCTTTGAACCTTACACAGGACACAGAGGATATGTTCTGAGTTGTACCTTGCCTTGCTTAAGGGGTGGACCTGGCAGACATGTTTATTTTGAATTTTTACTTTTTTAATATATTTTTTTATTCATTTCAGAGAGGAAGGGAGGAGAGAGAGAGATAGAAACATCAATGATGAGTGAGAATCATTGAGCAGCTGCCTCCTGCACACTCCACACTGGGGATCAAGCCCACAACCTGGGCATATGCCCTGACCAGGAATTGAACCATATTCTCCTGGTTCATAGTTTGATACTCAACCACTGAGCCACACTAGCTGGGCTAATTTTTTATTTTTAAATTACACTTTACTTTCAATATTATTTGTATTGGTTTAAAGCAGTGGTCGGCAAACTCATTAGTCAACAGAGCCAAATATCAACAGTACAATGATTGAAATTTCTTTTGGGAGCCAAATTTTTTAAACTTAAACTATATAGGTAGGTACATTGTTATTAACTTAATTAGGGTACTCCTAAGGCTTAGGAAGAGCCACACTCAAGGGGCCAAAGAACCTCATGTGGCTCGCGAGCCGCAGTTTGCCGACCACTGGTTTAAGGTATACAGCATAGTGGTTAGACAATCATATACTTTACAGAGTGTTCCCCCCAAGGGGCAGTCATGTTTAAATTGTATAAGCTTACCCAACCTTACCTCCACCTAGCTGGTTAAATCCAACTGGGCACCTGACTGTGGGTGAACCAATTCAGGGCCTGGGCTGAGCTAATCAGACTGTCGTCAAGGGATTTGAAATTTGGACATTGAGAAACTGAGTTAATAAGATGAGAATGATGCCAGGACCAAAAGTGCCAAGTGAAGCACGTTGAAAGCAGAGGAAGCTGAGAGAGAGAGAGAGAGAGAGAGAGAGAGAGAGAGAGAGAGAGAAGAGAGAAGAGAGAGAGAGAAGAAGGGAAGCATGGCAGAGATGAAATGCACGAAGAGAGAATGACCCTCCTTTCTGTTTGGCTTGCATGCAATTTCTTTCCTATGTTTCCAACCCCTTTCAGCATTGCCTGTTGTATGTTAAGTAGAATTCTCGACATGTAAGCTAATTTGAGTGGGTTCCTCTTTCTTGCATCCACACATAACCCTTCTCAAATGAAGCCATAGGTTCTCCAGAGACCATCAGGCTGAAGGGAGTCATGTCAGCTCACCAGCTTAGGTGCTGGACCAGCTTCCACGGTTTATTAGTGAGAACTCTGGGAAGCAAGTTGGCAAGTGAACTGTGAGCACTGCTTGGTGAGATTCCTCCTCTGGATGTGGCCAAAGATGGACCAAAGGCCTTAGCCGCCCCTACGGTCTACACTGACCAAAGCCAAGAACATTGTGACAGGAATCTGAGACCCGTCACCACAGTGACAACATATGATTTTTTTTTAAACCTGCAATTTTCCATTGTTCTTTGTGAGCAACAAAATCTCACAGCCGAAGGAGAGTCATTGCCATTTGTTCAAGTGTCTGATGAAATCTAAAGATCTCTTCATACTAAATGCAAGATTTAATCAGGAGTGGGTAACATGAATGTGTGTACTTTAATGAATCTGCAGAGGTTGTCAGCAGCTGAATTCCTGGGCTATGCAACTTGTAATTGAAAATCTTTACATTTTAGTTCCACCTGTCATTTTTCTAATTCTATTCAAAGAATGTCTATTACAATAATCCCTTTCCCTGTCTATCAAAAGTTATGCTTTAGCAGAAATGTGTAGCATTAGAAAATATTAATTCCAACATGTTAGTAATTTGGAAAGCTTGATATTTTTCAGGGTTGTTGAAACTATAGAAAGGACTTTCATCCCAATAAGGAATACATTTACTAAATAAGAAGTAGCCATGCGAAAGATTATTTCAGTCCATTTCCTTTAAGATGCTGAGTCTTTTTGGGGCATATACGGGAACACCAGGGAACTTACCCAGCAGGGGATTGCACTTTTCCCTGGAGGATGCTTTGCTCCTCTGCTGTGATGCATCCCCACTGGTGGGAATTCTATTCTTCACGTACAGAGGCTAAGGGCAGCGGGATGAAGTTTTGCTTACTCTCTCTCTCTTGCTAGATTTCCTTGAGCATTGGAAATTTTACACGGAACAACCAAACCACACCACGAAATGATATTGATATTATGGGATTGCATCAATAGCATTGGCTGTTTCATTTCCATTCACTTATCAGACGTATTTACTTCTCAGATATTTCCTTAACCGGAATTGACTGAACTATAATTGCCTATTTCTTTGGTCCATTGGCTGTTAACCTTGAAGTGACTGGGGTAGAGCTGGCGAGGCCTTCCCTGTCAGGCCTGACCTCTCACTATGCTGGAGAGAGCGCTGCCATGACAACGGCGACAGATGTCAGCTAAGCAATGTGCACCCTAGAAAGACTCCTGTATTGAGAAAATCGATCTTGTAATGGTGCCACGGAGCACATTCGCTGAACTGCCAAGTGTTCTAGGCTTAATCATTTATTTCATCTCGCAGAGAGAAGAAAACATAAAAGAAATGAAATGAATTTGACCTCTGTCTTCCGAGTGACTTCAGTGCTACAATGAATTCTAGCAAGTGCCTCTTATGAATTTTAAAAAATTACATTAGGAATAACATTTTGAAGTGAAATGACTCTTGTAATGCCAACCCTCCAGAAACATGTTATTTCAAATGTCAGATACATAATAGTCATTTGCTATTTTCTGTGTATGTCCAGGGGTTAGCTCCGTCTTGGGTATGTTTCAGGCAAATTATTATAAAGGAGCCAGGAATGAGGCCGACCAGAGCACGCTGCTTTGGCTTTCTCCATTTTTTTTTTTTAAACATAAGGGGACTTCCTTTGTGCTGATTACCACAGGGTTTAGTGAGCAGCATAAACAGCGTTTCATATCGACAGCTCCGAACCCCTCTCAGTTTTAGAGTCTTCCAATCGCGTCCAGGCCTCTGCCTCCGGAGCGGCGTTTGTCTCCCTGACAGTTAATCTGGGCACAGCCTTCCATCGTCTTGATGGGCTTGTCATTCATGCCTTGACACCTCTCATTCATCTGAGTTTGGCCTGCTGGATATGCAAATGATCGGAGGACTGAAAACCATCATCCCTCAGCTGTGATGGCCAGTATGTCAATGTCACTATTCTTGGGAACAGCCATTCTGTCCAGAGCCGGGGAGAGATGAAGCCAGGGGACCTGGAATGCACTCCTGACCTTTCTCTGGCCCAGGTCACAACTCGATTCTTAAACAAGCAAACGCCCAAACCAAGACAAACCCCAACGCCTAAAGATTGTAGACAAGTCTCTCTGATAACCTTGCCCATATCAATAAATATCATTCAGAGTGATTATAGTGAAAGGGATCTCTTAAAATTTTCAATGCGATATGTCTGTCTCTTGTGCTGTGGGATATTTTATTGCATTTTTGCCCTCAAGTGGAGCTGACGGGAGCCAAGCTTGTAATTTAAATCAATAAGAACCCTTTACCATGGCCATAAAATACTTGGCTAAACCTTTGAAGTGGCCACACTTGAATGCACAGTGAACACAGTATAAATGTTCCTTAAGATGTATTGTATGAGACCACAACTAAAACAGCATTCAAAGGCACCGGCCTTAAGCATCTTTCGTGACTGATGGGAGAGGGTCCCCACTGCTTTTGATCATTTACATGCGCTGTTCGCATTGCCACCCGAAGTTGTTCCAAAGAAGCCCTCTTAACTGGCACATCACCCCGGCCCGCAGCCTTCTGCTTTCTCTTCAGAACTTTTCATGATCTTCGGCGGGTTTCTGGGATCTGGGTCCTCTTCGACACAAGTAACCCACATCAGATAGGCTGCTGTGTGGACTGTTTAGATTTTGTTTGCATCATAGTTGGGAAAACCAAACAAAGGCTAGCTGTTTGCATGCATCCAGCCAGCGAGTGCAGTGCTGCGGGTATTCACCGAAGCTCGCGGGCAGCGTCCTTTGCAGGAAACCGAAGCTGACCTGTTAGTTTCTTCCGCAGTGGCTAGGTTTGGGAGTGGAGTTCTTAGAAAACTGTCAGATGTGAGAAGATGGCCTTCTCCTCCACTCTGCTTTCCTCTCCGCCTCACACCTGTTCTTGGCCTGTCCCCTTTTCTGGCTCCTTCTTGATGCCTTCGTGTCTCCTTTGTGTGGATGTGGGTGGATGGATGGTGATGGATGCTTCCTCACTCTTGTCCTCTGTGTCTCTGTTCCTTACTCTTGGTCTTTCCCTCTCTTTCTTTCTCCCTCAGATTCTAAAATCCTCTCTGATTCCACAATATCAGTAATATCTGAGTTTAGAATTTGGGCATGTGACCTTCCAGTCTCACTTGCTCAGCTGGTTGGTAGTCTTGCCTTTGGGCCAAAAGCACAGGTTTAACCCACACCACTCCCCCCCGACCCCCCATCCCCGGGTGTCAGTCATTCCCTCCCAGAACTCTGACTGAATACCTTTCCAGGTCGCTGCCTCTAGACGCCACTTATTTATTCTTGGTGAGAAGCCAAAGATAGGGGCCACTTTCCACCTTATCTGATAGAATAAACCTTCCCCACAGTCCCCGAGTCTCAGGATGGGACCGCGCGTATCGGTGGCTAAGGAGATGGACACACTCTGTGGCCTCTCCTTCCTGTAGCCACTTTCCGAAGGGCTCGTCTGAGTCTCAGATCTGACTTCCCTCATGGACCACATGTCATGTGTGCCTGGCATATGCAGTCTGGCCACACATGTTGCTGTCTGGCCTCTGCAAACCCAACACGAGTAGGTGGCTGTCGATAATTCAGGGTGAGTTTATGAGGTTTCTTTTGTCTTATGTGAGAACAGAGGAGGCAGGGCCTGTACAATGCATTATTTATGCTTATGAAGTTGGCGTGTATAAATGACACTGAACAATGTATGGGAGGGTAAAATCAGATTTTAAATATCTACCAATGAGGTTCAGTGTTTAGAACTTGTTTGGGTCCTGATTTGAACAAACTAACTGTAAAGAGATGTTAAAAGATGTTTTTTTAAAGACATTTGGGGACATTTGACCATGAACTGGTTATTAGATCATACAAGCAAAGAAACAAATAGGGTAGCTAAAACCACACTGGGAAATGATGCTAATTGTTTGAGCTGGGTGCTGTTTAGAATAATGGTTCATTACACCATGCTCTCTGTTTTTCTGCATGTTTTAAAATACTCTATATTACAAAGTTAGAAGAAGTTAGCATGCAGCCTCAGGATTGCCTATTTACATATTTGCATGGGTCACCATGTTGACACCTCCTATTCAGTGAACTTTTTTCTCTTAGGGCTGTGACTGTTTGCCTGTCAGCCGATCCTTTTTACCTCCTATGTCACGATCACCTTTCAATCATGGAGCTGTTCGAATAATATCTTTCTCCACTTGCCAGCTTTGTGGTCTGAATGTCAACATTTGACATGGAAGTATCTGCCTGCTCTCTCCCAACCCAGACCAGAAGCTCCTTGAGGTCAGGACCGTTTCTGACCTTTCGGTATTTCGGGCCCAGCATCTTGCAGGGTGAGGCCCAGAGTAGGCTGGACTGAGCTGTGGCAACACATCGACCCCTAAATCTCAGAGACTTAATGCACTAAAAGTTCAGTGAGACTGGCCGGGGAAGGAGGTGGAGGCCACCGGCTGGCTTTGGTCTGCCTCAGCCTAGACACGACCCACAGGACTTTCCCAGAGTCCATCGGCTCGAACTAATTGTACAGCCTCCTAACAGCAAAGGAGGCTGGGAATTGGCGGGGACTTCATATTTGGTGAGCATCAATTGTCTATGTTGCAAGGTGCTAAATGATGTTTGTTGAAGCCACTTCTTACCCCATGACTTTCTGCTCTGGGTTCACTGCAGGGGCCACCCTGTGAAAACGCCGCTTTGTATCCAGGGCAGAATGTGCCCATGAAAATGGACATGCCTGAGAAAAACAAGCACCAAAGGGCTCTCAGCCACTGCTTTGGGTGTAAATTTCGTTCACTCATGCCCCCCACTCCTCCAGAGGTTCCTAATGAGCATGTGTAAACCCTGCGCACCGATGGAGGGGCCAAAGGGCAAGAAACAGGGACCAGGGGAGTAACTGTCTGCTTGGATCCTGTGGATGCAAAGAGCAGCGACCCCTCAGGCAAGGTCACGCAAAGGCGATTCGCCTGAGGTGACAACGGGAAAAGGGGCCTCAGGGCCAACTTGGGGCAGAATGAGGCAGAGCTGCCCACCCGCGTAGGAGCCAGGAGCCTTCAGGAGGCAACACATCCCAAGTTAGGGAATCCCAGTCTCTCCCCTGGCAGCCATCAATTCTCATCTGTCTCTATGGATGAACCTATTCTGGATGTTTCATATAAATGTAATCCTACATATGTGACCTTTTGTGTCTGGCTTCTTTCACTCAGCATAATGTGTTTGGGGTTCATTCGTGTTCTAGCATGCATCAGAATTTTATTCTTTTTTATGGCTAACATTCCCTTGTTTGTTCCTATCACATTTTGTTTATTAATTCACCCATGGATGGGTATTTGGGGTTTTCCACCTTTTGGCTATTGTGAATAATGCTGCTATGAACATTCATGAGCAGGTTTTTGTTTGAGAACCTAAATTCTTTTGGGTATATACATAGGCATGGAATTGCTGGGTCATTTGATAACTTTAAGTTTAACTTTTTGAGAAACCACCAAACTGTTTTCCAAAGTGGCTGCACATTTTACCTTCCCACCTATGATGCACAGGAGTTCCAATTTCTCCACAGCCGTGCCAACACTTATTTCCCGGCTTTTTATTTAATTTATTTTTTATTCTAGTCCTCCTAGTGGGCATGAAGCCGTGTCTCCCTGTGGTTTTGATCTGCATTTCCCCTATTTTTATTTTCTAAATGCAGAGGAGTTGTTCGGTGTTCCTGGCTTCTTTGACACCCCAACCATCCCTGCTGGCTAATGTGTTAAAGAGGCTTCTATTGGGAAAGAGGTCCGCCCCTATGCCTCTGGTTAGATTTTAAATTAGTCCGGCCCGCGGGCCGGATCCAGCCCATTTGAAATGAATAAAACTAAAAAAAAAAAAGAGACCGTACCCTTTTATGTAATGATGTTTACTTTGAATTTATATTAGTTCACACAAACACTCCATCCATGCTTTTGTTCCGGCCCTCCGGTCCAGTTTAAGAACCCATTGTGGCCCTCGAGTCAAAAAGTTTGCCCACCCCTGCTCTAGTTAGATTTTAAATTAGTCCAAACTCTGTGGAAGACCACTTGGCAACCCTCTTCATTGAAATGACAAATGCACGCACCCTTTGACCCAACAGTTCCAAGCCCAGGAATCTGTCCTATGGATATTCTCCCCTGTGAACCACATGGTGTATGTATAAGGTTATTCACTGCAACATTATTTATAATAGCAACAGATGGGAGACACCAAATGCCCTTGCTCGGGCACTGGCTGGCTAAACACATTTTGGCACCGCCATACAATGGGATACTGCACAGCTGTGAAAAAGATGGGGGCACCTCTTTGTGTGCTGAGGTAAAGGAATTCCAAGACACACTGTCAAGTGTAAAACACATCAAGATGTAGAACAGTGCATAAATAGGCTGCCCGTCATATAAAAGTGGGAGAAAAGAATGTGTATGTACATATATATGTGTGTATGTATTTTCTTGCATATTCATGAAATATCTCTGGAGAGGGGAAATTGGTGAGGGGGTGGACAAGGGTGGGAAGGACAATTTTTACTGCCTACCTTCTTGTGCCTTTGGAATTTCAAACCCTGTAAATATGTTTCCTGTTCAAAGAAATCAATCAATTAAATGAAAATTAAAGCAATTCATAAACACCTAAAGATCTCACTAATTTGAGCTCTGATATTTCTGGTTTTATGGTCATTTTGATAGGACATGGGCTCTAATGGAAGATTCTCTATGTAAGTCCAGGCGAGGGGTGGGGTTGCAAGAGAAATCATTTAAGTTCTCATTCTTCTCCCTGCTACTGCAGTCCTGGCTGCAGCCACAGCTTGCTGACTCGACCATAACTTGAACTTGAGTCAGCCTGCCAGAGGCCATCCTAGTAACCTCTCACAGCACCCCCTCTGTCTGGCTCCCAGGAGTCCTACCATCAGGGTAGCCCCCTGAGTGAGGCTCAGACTGAAACTGATGGGACTGGGTGAGAAGAGGAGCAGATATGGCCCTGGGCATTGGGTGGAGATTGTGTTTAAAGTAAATCTTCGAACCTGAGACTTGGAGCTCAGTGTCGCTCCCCCATGGTGCAGCCCAGAGAGCTCTGAGCAGACCAGACCATCCAGGAGCAAGACTCAGCTCTGCCAGTTTTTCGCCACGTGACTTTGGACAAATCACCACAAGTCTCTGAACCTCTGTTTTCTCATCTCTAAGTGGGGCTAGTAGATGCAAGATTGTTGCATGTAGAAGATGAATGCTATTAAGAGGGCTTTTCTAGTGTAAGCTCTATAAGATGCAATAAAAACGTGAAGGGTTATCTTGAAAATTACTACAAAAACCCCACATTGGCTCAACTTCTCTTATGTGCCGAGATGTTTGAGAACTTGGGAGACAACCAGTAATAGTAACACATTCTCCACCCTTCAAGGCTTTTGTAGGCTCATCAGCAAGTGAGAGAGTCAGATGTAAAGGCCATTAATTGCAGCATGTGCTCAGTGTAGAACAGACTAGAATACGCAGTGTAAGGGGGCAGAGAGAAGGGCGGCATTAACTCAAACTAGAGACATCAGCGAAGGTCTCAGAGAGCTCTACTAGGGTTGACTCTGGAAAGGGTAAGTAGGAGGTTGCCAGGTACACAGGGAACATTCCAGGTGGAGGAAGCAGTGTGTGAAAAGGCAAGAAGGAGTAAGAAAAATTGTCTTTGGACAACTTCAAGCACCTGTCTGCTGCTGACTTAGGGAGGAAGTTGAGGCTGAAAAGAGACACATCTTGGAGGTCTTTTTTATGGTGGGTCACAGCCATATGATGCAGTGAGAAGTAAAAGGGAAATAGGTCAAAATAGGTCAACAGCAAGGAGTCGTTGTGTATGTATTTTCTTGCATATTCATGAAATACCTCTGGAGAGGGGAAATTGGAGATATAGAAGACACTGAGCCACCCATTGTTTTCACTGTAGGCAACAGATGGGTCCTACATCCAGTCGTGAAGTCAGTCCAGGCTTCGCATCTTCCTGGCTGAGATCCTAGGCCTCATGGAGAGGCAGAGACAAGCTGTCCTCACTGTGCAGTTCCCTGCCCACAGCATCTGTTGTATCCCAGGATCCCTGGTCACTGATCCAGACCACAGGAGGGCTGACATTGATGAGACCTGTCCCGGAGAAGAGTCTTCTGCATAGGGTATGTCTCAAGGTCAAATGTGAGGCAACATGCTTCATGTTGTGCCATTGGCCTTTCCTAAACCCAGACTTGATCATGCACTTCCTTGGGTTTAAAAGCTTCCATGGGTCCTCTCTGCAGAATCCAGCCTAGATTCTCAGCCTGGTGCCTGGGTCCTTCACAATGGGCTCCTTGCCTTCCCTGTAGCCTCATCTCCTGCTTCTCTCCCAGGCATCCCCACGCTCTCACCTCCTGGTTGCTCAGGGAAAGCATATTTCTATTCAGAGGTTGGCTAAAACTCACCATCTGTAAAGCCAGCCCAACAGTGGAGGCCAGAGTGAATCTAGGCTGTTAGCACTAGGCAGTATCCTCTCTAGATTGTTTCTTTCTGTGCCCATTTCTTAGCTAAGTCTGTGGTTCTTATCCATGTGTGACTCATCTCTATAGTCTCGGGGTCCAGCTCAGTGCCGGGCTCATGGTAAATGGTCAGTAAATGCTTGTTAATGAATGAATGGATGCCTGAGAAGGAGGGAGGAGTGCTTGCTGGTAAAGATACGGGCAAATGTTTTCTGAAAAGAGTGATAAGTCATGAATGGTAAGTGGTACCCTCTACTTACTTGTCTCCTGTTTTTCTTTCATTCTTTCTCTCTTGCACTGCTCCTCTCAAACTCATTATTTTGGGGCATCCTTAGTTCTCTGGAAATACCTGTCATGCTGGGCTTGTGTGTTTGGGACATGGATACTTAGATAAAACCCAGTACCAGAACAGTCACTTGAGCTCTTATGGTTGAAAAATTAGAGCCCTCTAATGCAGATTTCTATTTTAAATTTCTTTGTTAAATATATTAGGAAATATTATTTACAATGAAAATGAGAGATAGAAAAAATATAATTCAGTGTCTGACACAAAGTTGTTTTCTATGGTCCATAAGCTAAATTTTTTTTTCTGTTCAGAAACTGATGATACGTTCACTTTTTTCCTTAGGAAAATAGTTATGGATTTAGCAATCTTACTTTGAGCATAATTCTCCAATGATTCCACCTAAATGTTTCTTTTTAAATTTCATCCCAAGGCCAAGCGTTAGTGCTTGAAATGATTAGTTCACACTGCAACTAATTTAGAATTTGAGTTAACACAGACACAGTTTGCATGTGTATTCTCATAAGATTTGAAATAACCCTTTATCTCCAAAGTTTCAGAATTGTACTTACAAATGTGCAGAATTTCATCCAAGGTTGTCACCAGTTTATAAACCAAGGGCTCAAGAAATCCAGGCCTCTTGAATCATCAGGGCCCACCAACTATTTTTAAAGACTTCAATGCTTATGATGCATGCATAGGTAATGCAGGTCCATTACACATTTCAATTTTTAGTCAATTGATCTCATTTACTTATTAAGAGTCATTTATAGAAAAATCAATTTGACTAAGTATCTGCAAAAGGTAATGCAGACAAAGACTTTGTAAATTAGTGAAAATTATGCAACTTTTAGGTATTATTAATGTCTGCAGGCAGTCAGCAAATACAAGACTGCATTTTAAAAAGGTGTAGACAAACAACTGCCTATATTTGCCTACCATTTCCGCTACAAATAAATCTTTATTGTTTTTCATATTAAGCTAAACAAAACCAGAGAAGGTATTTCTGGAAAAATACACACCAGGAACTGCCCTATGCTGGTGGGTATCCAAATCTTTGCCATCCGAAAGCTCCCTTGTGGCTTGCAGTGTCTCACTGCACGGGGAAAGATTTTGTTGTGCCATCCAAGAGAAACCAAACTTTTGGGAAAAATGTCACAGACCACGCAGCATGTAACACTCTTCATGTGAAGATTCTAGGTGGCTCTGTTATAAAAGTTCTTGTGAGACAGAAATGCCATCTCACAGCTTGTGGCAGCCTGTGACCCACATCATAGCTGAGAGTTCTGCCCATGTAAGGGTGCTATACTCACTTCCACAGTTGATGTCTGTGACATTTCACACCTGAACTTTGAATGTTAGAAAAGTTTTCCTGAACTCTTGTTTCATGATGGTGGGTGGTTTTGTTTGTTTGTTAAACTTTTAGGAAGTATGGTAGTTGGAAGTCATGATTTCCCTAAGGAGTTGTCCGTTATAGCTTTAATTTTGGGGAAAAAATGACTTCCCCCCCTTCAATAAACTTCTCTACTTAGGTCCTGGTATGTTTTTAAGCTCTACTATTTTTGAAGAAAGGCATTTAATAGTCATTCAGTTAATCTCTTACCTCTCCCCGAGGTAGCATTTAAGAAGATATCAGGATTTAGGCCTGGTTTAAGCTCCAGAGCTTGGGGATTTGTGTGCAGAAAGTTGATTAGAGAATGTGCTGGAAAAAATACCTGGGAGGGATGGGGGAAGGAGAATGGGGAGAAGGAGGAGTTGAGTTGCAATGAAGCTAGGATCTAAAACTAGGACGGTCCCTCACAGTGGGTTTATACTGAAGCAAGGAAGTGGGTTTTTGTACCCCATCCCCCAACCATCAGTATGAGATGTGGCTGGAAGGGCATGGCCCTCTGGTGTTGGCCAAGGGCAAGGCCTCCGGAGGATCTCAGTTGTGAGTTATCAGTAGCTGAGATGCCTGGCAGCTAGGGGAGTGAGTGTTGTGGTCTTGAAGGGAGGTCTGGGCAGAACTGCCCAGCACCCACTCCAGAGCTTTAACATCAAATTAGCACCTGAGCAACACTAGCCTCATGACAGCACTGTCTTGCCCACCTTGTTCCCCTAGCACAGTAATGGCGAACCTTTTGAGCTCAGCGTGTCAGCATTTTGAAAAACCCTAACTTAACTCTGGTGCTGTGTCACATATAGAAATTTTTTGATATTTGCCACCATAGTAAAACAAAGACTTATATTTTTGATATTTATTTTATATATTTAAATGCCATTTAACAAAGAAAAATTGCCCTAACCGGTTTGGCTCAGTGGATAGAGCGTCGGCCTGTGGACTCGAGGGTCCCAGGTTCGATTCCGGTCAGGGGCATGTACCTTGGTTGCGGGCACATCCCCAGTGGGGGGTGTGCAGGAGGCAGCTGATCAATGTTTCTCTCTTTCATTGATGTTTCTAACTCTATCCCTCTCCCTTCCTCTCTGTAAAAAATCAATAAAATATATTTGAAAAAAAGAAAAATCAACCAAAAAAATGAGTTCGCGTGTCACCTCTGACACGCGTGTCATAGGTTCGCCATCACTGCCCTAGCACATAGCAGATCTCAGTAGATATTTGCTGAATGAGTGACTGAAGGAAAGAACATGCATGATTCCTAATTTGCAAGGAATATACAAATTAGGATACTTTGAATAATCTTTGTCAAAATTGAGGAACTTTATTTGCCTATAAACTTCCAAAGTAGAGGCTGAAATCTTTATAGATATGTTAAAACTTTGTGCGTAAGCTCTGCCATTTCCTGAGTTTGTGCATGGTGGAGAAATCTTGTGAATCTACTTGAGCAGCCAGGAAAGTGGCAGATGAGTTTTCTTCTAAGCCAGAAAAAGTCAATGCATTCAGGGAAAACTATTTCTTAAATTCAAAATCAGGACATATGGCATGATGAGGTTTGATAGTAGGAGAAAATATTTAAAATGAGATCTTCCCTGGAAAATCCGGGAGGCATCTTTGCCAGACTCATAGGCTGAGGGCTGAGTTATTGGTTATGACTGAGTTTTTGAGACAGTGGAATTGAGTCATTGAGGCTGGTTCCTGACCAGCCTGTGGGCTGTGGCTTGGCAAGGGCCACATTTGTGCCATGTGTTGACATCACCATTAGCAGGTTCAGTAGCTTTAGAGCCTGTATGTGGACAGCACTTTTCAGTCTATAAGACAAATTAAAATGAGCAATCTCATCTGATTCTCAAGTATAGGAAGGGAGTAAAAGTACTTTCCTTATGGCATTACACTAATAACATAGCCACAAAAGTCATCAACAAAATATTAGCAAATTGAGTCCAGCCATGAGTGGGATTTATTTCAAGAATGCAAGATTCTTTAAACATTTAAAAATCAATCATTATAATTAGATACATTACAGAATATGAAAGGAAATCATGTGATGGTGTCAATGAACAGAGAAAACACATTTGAAAATTCTACACTCTCAGTAAATAGAACTAGGAGGGGACCTCTTCAACTTGATAGAGGACATTGATGAAAAACCTATAGTAACAGCATATTTAGTGGTGAAACATTAAGCCTGTTTCCCATAAGAATGGGAGTAAGGTTAAGACGTCCATGCACCACTTCAATTCAACATTGTACTGGAGGTCTTAGCCATTGTACTAAGGCAAGATAAAAAAAAAGGTTGGAAAAGAAGAAGTAAAGCTAACATTATTTGCAGATGACATGACTATCTTCATATTGCCACCATAGAGATGAGGAAACAAACTCAGGGAGATTAAGTGACCTCTGTGAGTTCTAGCAGGTAGTAAAGATGGAGCTGGCACTGAAACCTAGGTCTTCTGACTTCAAACACTGGAATAAGAAGAGGAAATATTTCATTGTCTTAAAAAATACCCAAAGTAAAATTTACAAAAGATTCAGTGGCATTGGAAGTTTTCTAGAGAAAATAAAATGAAAACGGGGATAGGGAAGCTTATCAGTACAGGATAGTGTCCTTTGGCCTGAGCACACTAAAATGTGGACACATGTGGCTAGGGTGGACATGGATCCGTTCAGTAGATCCTGAAATAAACTGAGGGAAACCCTCAACATTGGCCCAGGTAAGGTAAGGACTGATGAAAAATGCTTTTTCATAGTAACTTCAATATACTTATGAAACTCATTATAAGAGGTGGTACAGGATGGAACAGGTTTGGAGAAAAAGATGTCAAGAGACCTGTAACTGAGGGTGATCATGCCATTCATCATCATAAGGCTGACTTGTATGAGCAAAAGGAGGTGCTATCAATAATGACTCCAAGTCAACAGGCAGAAGCCAAGACTACCCTGGGCAAACTGGGACATTGATTCCCCAAACCTATAATAGGTGTAAAGGAAACTGGCATGCTGGAGAGAGGAGAGCAGTAATAAAAGGTTTGTGAAATTTGCTCAGACTCTGGTTTAGTCCCTCAGGCCAGGCAAACACAGGTGAATGTTTTAGGGCCTGGAACCCCTTTTAGGAGGGTTAGGGTTTTCCCTGATCTTGCCGCTAATATAATAAACAAGAACATTAGCTACTGTGCATTCAGTGCTTCCTGTAGGCCAGGCCCTCTGAAAAGTGCTTTATGTGAACAATTTCATTCAGCAGCCCTAGGAGTAGGGCACTACTTCCATTTTACAAGTGAAGAAAAAGCCACTCAGAGAGGTTGAGTAACTTTCCCAAGGCCCCTCAGCTTGAAGGCATTGGAGCTGGGATTTGAATCCAGACTCCTAAGCATAATGTTAACCAGCCCTTGGTTTCTGCCTTTTGAGGTACAGGCTATTTCAAGGAGCCAGGAATAGGATGAGAGTACAGTTAGATAAGTACCAGAGTAGAAATAGGGGGACCTTGGCAATATCCCCAGCCTCTCTTAGGTCTGAGCCTACCCCAGTCCTACACTAAGAGGCACAGAAGTGCAAGGGCGGGTGTTGGCAGCTGCCCATGCAGGCATAGCCCAGGCTTTGGACCTGGGTCAGCGCCAGGCTCTTGTTTATTATTTCATTGTGAGTCTGTGTGGACCAATGCCTGCTGCAGACGGGAATCTTCTCCCTCCAGATCCTGCATCTCATTCCTAGAACCACCGGGTCATCATAGGGCCACACAGCCCACATTTAATTTTTTTTGGGCTCTTTCCATCAGTCAATCTGTGGGCCTCCTTAATTAGTTTTATTGCTTTTCTCTGAACTCTTCAATTTGCGAGCATATTGCCTTTCGGGTAGTGAGATACCAGAAATGTTCAGAGAAGTTATAATCTGTGTATGATGTAATGCGTTGGCCTAAGAATTTGAAAATTACAGTAGTCGTTTGAACTGCCATTGCTCTCATAACCCGCCATCAATTTGGTCATCTCCAATCAACTTGACTTTTTTTTTTCCAATAACGGTGAATACGTGGTTTGATGTCAATATAACTTCCATCTGGAATATTCCAAGAGGTATGCATTAAAAGCAAAAACAATGATGCAAATTCAGGAAGCAAAAAGAAATAATTTTGTGGTCTTTGCTCATTTACTGATCATCTACTGTATACCAGAGTCCAGACGCCATGTTCAGAGGAATCTTATCTTGGAATACTTGGAATATTTTAAATATTTTGTTCATTAAAGATTACTCTTGTTTTCTGGGACACGCTTTTTTATTTAAGAACTTTAAAAAATATATGTTTTTATTGATTTTAGAGAAAGAGTAATGGAGAGGGAGAGAGAATGCATTGATGTGAGAGAGGAACATTCATCAGCTGCCTTCTGCGCACCCTCCTCCCAGACTGGGCATTGAGCCCACCACCCAGGTGCATGGGACAAGGCTCAATCAACTGAGCCACACCAGCCAGGGCTGGGACACCCTTTTAATCATTACATGTTGGCTCTCCCGTTCTTATTTGTAGATTGGTAGCTCTTAGTTTCTGGTGACAGTGACCCATTTGTGATTCAGGTTACATGTAACAATCTTTGGTTTGGTTATTTTGAAGTGAAATATAGTTTGGCAAGAATAGTTATAGCAATCAGGATATCACATGAAAAGGTTAACCATATCTAAAGCTATTTTTTCCTAAGAAAAAAACACAACTAAGTGAAGTTGGAGTTAAAAAAAAATAATTTAAACTCAAGTCCACAACTTGCCTTCCCTCCAATGTAAGCCACTCTGATTATTTTTTTAAAGTCTGTTTGTTGTTAGAGTAACTTCAGTTTTTTCACTTTTTATTATTTGCCCAAAGATGTCTACATGAATATTAGTTCCCAAATGATGGGCTTGTCTCCCCAAAAAATTAAAAAAAAAAAAAAAGACATTGCTGATCCCAGCTGGGTCCACAGCCCCAACAGCTATGTCCATGATCTCAGGATGGCACAGATTTTGCTGTTCCTCAAGTTGGTTCCATTTGGAATTTAGGCCCATGAGCCTCTCAAAAGGTTTCGTTCATGGGGCAAGAATTCATTTTCTTCTAAGAATCTACCTGTGTTTCAAAGTTGGCCTCATTTTCTGGAAGATCAGCCTTACCTGGGGGTGGAGAGGGGTGACAGTGGAAATGGATTTCTTTAGTCCATTTTGTTTGAAAATGAAAACAGATCCATTCTTCAGTGTGTGTCTTTGGTTAAAAGCAGGAACACAATGCCACCGCCAAGTAGCACCCTAAAAACTACTCAGCAAAGTCACGACAATATCCTCTCTTGAACCTCTCCTGACTTTGTGTCTTTCTGTAATATACAGTATAATTTATAAAAGTGTGAGCAACTGTGGAATTGTTCTCCTAATAGATTCTGAAGATTCCAATTTCCATTCTGCCACACAAGACTGAAAATCCACTTGTGCTCACTTATCTGTATCTGTACCTCATCCCCACGCTGCATCAAAAATCAGGTTCAGGTGCAGGTTAAGAGCACGCATTTACCTCCAGAATATGGGGCTTATTAAATATCTCTCCACAATTAACATCACCATATCAATAAGAATTATCATTAGGTCCTGTCAATCAGGTGCTGAATTTTGCTTTAGGGAAACAAAACAATTTAAATTATAGCAAGTGCCCCCCCCTTTTTTTACATGCTCCTCTTTAAATTGGATAATTATGTGGCTTTTCATTAGATTCCTCTAAGCATAATAGATCACAATATTCACCCTTTGACCTTGGTGATGAATGTTTCTGGTGAAAACATGTGACAAGCAGTGTTCTGAAGAGAACAAAATAGGGAATAACTGGAAATTGTGTAAAACGAAAGGGAAAAGCACTATGAAAGCACAACAGCCTTGAAGGTGGATGCACAAAATGTATTCGTAAATGGGGCGATGATATGAATTGGGGTGAAAAGAGGCTATTTTTGGTTGTGGATGGAAACACTGATTTTTCTTCAGGAAAGCTGCACATCAGAAAATACCAGTCTCGATTGAATGGCCAGCACAGATGGAGAGAATCCGCTGGGCTAAGGGGAGATTCACATGACTCGCTGCATCGTGGAACACCTGCAATGGGAATCTGAGGGTACTTCTCACTTGATTGCTCTTTATGGGAGTTCCAAATGTGAGGACAGCTTAAAATGGAGGTGATTTGGTCTTAGGGGATCTATAATCTTATAGGGGATGTTGGGGAAAGACAAGAGGAGCAAATAGAGCTCTAATCTCTCCACCCACTTCCTTTAGGTCAGTGCCTGGGCAGCCTGCCCTGCTGGAGCTTGGGTACCTCTCATATCGCCAAAGTCCTCATTCTCTGATGGCTGAAGGGGGCTGGGGCATCCCAAAGTTGGCCCATCAAATCTCATTATCCCATTTATGACTTAGGGAATGGCCCAACCATGACCCAGAATGACATGATAGAAGGGCTGGGAATTGACCATAGGTTGGTCTAACTTCCAAGTCCATGTTTTCTAGTTAAAGGCAGCACATAGCAGAATAGTATTGCATCTCCCAAGAACCATCCATGCCTTTGCCGTAAATTTGTCCCCAACTGACCTTTCCAGGTCTCGCACTCAGAATTGATTTGGGTCATTATGAACTTAATATTACTATCAATCTTGCTAGTTGTGCAATTTATTTTGCTTAACAGAATACATGCAAGAGAAGAAACATCTGCCTCCATAAATTGATTTCTTCCGGAGAATTCCACTTTGGGATAAGAATTTGCAGTGATTAATGTGTGTGCTTATAGAGGATTAAGAAAGTGACTAGGTTTGAAACCACCGTTCCTTTTGTTTACTTGCAGATCTGGTCTGCTTAAGGTCAAATTCACACTGGACCCTTGTTCCTGACCTCCACCAGGTAGATTCGAGTGGAGATATCCTCAGTGGCAGCAATCCTTTGCCTCTTTGCACAGAGCCTGTCAGGAAGAGAAATAGTTAAAGTCCATTTTGAGCTCAGTCTGGGATTTACCTGCGATTTGTCATGGACATCAGGCAATTACTGGCACACAGAGCTGAAGGAGAACAGAGAGGGAGGCTCTACCTCTCCAGCGAGATCATTATCTCTGCATCAGTCACCGTTGGCGTTCCCAGCTCAACTGTACACAAAAGAGATCTTTTACCTTCTCCCTAGTCAGCCATATGCTGAGATAACTGGAAAAGATGGGTGATAGTAGTTGTTGTAAGTACGTGGGGGCTCCAGTAGGTGTCCCTAAGAGCTCCATAGGAGGGGCTGTCATTTTTCTCTGAGATTTAAACCTTCAACACAAATACATCAGAGTGGAGGTACTAGAAGTCATCTGAAGAAACTGAAATAGTTCCGCAAGCCTACACAACTCAAATACACCTATTTGAACATTTTATTAGACAATCTAAACAAAAAACGATTTGATCAGAAAGGGGGAAGATTGCTCAGCCATGGAAGCAGGACAAAAACAGAGAGAGTGGAAGTCAATTGACAGGTAATTTCTGAAGCTTTTGGCAGTGGTGTCTCTAATGCGGTGATGGAAGCCTAGCCATTAGGTGTGTGTGACAGACTTCAAGGATGCAGGTTCCTTTGATAAGAACATTCTATCCTATCATGGTGCCACGTACACATTTAGTTTTTTTGTCTTGATTCAGTGTTCATCAAATAGCCTTCAGATTGTTGCTTCCTGTGAACATTTGCCAACAGAAAGCAGACACAGTGATGACATTAACTTAGATTATCCCTGACAGTGATTTCTCACTAAAATTGCTAATGAAGTGTTTTGATTTTACACATAGAATATTATATTCCTGGTGTGTGTCCAAAAAGAGTTGGGCCAGTCCTCTCTGTGCTGACAAAGGCAGGGTCTTGAGCCTTCAAGCTGAAGACCTGGGGCAGTGGGAATTCACTAAGCTGATGCCATGCTAAGAAGCCTCCTCCAGGAAAAGCTGCTTGCACTTCACCTTGGCACTTACCTGGACACAGCTGCATTCCTGGAAGCATTAAAAAACATTTTAACTATTTTTAAGTGCATTTACATCATCACTATCCATCTCCAGAACTTTTTCATTATCCCAACCCGAAACTTGGTACCTATTAAACAATACACCCCATTCCACCCCCCTGTATCTTCTGGTAACCACTGTTCTACTTTCTGTCTCTGTGAATTTGACTGCTTTAGGTACTGTGGGTAAGTGGAATCACATAATATCTGTCCTTTTGTGTTTTATGTGTTTCATGTAGCATAATGTCTTCAAGTTTCATCCATGTTGTAGCTAGTATTTGAATTTCCTTGACAGTGACATCAGAGGAATGGCAGCATAAGGACAAATCTTTTCCTTTCCCCCTGACATTTCAACAAGTTTACCATCTATAATTCAACGAAGAAATCCCTGCTCAGCACAGATGCACACCTGAGAGATCCGAGCATGGAAACAACTGAAGGTGAGCATCCGAGAATTTCCTTCCTTTTAAAGCTGAATAATAGTCATGTATATACCACATTTTGTTAAACCTTTCACCTCCTGATGGACATTTGGGTTGTTTCTACCTTTTGACTTGTGAATAATGCAGCTATAAATATGGATGTACAAATATCTGTTCAATCCCTGCTTTTAATTCTTTTAAATATGAGAGAAAGCATCATACATTTCTATATTATTCATACCTAATCTTTCCATAGTGCTCTATATTTTACAAAGCATGTCAACATATTTCTCGAATGCTATGAGTAGATAGGTAAGAAGATAGGGCTATCATCTTCATTCTGTTTAAGGTAAACAGAGGTTCAGAAAGGTAAATGGAGGATCTTGGAGTCAAATGCTGACTTTCTAACCACAATCCTAGGGCTTTTTTTTTTTTAAATCAAAAAGCAATATCTGTGAGGACAGCAACAATCTCTACCTCCTTAACTGCTGTATTCAATGTTCTAGCACAGGACTGGTCATAGAAGATGTTGAATTAACATTTCTTGAGTAAGTACTCTCACCCTCCCTGCCCCAACATGCCTCAATACCAACAGCATGAGTGCTACATGGTCTTGGTTGAAGACCTGAAATGGTCTTGAAGACAATGATGACATTTTTGAGGGAGACCAGCTAGTTTTCTGACTGACTGATGGAGACCCCTTGAGTAGAGGTGATGGCCACACCCGCTACTTTGACCCCAATGGGTTTCATGACCCCTATTTCTGTGGCAAGTGTGTATGTGGCCATGTTGAGGAGAGAAATGGACCTACCAATTTCCCCCAGAAGAAAGCCTGAATTCACAGAGAAACGAGAGCTTTAACAAGCTTTCTCTTGCCCTGTAGTTACCCTGAAGACAACCACAGATTCATCCCGCTATGTTTTTCTGGCCAGATATGAATCATGGCCCAGAAGGGAAAATGAAATCTCAGGAGTTTAATTAGTATTGTCAACATCAGATTTGGAAGAAATTGCAATGAATATTTGTCATGGGAGTGTCCAAAGGAAAGGACCATTGAAAGTGGGAGAGATGCTATGTCTTTAGAAGTATCTGCCCTCATTTCCAGACTCATTCATCATCAAAGCTACACAGCTTCTGGCACTCATTCATTTTGATAAAGTCTGTTGTTGAAAGTGAACATCAGGAAAACAATTTGTCCAACAAAAGGCACGTAACTCATGCTGGACCAACTTTGCCAAATTCTGCGCTCATAGATATAGTAAGTTTGCAGGAACCTGGGAACAACCACAATCAAATATACTTTGGGAGAATGGAATCTATCAGCTATGTTGAGTTTGGAGCATAGAGCCTATTATTTATTTAACTGTTGAAGACGTCCATGACCTGTGTGTCAAAGTCTTGTTTGCAGAGCAGGAATCACAGAACTTTAGTTAAGCTATTAGTGTAGATTGTGACTTACCCAAGGTATCACAGCCAGTTAGGGTTTGCTTTGTGTTTTTTAAAAATTTATATTTATTATTGAAAGTATTACAGATGTCCCTCTTTCCCCCCCTCATTGAACCTCTTCTCCCACTCCCGTAGTATTTTAAAAATTTATTTTAGAGTTTTAACTTTAGAGGCAGAGAGGATGGTGGCCTACTGAAGCCAACATCATGGAAATTACATGTGTTTATAAGAACGTATTGGGGTGAGGAGATGTAGATAAGCAAATACAAGGGCAGTGGTACCTGGACAAGGCCCTCCCACTGGGCAACACCCTTCCCAACCTACTCCCACAAAGGTGTCCTAGAAAGTTCACTGGTATGATACTGAATTAAACATTCCAGGAAGCACTGGTATAGACAATTTGTAATTCATTGCATAATTACCGGAATTCATTGGATAATTACCAACTCTTCATGCCACCCTCCTCAGAGGAGACCTGGCCTGAGTATTCTCCAAGTCTGAACTTTTAGAGACGAACCCAAATCAATAGAGAGCTTAGTAATGGAGAGTTAATGTCAGAGAGCATTCCAGTTAAAAAACTCATGCCAATGTCCATGTGGGTCGCTATTAGAGCACCACATGTATATTTAAAGTGTTATACCAAAGTGTTAGGTATAGGATATTACACTCTGCATTTGCAATATCCTATCCTTAACATTTAAAGTTACTCTCAAAGTAAGTCATTTGGCTTTCTAACAAGGACATTCTTTCATTTACAACATGCAATATGTTTGTAATGACTTGTCATTTTTCGGAATTCAGTTCACCACCCTTGCAGGACAGGGAAGGACTGCAAGAGGGATGCCAAGGGCAGCCTGTCCCTCGGTGGGCTTGTTGAAGGAGGAAGGGGAGGGGAAAAGGAGAAGGGAGAGAATGGCCTGAACAGTTTATAAGCCCATGATGGTCTCCATCACAGGTGAGCCCTGGCCAGGCATCGCTGGAAGGCCATGGTCAAATACTGGGTTAGAAATAGTGATTTTGGAGTAATTCTAAACTCACCTTCTGGTGGGATGAGAAAGGAAATCAACATTTAGTGAGCAAGTACTGTATGCCAACCATTATGCATTCTTCATTTCATAGGGTCCCACGATAATTCTAGAAGTTAGCTTTATTTTTCCCATTCTATTTTTAAGAAAACTGAGAGTCAGGACATTAAAAAAGTTGGTGGAAATCACAGAGTAAGTAAGTGAAGGAGCTGAAACTTGATATCCCGGCCACTGCTCCCTCAGCTTAATGGAAGGAAACAGTGGGCTACAGTCAATTACTTCTGTTTTGGTGGGAAGCAACCAGGCAGCAGCTGGCATCAGAAAACTTATTTCCTAGGCAAGGGAACAGAGGGCAGAAATAAACTCATCTTGGGAACCCTGAAGGGTGTGGGGATGGAGGAAAGGGGATGCCAGCAACACCATGTGTTCAAGATATTTTCTGTGGCATCCATGGGAGTTGTCAAGGCCCTGGATGTTGAGCCACCTGGCAAGGGATGGCTGGAGCAGAAATAGTTTTTGTGTCTTTCTTGTAAAAGGCAGGTGCTTGAAAGATGGGTTCAAATAAATCTTGTTCCCTCAAGTACTTTTGGGCTCTTACTACACCATAGGTGCCGACACAGGAATGACCACAACATAGACCTTGCCCCCAATGAGCTTATATTCTAATGTAGATACAATGAATAAATAGCAAGTGAAATGTGGTTTAGCAGATGGTGATAAGCTGAATGGAGAGAAGCCGAGCAGAAGCAGAGAACTGGGGGACCAGTGTAACTGTGTTTTCTATAGGATGGTCAGGGAAGGCTTCACTCCTAAGGTGACATGCGCTGGAACTGAAGGAGGGAGCCATGTGACTATCTGGGAGAAATCCATTTCAGCCAGAGGAGCAGTAATACAAAGGTCATGAGGCAGGAGTGTGTGTGTGTGTGTGTGTGTGTGTGTGTTTGTGTGAAAAGCAAGGGGCCAGTGTGGTTGAGTGAGGGGAGAGGAGTGGAGGACAGATAGGGAAGTAGTTGGAGCCAGAGAGTACAGGACTTTTAGACCACTAAAAAAATGTCAGATTTTATTCTGAGTGATGTGGGAGGTCATTAGAAGGTTGTGAGCAGAGAAGTGACATGATTTGAGTTTTACTTTAAAAGGGTCACCCTGGCTGCTGTGTTGGGCATGGCCCATTTTGGGACAAGGGTGGTGGAGGCAAGGAGAGCCGTTAGGAGGCTGTGCAGGTTATCCCGGCCAGGGAATGGTGGATTGGAGCGTGGAAGATAGGCAAGTGGAGGTGGTGGTGAGAAATGGTCAGAGTCTTAGATATAGTTGAAAACAGTCAAATTGGATTTGCTGATGGATTGGCATATGGGATACACAAGGGGTCAAGGATGACTAAGGTTTTGGTCCTGAGCAAAAGGATAGGAGGGAGTTGACCTTAACTGAGAGGCCTGCTGGAGGAGGAGTTTTTGATGCATGTGTGTGTCATGTGGGTTTGGGAGGTGGGGCAGGAACCAGAAGTTCACTTTTGGAAATATTAAATTTGAGATGGTTGTTGCTTGTCCAAGTAGAGATCTCTCTGGAGTCTGAAGTGGTCCAGACTGGGATGTAAATTAGGGGCTTGTTAGCATGTAGATGGTGTTTTCAGCCAAGAAACTAGATGAGATCAACTCAGGGTAATTTAGAGAGAGAAGAGGTCCAAGGACTGAGCCCCGGGGTGCTATCATTTTTAGAGGTGGGAAGAAGCTAGCTGGGGGCCGAGAAGGAGTTGTGTCTTGGGAGCCAAGCGAGGAAAGCTGTTGAGAGTTCAAATAAGATGAGAATAGAGAATTGGCCATTGCACAGAGGTCAGTGGTGACCTTGACATGCGGCAGGTCAAGCCTGATTGGAGCAGGTTCAAGAGAGAATGGGAGGAGAGGTGTGCAGTGTGCCAGTGTAGACAGCTCTTTGGAGGAATTGTCCTGCTAGGCAGAGCAGAGAAATGGGACAGAAACTGAAATGTGAGGTCAAGAAAGAATTTGTTTTCCTTCTTCCTTCTTTTCTTCTCCTCTCCTTTCCCTCCCTCTCTCCCTCCCTCCCTTCTGTGATGGAAATGCTGCAGGCCTGCATGCTGGTGGGAGCAGGAGGGAAGAAGCTGTGGAGGAGTGTCCTGGAAGAGGGGAGGGAGGGGACCTGGAGCAGGTGGAAGGGTGGCCTCCAGGGGCACAAAGGCCACTCGCAGAGACGGAGGGCAGAAAGAAAATACAAAATTGAAACCTTTTCTAAACGTGAAGCAAATTCAATGTAGAATGATTTAAATGCTTTAATCCTATGATTCCTGTAATTTTCTGAAACCTAAAAGGATTCCCTTTCAATCCAACATTAAGCCCAGACTCCACCCTGTGCCATTCTCTCTATCCACCCAAGCTTGCTGTGTACTAGTTCCCAGCTCAAAGCCTGCCATCTGCCCCAGTGGGTCTCCTCCCTCCAAGAGCCTCCTGTCCGTGAGTTTTTGTCCATGCGGTTCCCTCTGCCTTTCCTTTCCCTAAGCAGCGTGCCCTTCTGGAGTTCTCCTTTCTCTGTATTTTCCTCAGGCTGTCCGCTGCAGCACACACTGGTTGTTTTCTGATTATTTTACCCGGGACAGCCTTGTTTCCTGCATAGATGGGATGTGATTGAGGTTCAGAAAAGCTCTCCTTCTAGCCCTGGACATCTAGAAATCTATAATAATAAAAGCATAATATGCTAATTAGACCGGATGTCCTTCCTTCCGGACAAAGCCACGGTGGGCAGGGGACCGTGGCAGAGGTGGCAGAGGCCCCCGGCCGCAGTGTGCATCTGGCCTCCAATATTTAGCAAAATGATCCAGGTGGAAAAAGAAGGCAGGGTTGGTTCCTGAGCCCCAGGCTGGACCCCCGCTTCCTTCCAATGGACCTGGTAGAACTTAGTTCCAGCACCTATAACACACCTTGGCAAACTCCATCCAGCAATGGTAAAAGTGGCACCAGGTCAGAAGGTATACAGTTGTCTCAGCCTCGTCACTGCTCCACAAAGGCCATGGAGTTCAGTGGAGCTGGAGGAGCGCAGGCAGGCAGGGTGTTTGTGTTTCCTCTGCGATCAGCATCTGTGAACCAGAGGAACTTCAGCTCCCAAGCCGGCAGAGGTGCCCTGCATTCAGGCTTCTCTGCCCCCTGGGTGGCATCCAATTGAGCCCCATGCCGTTATCAGAGGGATAATGGGATTCATTTCAGCGAGGGCTGCTTGGCTGGGGCCGGGCTTCCTTTAATTTTCAATGTTAATAAACTGTGGCGATGGCTTTCTTCACACCGATGTGCCACACACCTCATTTCG
This sequence comes from Myotis lucifugus, assembly GCF_000147115.1. Lineage (NCBI taxonomy): Eukaryota > Metazoa > Chordata > Mammalia > Chiroptera > Vespertilionidae > Myotis > Myotis lucifugus. The sequence goes on along the minus strand of NW_005871100.1, from coordinate 4,247,097 downwards.
CCTGCCCATTAGGCAATTACCGGCAGCGCCTCTGTTCCCGGCACCTCTTAAACGCGCAGCAATTATGCTTATTTGGTGAGTGATGATGAAACTTGGAGGAGGCAAACGCACTGGCGTAGAACTTTCTTCCCGACTTCATCAGGTACAAACCGAGCACATCCCTTTAGTGAAAAACGGGGCTCCAGGTACAACCTTCTTCATAGAAGTGCAGGGACCGTCCCCTCCTGGGTCCCTGACACCGACCCAGCCCTGGCTGACCCAGAGCTCAGACCCCCAGCGCGTGGCTGTGAGAGCAGCCCGTCCAGCTCAGGAAATGCTCTTCATTTATCTTGAAATGGGAGGTTTTCAGTAGGTCTAAAGTGTGTGTTAGTGCATCAAGAGTTGTGATCCTTTATTTATAAAGTTGTTTAATTCCTTACTTTTGTGCTCCTTGTGGGTCTGAGTGGATTTCTCATTTGCCAAGTTACCCCGTGACTTTCACAGCAGCTTACACAACCCCCCTCCCCCCCATTCTCGATCCTTCGAATGATACGCAAGCGAAGCAATCGCCGGTCTGACTTCTGACTCCACTTGCAAAATCTTCCTGGGCTTGAGGAATGGTTTCCAATGAGGGGACAGGGGGAGTGTGTGGACTGGAACATGGAGACAGGGCATAGGTCTGCACCCGGAGAGCAGTGCCCTTGCGCTTGGCCAAGAACATGGCTCCCCTGCTGCTCTGTGATGCCATGGCTCGCTCACCAGTCTTCCCGTTACAGCCCAGAGCCGGCCTGCTAGCCTGCCATGTCCCCAAGCCCTTGCTTCCTAAGTGACAGGTGTCAGTCATCTCAGTGAGGGGCAGGCAGTGCATGCCAGGGCTCCCTTTTAGTGGTACTGACATCACCTGTGGGTTTGCAACTTGCTACCCTCTTAAAGACATGGAAAAGATAGAACAGGATAGAAGATATCAGAGTGCATTGCACCTGGGGATAGTATTATTTCACTAAGGGTTGCTTTTGCTTTGTTCATTCAAAATATAGTTTAAAATAGCTGTTCTGCAGTGGGCAGTGTTCAGTTAGATGGTTATATCTGTGTCTACGTGTGGGTGTCTGTGTACTGGATCACAATATAAACTGTATCTCTTACCATGGGTTGGTATACAAACATTTTGGAGAATCCCTGATGTAGTTCCCAGCATGCCTCAGGATCTGAGCATCTGCAACCTACTTCTGACTTCAAGGTTCTCACTGGCTATCCTGAGCCTCGGTTCCTGAATGCAGTGCCCTGGGTGGCCCCGTGCTTGCCCAGCAGGATCCAGTGTGTGCTTTTTAATCTTTTTTTTCTGTCCTACTTCCTGGAGGGAAGGGCTGGAGCGAGGCATGTGGAAGCACACGGCGCAGAGAGAAGGTGGTCAGTGACACAGGTGGCAGAGACCCAGGTCACACTCAGTCAGATGATGCTGGGCTGAACCCCTTCAGTCAGAGGAGTCTCTGTTTGGGTGAGATGTTTTCACAGAAGATGCAGTATCCAGGCTCAGTGCAATCCCTGGTGGGTGAGGTGGCCGGAATTCCTAAAAGCAACACATATGAAGACAATTCTTAGATCTTGGATGGCTTCTGATGGTGTCTGGGGCACTTGCTATAATATCCACAAGTGGACAGACCATTAATGTAAAGAAACTTCTATTTTTCTGATTGCAAAAATTCTGAATTGGTGGATGACTGTGTGTGTGCACGTGCATGTGCGTGTGTGCGTGTGCGTGTGTACTTGTGCAACTTTACAGGAAAGCTTCCATGCTGCTTGGCTGCGTTTATGGTGAAGTGTCCCAGATTTCCTTTGGGATCTCCACCCTTTCAAATGTGGGGCTCACCACAGGGACTGAGTCTGTAATGATAGCCGGGGCAAGGTGGGTGTTAAGAAATGTGGAAACCAGCCTGACATTCAAGAAGGGCCTCAGCCTAGACTTTTGACGTTCCCTTCCAAAGAGACTACCTAACCATGGAGGAAAAATTTTCACATAATCATTTCCTATATAGGACAAAGCTACTGATAGAACCTTGCAGATTAATGTCTTCAAACAAATCATGTCATTATATTATGAGTAGCACTATTATATTGCACTATATTTTCTGGTGTTCAAAGCTTTGGAGAGTTGAATGTTTACAATTTATTGTGACTTTAGATTTGTAATAGAGGGAGGCCTATGTGGCTTTGGTTAGGTCACTGTGAGGAGATTGACCCAGGACATGCCTGAATGGCAATCCCATGAGGACACTAACTGGAGGCTATTCTAGAAAACTCAGTTCACGTCTCTCTTCCTCAGGAAAGGATAGGTAAAAACAGAGCCCATTTCTTTTTATTGCTGAGTAATATTCTGTTGTGTGAGTAGAGTACAGTTTATCCATTCACCTGCTGATGGATATTAGGGTTGTTTTAGTTTGGGGCTATTACAAATAAAGATACTGTGAACATTTGTGTCCAAGATTTTATATAGATTTCAGGTTTCATTTATCTTGGGCTGATAACTAGAAGTGTATTGGCTGGATCATAAGGTAGGTAGGTGTATGCTTAACTTTTTAAGAGACTGCCAAACTGTTTGACAAAGTGGCTATTAAGACTTTTGATATTTAGCTTAAAATAATGCAAGTGAATTTGAGTTCGTTTTAATTGCCCTTAGACTAGGAGCATAAGATCATAGGACATTGGAGCTAGAAGGAACTTGATATCATAACCCAGTTCTTTGCTTTACTAAAGAAGAAACTGGATCCAGAAAGATTAAGTGGCTTTTCCAAAATCTTTTACCTCACAGGCTAGTCTCCTCACTCTTCTACACGACCTTGTAATTTGGGAGAAATTCTACAAGTCATGTTGTGACTTCCCAGCACGACCTTGTGTCATGGCCGCCCAAGGACACAAACATCTTTCAAAATTGGCCTTGCTTTGCATGTGTTACATAACTTTGAGCACGGAACAGCTTTTGAAATGGGAAAAATTTTCAGGACGTGGAATGAAGAGCATCAAAAGGATAATGAGAGCAATCTACAGGAAATCATATCTGACCACTCACAGTATCAACAGCAGTTCAGCCGCAGGTAAAATAAAAATGTGCTGTCATCATTAATACCTGGGGCACGGAAGAAATCCGTCTAGTTTCTAAGCAAACTAGATGCACCCCAAAATTAAGACTATTATAGAGCGGCCCATTAAAAATGAAGAAAACAACATGCCAATTGCCCAGCTCCACGGGCTTACCTTTCCAGCGCTCACCTCTGATTATCATATTCATAAGCGTTGTTTCTAATCAGTCTTCTGGAGTAAAGTTAACAAGTGTGTGTGCAGTTGCTGGAAATTGTTTTGCTGAGCCTAAGAAGCTGTCACGGGGTTGAGAAGGCTGCCGCTTTAACCAGATTTCATCTCTGCGTGTCACCGCTCATGTCAAAGTAAAAATGCGCTCAGACATGAGAGTTGTCCTGCTTTCATCAAGAGTGCCAGCCTGCCTGAGCCTCGTTCCACTTGGTTAAGCTTGTTATTTAAATTGTTAAAATTGAGACATCGGCAGTCAGTTTCAGAGAAGATATAACAATTATTAGATACAAGCTGGGCTCTTGTACTTGAGACTATACCATGTCCTCCATCCACCAGCAGAATTAGGCACAAATAATTTATAACGGTTTCTTTAAGAAGTGTGGCCTGTTGTACTTGGATGACATTAAATCATAGCCCGTCCCCACCTGGATCATATTTCCAAGCCTCAGATAGATTTGGTTCCAGTCAGCAGAGTGGCGGAGCACTCCAGGGGGCCACCTTTAATGCCTCTAACTCTTGAATTGCTGAGGGAGGATTCCCCAAACTGCAGGCTGGCTGTGAGCTTTGTGTTTAGGTGACTTTGTACAAGAGGCAGGGGAGCCACAATCCAGAACAATTGCCCCGGGAGGGTGAGGAGAAGGAAAAGCTGAGAGGCTCTCTGAGTGACCTTGTGCCACTCAGCAATCCCATTAAAATCCTACCGGAGCACTTGACCTTGAGGTGATTGTGCCCTGGGCCACAATCTCATTGTACTGAGGCAAAGGGTAAAGGAAAGAGATAGGTATGAATGAAGCTTGGAATCTTCAGAAGGACCCTCAGAGTCCATCCAGCCCATCTTAGCCAACCTCTCACTGAGTGAAGGAACTCCAGTAAGAACATGCGTATCCAGCAGTCGATTCATTAGATTTTGGGGTCAACAGAAATCCCAGGGTTGGCTGCTGTTTTATTTATTTATTTATTTTTAAATTAAATTTAATTTTTTTCTTATCACCATTTATCTCCCCATACCCTCTTCCACCTTCAACCCTCCCCCCCTACCCCCCTGCAATCTCTACACTGCTGTTGTTGTTTAATACAAATGACTCTCAAGTCAAATCTCCCCTCATCTTTGTTTATAGACTTGATTATTTGGACCCAAATCTCAGACTTGACATTTAGTTATGCTCAATATCATCATACTGATTTTGGTGCATTATTTTCTGTTAATGAAATATTTGCAAATTCTGACATTTAATGTAAGAGAGCTGTGTAATCTTTAGAGTTCTATTCTTTGTCCACATTATAGAAAAGATCAGAATTTTAGAGCTGAGAGAAAGCTTAGACATCATCAACCCAATGCTCTCATTTTAAAAATCAGTGAATCAAGAATTAAGAAGCTAAATAACTGTTGCAAAATCATGCATCTAATGACATTAGAACATAGATACTCTTTGAGTATATGTTGCCTTGTTATTTGAAAATTTACCCCACTGGAATGTAAACACACATTTCCTCACTGTATTCATAGGTCACTGTGGGTGGCTTTGTAAACATACCCTTTTAGAATCAGAACCTGCTCTTGGCATTTCCCATCCCACATTCATTTGCTCCTTAGGCATCACTTCACATCCTTTTGCCTAAACTACCCCGGGGCCCTTGGTCACTTGATTTGCCCCAGGTTGCCATGGTGACTGTCTTTTATGGGCATAACCCAACATAACTCATGCCTGTCCATGAGCCACCCTTGGGCACTGATGCATGAGACTACTCAGAACCCCAATCTGCACCACTGCACAAGCAGCTTGGAAATATAGGGATTTACTAGTTAGTGTGTGTAATGAATGGACCCACCTGATTGTGGAGGTTGGCTGAGTCCAAAATCTGCAGTGTGGGCCAACCCTAGATGGCTCAAGACCCAGGAGAGCTGATGGTGCAGTTCTAGTGTGAAGGCCAGCAGGCTGTCACTAATTTCAACGTAATGTCATCCAAGGACATCCTCCAAGTGGACATAAAACAAAACTTAGGCCATTGAAGTATGGGAGTCAGTGGATGAATTATTCTTCCTGCCCTTCCCTGCCCCCACACCCTCCAGCAGGTTGCCTGGAAGGCAGTATTTCACATGGCCTCCCTGAAGACCATCTGTACCACTGAGCCAGCAAACCCCTTCGCTAACCTCATTAAAACCAGGAGCTCATTTCGCAAAACATGCCTCCCCACCCCCCAACTTTGTATTTGTTCACATTTCAAGAATCTCTTACTGCAAAGTTTCTGCTGATTCCCTTTGACCAGTTTAAGACCTATGGTAGATTATGTACCAAAATTCAAGGGCAGGAAATATTATTACCACTTGTGTATAGAATCTGAAGTGTAACGTTGTCAGCTTACAGCCCAAATCAATCCTGTCTGTCTAGACAAAGCAATTCAACTCCTTGGTAATTTACCAATTACAGGGCACTTATTCATTGGAGACTTCATAAGTGCAGGACATGAAGGGCATGGAGAATAAAAGATGATTTCTGCTTCCAAATTATTTACAGTCTGCTGAGCATTTTTTGCTTTTTGTCCTCTCATCAAATTGGGAATATAGTTATCAAGTTAGACATGTGAAATATTTATGACATTGAAGTCTTTTGACCAAGATGTTTCAAAATGCAAATGGTTCTGTTGGGGCCATTGAGAATCTCAGTGACGATGAGCCATCAGGTGCAGAGCAGGCATGGAGATTCCTGAGGAGAAGATTCAGTAGCTTGTGCCAGTGAAAGACCACCAGTGGACCTAGGGCCTTTGCTCTAGTTGCTTATTGGCATTTTGAGAGGACTTGAATGGAGTAGACCCACAGAAAAACAATCCGTAGCTAATGCTGGCTCTGGAATAAAATACCAAATAGCTCTCTTTTTAGATTTATAATCTGAATTAAAACTTAAGCCAATATTATGATACAATTAATTCTCTAAAGCAGATAGACCTGCAAGATGGAGGAGAAATCTGATGGCTAAAACTAAGCTGTGGACATTCCAATATCCACCGGCTATATCTACTGTAGAGGAACAGATAATCCGAGTTAATAGCATAACTGATAGTTAATGAGAAGTTTTTGTCTTCCTATTATCCCACTTTAATTTTAGTTACATGTATATTTTTTAATCCTCACCTGAGGATATGTTTTTATTGATTTTTAGAGAGAGAGAGAGATAGAGACAGAGACAGAGGATGAGAGAGAGAGAGAGAGAGAGAGAGAGAAAGAGAGCAATCGGTTGCCTCCCGCATATGCTCCAACTGGGGATCAAACCTGAAACCTAGGTATGTGCCCTGACCGGAAATTGAACCTGAAACCCTTTTGGTGCACAGGATGACGTTCAAACCAACTGAGCAATCTGTCCTGGGCTAGATACATATCTTAACCCTTTTGTACATTTTACTGTATTCTTGCATCTGTCCAAGAAAATTTATTTTTTTTTTTTATTTTTTTATTTTTTTTAAATATATTTTATTGATTTTTCACAGAGAGGAAAGGAGAGAGATAGAGAGTTAGAAACATCGATGAGAGAGAAACATCAATCAGCTGCCTCCTGCACATCTCCCACCGGGGATGTGCCCGCAACCCAGGTACATGCCCCTGACCGGAATCGAACCCGGAACCCTTCAGTCCGCAGGCCGACGCTCTATCCACTGAGCCAAACCGGTTTCGGCTAAGAAAATTTAAAAGATGCATATAGACTCTATTGAAATAAGGGACTTTATAAACAGCGGATTTTCTGTATTATAGAGGTGCTACCTCAATGTATCCCTGAACTGTGAAAAATTACTATAAGATCTAATACCCTCAAAAGCATCCCCGTGTTCTCTTATGCCTTTCGATAATTGGTCTTGACCCTTACTCAGGCAAAACTCCCACTGACTTTCAATTGATTTGACTTAAATAAGGTCAGCTCCAGATGGCCCCTTTTCTACTCTGCATTCTCATCATGTGATGCAATGTGTCATAATGCAGCAATGATGTGTATTGGCAGTCTTATACTGATGATTAATTGCTGGGAAAGTAATTTCTTTATAATCGCTCTCATATGCTTTTGGTGACCTGATATCATGGGGACTCAGGCAAGCTGGCCCAGAATGTCTCCAAGATGGTGACTTAATACTCCCATCCCACCCAATACTCCCAAAATGAGCCCAAATCTTTGAAAATCATCGTAGCCGTCCACATTTCTTGAGTGCTGACTCGATGCCAGGCACACTCTGCAGACATTGCTTCATCTCCTGTGATCTACACAACAGCCCCATGAGGTAGGTGCTGCAAGGAGGCGGTGCAGCCCATTTGGAGACCATTGCACTGAGACCATTCCTGGCTCAGCGCCTTTGCACACTATGTTCCTTCTACCTGACCTGCTCCTCCTGCTCATCATATAACTGGGTTCTTTTCACATTTTAGGTATCAGCTCACATGTCACCTCCTTGGGTAGGCCATCCCTGATCACTCCAGGTAAAGTAGGCCTCTGTCTGGCAGGGTAAGCGTCAGTTACCATATCAACTCTCTTTCTTTTACAGCATTTGTCACAATCTATACTTACCTTGTTGGGGTAGCATTGCGTTTCTTTATTGTCTCCCACTGCAATGCAAATTCCATGAGAGCAGCTTTGTCTGAATCATTTATCACTCTAGTCCAGCATCCAGGGGACCACCACGTCACCGAGGCTCAGCCAATATCCGTTAATTGATCAAAGAGCCATGCTAGCAGGAGCCAGACTTCAAATCTTCGGATTAAATACCTGTGCCTGGTAATGTGAAGGCTGGGCAGGGTCCCCTGGCAGAAGAGAGGCAGGTGTGGCGCTTTGGAATGGAGACAGGAGTCATGCACTGGATGCTTTTCCTGTGCTTGCCTGCTGCCTTGTTCTCCTGTTGCCCTCCGGGCTTACTCCTGGCTCACCCCACACCTTTCAAGCATTTTCTTGCCTTAGAGCAGAAATACTTCCTCCTGTGCCATGGGAGATGTTGAAACCGACTTTGGTTGTCTCATGACTAATGGGTACTGGTATTTGCTTTGCAGGATACCCATGAGCACTGGACAGTCCAGGACATCCAAGGAGACAGCTAACCAAAGGAACTTCAGCATCTGGAAGGCTGGACCAAGGCAGGGGTGCACTTGACAGGGATGTCCACTGACCACACACCTCAAAAGGTGACACGGCTCATTACCAGCCAGTTTTTTTGGTAAGAAGTGACCAGGCCCTAATGCGTCAGTGTGAGCACACTGGCTTGAGATGACTGGCTGGGCCTGGCTAAATATGAGACCAGATATTGGACAAAATGCCTTTTTACCTCAAGGTGGGGGAGGGAGATGGAAAGGGCCTCTTGTATCTGCAGGATCTTCATGCCCTGCACTCGTGCCAACAGGAGGGCTCCACTGGCACAAGGAGCTCGAGCACGCTCGTCCTCCAGGTTCAAAACACATCCCCGCAGCCTTCAAAGAGCCTGACATCTTTTCAAGTGAGCAACTACGAGGCAAATGCAAACAGAACGCGTTCTGGAGGCGTCCCGTCACTCAGCCCTCAATCTGTCTGTTCTTCCAGACACTCCTTCTCCTGCCTGATTTATTTCATATTAAAAGGGCTGTCAATCTGTATCACAGGAACAGGTTGGGAAAAGTGAGTGATGTTTGCCAAGTGGGTTTTTTGTTGTTGTTTGTTATTGTTAAAAATAATCGTCTCCCTCTCTCCGGCCATACTCCTCCCTCTCCCCACTCGGTTCTTCTAGTCCCTGCTTGCCTTTCTCTGCAGGTATCTGCACATCGGAGGTACGGGCTGCACCTACCAGATGCATTTACATTAGAAACGTGGTATAAGAAGGCTGTGGCAGACCAGTTTTTATGATCCGTCAAATATATCTCCTTTTACCATCAGATGGCTTGGCACCAGGACCATTCTTCTTTTGAATAAAATAAATGTGCCTGCTACATGGCAGAATATTCAGCGTTGAAGAGGCTCTGCCCTGGCCAGTGTGGGCTGCATCCTGTGGGCTTTGTGACAGCGGGATGCTAGGATGCAATCTGCAGTTCCCGGTGGGATTGCATATGTGCCAGCTGCATTATCGTTTTATGTTAGGGTGTTAATTACTGTCTTCTCCTGTCTTTGAGGCTAGCTTCCCTTACTTTTCTCTGCTATTCTGGCCTATGAAGAGAATTACTCCATCATTCCATACTGTTCATTTCTCATTACTCTCGAAGGTGCCAGATTCTTTGAGAACCAATCAAAGCCATCTTCGCCTGCCATATGAAAACTCCCAAATTACTAGAACAAAGTACCCGAAGTCAGGCGGTCTCCATGCAGAGGGTCCAAGTCAGTGGTTCCGTGTTGAGCATGAGTGAGAATTGCTGGGGGAGTTTGTTGAGAAGCAAACTCCTGAGCTCCAACCCCAGAAATGCAGGTTTGGGGTGAGGCTCAGGAATATGCATGTTAAATCATGGCTCAGGCTTGGGTGGGATGGGGTGAGGTAGGTGGGGGGTGATGGCGTGCGGCTTGGGCCCAGGCATCTGCTGTGATGCAGCTGACTCGCCCCATCCCTCCCTCCAGGCTTCCTCCAGGCTCTACCTCTTTCAGCTCTGCTCTCCCATGTTACAGAGAAAGGCCCAAGTCGGCAACGATATTAACGCTGCTCTTTCCTTTCTAAAAGAATTAGACACCAAAAGAATTAGACACATAATAGAATTGTGAGGTGAAGAGACAGGAAGGAGAGGAGAGAAAGAAGAAAAATACTCTAGAATAAAAATATAAGCAAACTACCACTCAGTAACAAAGCCCTCCAGAGGCCCAAGGAGAATCCTGCCTTCAGGGGATTAATAGACCCACTTCCTAGGTTGGGTCACTGAGAGAAACCCTTGAGGTATCCAGGGAGGTCACATGAGAGAAGATGCTGGTGTGGGAGGAAGCTTTCTCTGGGAATGCAGCACACCAAATCTGTTTTTGCTCTCAGGTAACACATGCTGAAAAGTGGCCCCTGAAAAGGATGGGGTAGATCTTCAAGAACCTACTGGAACTTGGGAAGAAAACTCATGGATCAGGTACAATTAAATACATTTTATGCAAAACAAAGATAATTACTTAAAGTCACCAATTCCTCATTCTTTTACTGTATTTTATTATTATCTATGCTCTTGAGGTTATTTCCATAGTCTCTGTGTGGTTGACATACTAGACAATGGTGGGCTATTCTGTGTCTTATCCCAATTCCATATTCAGTGACATCATCTTGGTAGCTTGAAATTGACCATGATAGGCATATTTACACCACAGCAACCAGCAAATGCTGCAAACCAGCACTTGATTTATTGTTTTGTTGATTATCTAGACTTAAGAAAGTGATGGAGAAAATGTTAATAATGCAGATTAAACATAGAAGTGTGTCACGTCTATGGCTGCTACATTGCGACTACACAAACATTTGAGGAAATATTTTTCCAGTATTCGAAAACCATTATCTGATTCGGCAAAGAAGTCACTCATGTCATTGACGAACGAATATAGTTCTGACACATGTCTTCGTTTTTCACTTTTGTCCTACTCATTAATGTAAATGAAAATATCAACCACTATTCATGTTGGAACTACATTCATTCATCACTTGCAAACTGAGAATGGATACATGAGTTCATAAAAAATTGGCAAAAGACTTCTATGTGGAATTACAGTAAAGAGTTTTACTTATTTTTATTTATAAACTAGAGGCCCGGTGGATGAAATTCATGCACTTGGGGGGGTGTCCCTCAGCCCGGCCTGTGCTCTCTCGCAGTCTGGGAGCCCTCGGGGGATGTCCGACTGCCGGCTTAGGCCTGCTCCTCATGGCCGGCAGTTGGACATCCTTAGTGCTGCTGCAGAGGTGGGAGAGGCTCCTGTGACCACTGCTGTGCTCGCCAGCCATGAGTCTGGCTTCTGGCTAAACGGCGCTCCCCCTGTGGGAGCACAATGACCACCAGGGGGCAGCTTCTGTGTTGAGCATCTGCCCCCTGGTGGTCAGTGCATGTCATAACGACTGGTTGACCGGTCAGCTGTCTGCCCCCCCAGTGCTCAGTGCACATCATAGCAAGCAGTTGAGCAGCCTTAGCATATCATTAGCATATTACGCTTTGATTGGTTGAATGGCCGACTAGATGACGGGACACTTAGCATATTAGGCTTTTATTATATAGGATTATGTGCTATGCATCCTTCAAATCAGTAAAATTTATAATAAACCCATGTACACACATATACAGGTATCTTCCCCCTGTTCTTTCCCCAAACATTGTGAGCTGGTTGGTAAACATGCCAGCACATCACTGCTTTAATCACCTTACAAATATAAACTAGTGAATGCTTCTTTGGGAACCCAAATAGGGAGCAAACTTATTCAGAGGCAGTGTTATCTCATCCCCTGGATTATGTATTTCTCGAGTAAAGAACCCCTGTCTGATTCAATCCTTTATCTGCTCTTTTGCCAGGAACAGAGCTTATATTCAGTAAGTGCTCAAAAATGCACAACACCTGGCCAGTGTGGCTCAGTGGTTGAGTGTTGACCTATAAACCAGGAGGTCATGGTTCCATTCCCCATCAGGGCATATGCCCAGGTGGGCTCAATCCCCAGTTGGGGGCGTGTAGGAGGCAGCTGATCAATAATTCTCTCTCATCATTGATGTTTCTATCTCTCACCCCCTCTCCCTTCCTCTCTGAAATTAATAAAAATATATTTTTAAAAAATGCTCAACAAATTGTATATCTCAATACAAGCATGCTAGTTAATAGCTAGTTGCAAAATATACCCATGGCCAGAGCAAAACACAGGAAGACCAGAAAATGGAACAAAGAAATGTAGACTCCATGGTCCACTCTAATGGGGGACCAGCAAAGGGGATGACATGGCTGTTTCATTTGCGAGAAGCTCTCTGATAGTTTATATTTGGGATGGTACCTGAGCTTGGCTCCCCTCAGCCGACTTCTCTGCTCATGGTGCAGTCTTTGAAAGCACCTTACTTTTGGTATCAGTACCCATGTGTTGGGGCAAGATGAAGACTGCAGCTGGGTGAGGAAGGAGAGGGAAGAAGAAATGAAAGATGAGGTTATGCTAGTTATATTAGTTATACAGGTCATACTAGTGCTCATGAAATCCTTGCTAGGTGCCAGGGACTGTGCTGTATATTCTACAAATGATCATTTATTTAAAACTCAC